>NC_091744.1:22372082-22680952 GCF_043380555.1 Nothobranchius furzeri | reverse complement strand
CCTGGTGACCTTTGGGACATGGTTTGACCCCCTATAGGAATGTGCGATCATCTTGAAACGTTCAGATCACTTACAACTCAATAGATTCTACCTTCTTGTAGCGTTTCAGCCTGATTGGACCTTGTTTTCACACAAATGGACCCAGAATGATGTGAAATTGTGCTTCGTGCAACATAATTCTGGGTGCCATTTACAAACCATAAGTGCTAATGACTCCATTCCTTTTTGTGGTTGTAGGGGCTGTTGATTGGAGTACATTAAAACAAACCTGATCTCTCTAGGACATTCAGAAGCCAAGTTATAAGCCCGCAAAGGTGTAACTGGACTACTTCTGTAAAGTGACACCAGGCCCGGTGACCTTTGGGACATGGTTTGACCCCCTTAGGAAAGTGCTATCATCATGAAACGTTCAGATCACTTACAACTCAATAGATTCTACCTTCTTGTAGCGTTTCAGCCTGATTGGACCTTGTTTTCACACAAATGAACCCAGAATGATGTGAAAGTGTGCTTCGTGCAACATAATTCTGGGTGCCATTTACAAACCATAAGTGCTAATGACTCCATTCCTTTTTGTGGTTGTAGGGGCTGTTGATTGGAGTACATTAAAACAAACCTGATCTCTCTATGACATTCAGAAGCCAAGTTATAAGCCCACAAATGTGTAACTGGACTACTTCTTTAAATTGACACCAGATCCGGTGACCTTTGGGACATGGTTTGACCCCCTTAGGAAAGTGCTATCTTGATGAAATGTTCAGATCACTTACAACTCAATAGATTCTACCTTCTTGTAGCGTTTCAGCCTGATTGGACCTTGTTTTCACACAAATGGACCCAGAATGATGTGAAATTGTGCTTCGTGCAACATAATTCTGGGTGCCATTTACAAACCATAAGTGCTAATGACTCCATTCCTTTTTGTGGTTGTAGGGGCTGTTGATTGGAGTACATTAAAACAAACCTGATCTCTCTAGGACATTCAGAAGCCAAGTTATAAGCCCACAAATGTGTAACTGGACTACTTCTTTAAATTGACACCAGATCCGGTGACCTTTGGGACATGGTTTGACCCCCTTAGGAAAGTGCTATCTTGATGAAATGTTCAGATCACTTACAACTCAATAGATTCTACCTTCCTGTAACGTTTCAGCCTGATTGGACCTTGTTTTCACACAAATGAACCCAGAATGATGTGAAATTGTGCTTCGTGCAAAATAATTCTGGGTGCCATTTACAAACCATAAGTGCTAATGACTCCATTCCTTTTTGTGGTTGTAGGGGCTGTTGGTTGGAGTACATTAAAACAAACCTGATCTCTCTAGGACATTCAGAAGCCAAGATATAAGTCCACAAATGTGTAACTGGACTACTTCTTTAAATTGACACCAGATCCGGTGACATTTGGGACATGGTTTGACCCCCTTAGGAAAGTGCTATCATCATGAAACGTTCAGATCACTTACAACTCAATAGATTCTACCTTCCTGTAACGTTTCAGCCTGATTGGACCTTGTTTTCACACAAATGAACCCAGAATGATGTGAAATTGTGCTTTGTGCAGCATAATTCTGGGTGCCATTTAAAAACTATGAGTGCTAATGACTCCATTCCTTTTTGAGGTTGTAGGGGATGTTGATTGGAGTACACTAAAACAAACCTAACCTCTCTAGGACATTCAGAAGCCAAGTTATAAGCCCACAAAGGTGTAACTGGACTGCTTCTTTAAGGTGACACCAGGCCCGCTGACCTTTGGGACATGGTTTGACCCCCTATAGGAATGTGCGATCATCTTGAAACGTTCAGATCACTTACAACTCAATAGATTCTACCTTCCTGTAACGTTTCAGCCTGATTGGACCTTGTTTTCACACAAATGAACCCAGAATGTTGTGAAATTGTGCTTCGTGCAACATAATTCTGGGTGCCATTTACAAACCATAAGTGCTAATGACTCCATTCCTTTTTGTGGTTGTAGGGGCTGTTGGTTGGAGTACATTAAAACAAACCTGATCTCTCTATGACATTCAGAAGCCAAGTTATAAGCCCACAAATGTGTAACTGGACTACTTCTTTAAATTGACACCAGATCCGGTGACCTTTGGAACATGGTTTGACCCCCTTAGGAAAGTGCTATCATCATGAAACCTTCAGATCGCTTACAACTCAATAGATTCTACCTTCCTGTAAAGTTTCAGCCTGATTGGACCTTGTTTTCACACAAATGAACCCAGAATGGTGTGAAATTGTGCTTCGCGCAACATAATTCTGGGTGCCATTTACAAACCATAAGTGCTAATGACTGCATTCCTTTTTTTGGTTGTAGGGGCTGTTGATTGGAGAACACTAAACAAACCTAACCTCTCTAGGACATTCAGAAGCCAGGTTATAAGCCCACAAAGGTGTAATTGGACTGCTTCTTTAAAGTGACACCAGGCCCGGTGACCTTTGGGACATGGTTTGACCCACTATAGGAATGTCCGATCATCTTGAAACGTTCAGATCATTTACAACTCAATAGATTCTACCTTCCTGTAACGTTTCAGCCTGATTGGACCTTGTTTTCACACAAATGAACCCAGAATGATGTGAAATTGTGCTTCGTGCAACATAATTCTGGGTGCCATTTAAAAACCATAAGTGCTAATGACTCCATTCCTTTTTGTGGTTGTAGGGGCTGTTGATTGGAGTACACTAAAACAAACCTGATCTCTCTAGGACATTCAGAAGCCAAGTTATAAGTCCACAAATGTGTAACTGGACTACTTCTTTAAATTGACACCAGATCCGGTGACCTTTGGGACATGGTTTGACCCCCTTAGGAAAGTGCTATCATCATGAAACGTTCAGATCACTTACAACTCAATAGATTCTACCTTCCTGTAACGTTTTAGCCTGATTGGACATTGTTTTCACACAAATGAACCCAGAATGATGTGAAAGTGTGCTTCGTGCAACATAATTCTGGGTGCCATTTACAAACCATAAGTGCTAATGACTCCATTCCTTTTTGTGGTTGTAGGGGCTGTTGATTGGAGTACATTAAAACAAACCTGATCTCTCTATGACATTCAGAAGCCAAGTTATAAGCCCACAAATGTGTAACTGGACTACTTCTTTAAATTGACACCAGATCCGGTGACCTTTGGGACATGGTTTGACCCCCTTAGGAAAGTGCTATCTTGATGAAATGTTCAGATCACTTACAACTCAATAGATTCTACCTTCTTGTAGCGTTTCAGCCTGATTGGACCTTGTTTTCACACAAATGGACCCAGAATGATGTGAAATTGTGCTTCGTGCAACATAATTCTGGGTGCCATTTACAAACCATAAGTGCTAATGACTCCATTCCTTTTTGTGGTTGTAGGGGCTGTTGATTGGAGTACATTAAAACAAACCTAATCTCTCTAGGACATTCAGAAGCCAAGTTATAAGCCCACAAATGTGTAACTGGACTACTTCTTTAAATTGACACCAGATCCGGTGACCTTTGGGACATGGTTTGACCCCCTTAGGAAAGTGCTATCTTGATGAAATGTTCAGATCACTTACAACTCAATAGATTCTACCTTCGTGTAACGTTTTAGCCTGATTGGACATTGTTTTCACACAAATGAACCCAGAATGATGTGAAATTGTGCTTTGTGCAGCATAATTCTGGGTGCCATTTAAAAACCATGAGTGCTAATGACTCCATTCCTTTTTGAGGTTGTAGGGGATGTTGACTGGAGTACACTAAAACAAACCTGATCTCTCTAGGACATTCAGAAGCCAAGTTATAAGCCCACAAAGGTGTAACTGGACTACTTCTTTAAAGTGACACCAGGCCCGGTGACCTTTGGGACATGGTTTGACCCCCTTTGGAAAGTGCTATCATCATGAAACGTTCAGATCACTTACAACTCAATAGATTCTACCTTCTTGTAGCGTTTCAGCCTGATTGGACCTTGTTTTCACACAAATGGACCCAGAATGATGTGAAATTGTGCTTCGTGCAACATAATTCTGGGTGCCATTTACAAACCATAAGTGCTAATGACTCCATTCCTTTTTGTGGTTGTAGGGGCTGTTGATTGGAGTACATTAAAACAAACCTGATCTCTCTAGGACATTCAGAAGCCAAGTTATAAGCCCACAAATGTGTAACTGGACTACTTCTTTAAATTGACACCAGATCCGGTGACCTTTGGGACATGGTTTGACCCCCTTAGGAAAGTGCTATCTTGATGAAATGTTCAGATCACTTACAACTCAATAGATTCTACCTTCCTGTAACGTTTCAGCCTGATTGGACCTTGTTTTCACACAAATGAACCCAGAATGATGTGAAATTGTGCTTCGTACAAAATAATTTTGGGTGCCATTTACAGACCATAAGTGCTAATGACTCAATTCCTTTTTGTGGTTGTAGGGGCTGTTGGTTGGAGTACATTAAAACAAACCTGATCTCTCTAGGACATTCAGAAGCCAAGATATAAGTCCACAAATGTGTAACTGGACTACTTCTTTAAATTGACACCAGATCCGGTGACATTTGGGACATGGTTTGACCCCCTTAGGAAAGTGCTATCATCATGAAACGTTCTGATCACTTACAACTCAATAGATTCTACCTTCCTGTAACGTTTCAGCCTGATTGGACCTTGTTTTCAAACAAATGAACCCAGAATGATGTGAAATTGTGCTTTGTGCAGCATATTTCTGGGTGCCATTTAAAAACTATGAATGCTAATGACTCCATTCCTTTTTGAGGTTGTAGGGGATGTTGATTGGAGTACACTAAAACAAACCTAACCTCTCTAGGACATTCAGAAGCCAAGTTATAAGCCCACAAATGTGTAACTGGACTGCTTCTTTAAGGTGACACCAGGCCCGGTGACCTTTGGGACATGGTTTGACCCCCTATAGGAATGTGCGATCATCTTGAAACGTTCAGATCACTTACAACTCAATAGATTCTACCTTCCTGTAACGTTTCAGCCTGATTGGACCTTGTTTTCACACAAATGAACCCAGAATGATGTGAAATTGTGCTTCGTGCAACATAATTCTCGGTGCCATTTACAAACCATAAGTGCTAATGACTCCATTCCTTTTTGTGGTTGTAGGGGCTGTTGGTTGGAGTACATTAAAACAAACCTGATCTCTCTAGGACATTCAGAAGCCAAGTTATAAGCCCACAAATGTGTAACTGGACTACTTCTTTAAATTGACACCAGATCCGGTGACATTTGGGACATGGTTTGACCCCCTTAGGAAAGTGCTATCATCATGAAACGTTCAGATCACTTACAACTCAATAGATTCTACCTTCTTGTAGCGTTTCAGCCTGATTGGACCTTGTTTTCACACAAATGGACCCAGAATGATGTGAAATTGTGCTTCGTGCAACATAATTCTGGGTGCCATTTACAAACCGTAAGTGCTAATGACTCCATTCCTTTTTGTGGTTGTAGGGGCTGTTGATTGGAGTACACTAAAACAAACCTGATCTCTCTAGGACATTCAGAAGCCAAGTTATAAGTCCAAAAATGTGTAACTGGACTACTTCTTTAAATTGACACCAGATCCGGTGACCTTTGGGACATGGTTTGACCCCCTTAGGAAAGTGCTATCATCATGAAACGTTCAGATCACTTACAACTCAATAGATTCTACCTTCCTGTAACGTTTCAGCCTGATTGGACATTGTTTTCACACAAATGAACCCAGAATGATGTGAAATTGTGCTTCGTGCAACATAATTCTGGGTGCCATTTACAAACCATAAGTGCTAATGACTCCATTCCTTTTTGTGGTTGTAGGGGCTGTTGATTGGAGTACACAAAAACAAACCTGATCACTCTAGGACATTCAGAAGCCAAGTTATAAGCCCACAAATGTGTAACTGGACTACTTCTTTAAAGTGACACCAGATCCGGTGACCTTTGGGACATGGTTTGACCTCCTTAGGAAAGTGCTATCATCATGAAACTTTCAGATCACTTACAACTCAATAGATTTTACCTTCCTGTAACGTTTCAGCCTGATTGGACCTTGTTTTCACACAAATGGACCCAGAATGATGTGAAATTGTGCTTCGTGCAACATAATTCTGGGTGCCATTTACAAACCATGAGTGCTAATGACTCCATTCCTTTTTGTGGTTGTAGGGGCTGTTGAATGGAGTACACTAAAACAAACCTGATCTCTCTAGGACATTCAGAAGCCAAGTTATAAGTCCACAAATGTGTAACTGGACTACTTCTTTAAATTGACACCAGATCCGGTGACCTTTGGGACATGGTTTGACCCCCTTAGGAAAGTGCTATCATCATGAAACGTTCAGATCACTTACAACTCAATAGATTCTACCTTCCTGTAACGTTTCAGCCTGATTGGACATTGTTTTCACACAAATGAACCCAGAATGATGTGAAAATGTGCTTTGTGCAGCATAATTCTGGGTGACATTTAAAAACCATGAGTGCTAATGACTCCATTCGTTTTTGAGGTTGTAAGGGATGTTGATTGGAGTACACTAAAACAAACCTGATCTCTCTAGGACATTCAGAAGCCAAGATATAAGCCCACAAATGTGTAAATGGACTACTTCTTTAAATTGACACCAGATCCGGTGACCTTTGGGACATGGTTTGACCCCCTTAGGAAAGTGCTATCATCATGAAACGTTCAGATCACTTACAACTCAATAGATTCTACCTTCTTGTAGCGTTTCAGCCTGATTGGACCTTGTTTTCACACAGATGGACCCAGAATGATGTGAAATTGTGCTTCGTGCAACATAATTCTGGGTGCCATTTACAAACCATAAGTGCTAATGACTCCATTCCTTTTTGTGGTTGTAGGGGCTGTTGATTGGAGTACACTAAAACAAACCTGATCTCTCTAGGACATTCAGAAGCCAAGTTATAAGTCCACAAATGTGTAACTGGACTACTTCTTTAAATTGACACCAGATCCGGTGACCTTTGGGACATGGTTTGACCCCCTTAGGAAAGTGCTATCATCATGAAACGTTCAGATCACTTACAACTCAATAGATTCTACCTTCCTGTAACGTTTCAGCCTGATTGGACATTGTTTTCACACAAATGAACCCAGAATGATGTGAAATTGTGCTTTGTGCAGCATAATTCTGGGTGACATTTAAAAACCATGAGTGCTAATGACTCCATTCGTTTTTGAGGTTGTAGGGGATGTTGATTGGAGTACACTAAAACAAACCTGATCTCTCTAGGACATTCAGAAGCCAAGATATAAGCCCACAAATGTGTAACTGGACTACTTCTTTAAATTGACACCAGATCCGGTGACCTTTGGGACATGGTTTGACCCCCTTAGGAAAGTGCTATCATCATGAAACGTTCAGATCACTTACAACTCAATAGATTCTACCATCCTGTAACGTTTCAGCCTGATTGGACCTTGTTTTCACACAAATGAACCCAGAATGATGTGAAATTGTGCTTCGTGCAACATAATTCTGGGTGCCATTTACAAACCATAAGTGCTAATGACTCCATTCCTTTTTGTGGGTGTAGGGGCTGTTTATTGGAGTACACTAAAACAAACCTAACCTCTCTAGGACATTCAGAAGCCAAGTTATAAGCCCACAAATGTGTAACTGGACTACTTCTTTAAAGTGACACCAGGCCCGGTGACCTTTGGGACATGGTTTTACCCCCTATAGGAATGTGTGATCATCTTGAAACGTTCAGATCACTTACAACTCAATAGATTCTACCTTCTTGTAGCGTTTCAGCCTGATTGGACCTTGTTTTCACACAAATGGACCCAGAATGATGTGAAATTGTGCTTCGTGCAACATAATTCTGGGTGCCATTTACAAACCATAAGTGCTAATGACTCCATTCCTTTTTGTGGTTGTAGGGGCTGTTGATTGGAGTACACTAAAACAAACCTGATCTCTCTAGGACATTCAGAAGCCAAGTTATAAGCCCACAAATGTGTAACTGGACTACTTCTTTAAATTGACACCAGATCCGGTGACCTTTGGGACATGGTTTGACCCCTTTAGGAAAGTGCTATCATCATGAAACGTTCAGATCACTTACAACTCAATAGATTCTACCATCCTGTAACGTTTCAGCCTGATTGGACCTTGTTTTCACACAAATGAACCCAGAATGATGTGAAATTGTGCTTCGTGCAACATAATTCTGGGTGCCATTTACAAACCATAAGTGCTAATGACTCCATTCCTTTTTGTGGTTGTAGGGGCTGTTGATTGGAGAACACTAAAACAAACCTAACCTCTCTAGGACATTCAGAAGCCAAGTTATAAGCCCACAAAGGTGTAACTGGACTGCTTCTTTAAGGTGACACGAGGCCCGGTGACCTTCGGGACATGGTTTGACCCCCTATAGGAATGTGCGATCATCATGAAACGTTCAGATCACTTACAACTCAATAGATTCTACCTTCTTGTAATGTTTCAGCCTGATTGGACCTTGTTTTCACACAAATGGACCCAGAATTATGTGAAATTGTGCTTCGTGCAACATAATTCTGGGTGCCATTTACAAACCATAAGTGCTAATGACTCCATTCCTTTTTGTGGTTGTAGGGGCTGTTTAATGGAGTACACTAAAACAAACCTGATCTCTCTAGGACATTCAGAAGCCAAGTTATAAGCCCAAAAATGTGTAACTGGACTACTTCTTTAAAGTGACACCAGATCCGGTGACCTTTGGGACATGGTTTGACCCCCTTAGGAAAGTGCTATCATCATGAAACGTTCAGATAACTTACAACTCAATAGATTCTACCATCCTGTAACGTTTCAGCCTGATTGGACCTTCTTTTCACACAAATGAACCCAGAATGATGTGAAATTGTGCTTCGTGCAACATAATTCTGGGTGCCATTTACAAACCATAAGTGCTAATGACTCCATTCCTTTTTGTGGTTGTAGGGGCTGTTGATTGGAGTACACTAAAACAAACCTAACCTCTCTAGGACATTCAGAAGCCAAGTTATAAGCCCACAAATGTGTAACTGGACTACTTTAAAGTGACACCAGGCCCGGTGACCTTTGGGACATGGTTTTACCCCCTATAGGAATGTGCGATCATCTTGAAACTTTCAGATCACTTACAACTCAATAGATTCTACCTTCTTGTAGCGTTTCAGCCTGATTGGACCTTGTTTTCACACAAATGGACCCAGAATGATGTGAAATTGTGCTTCGTGCAACATAATTCTGGGTGCCATTTACAAACCATAAGTGCTAATGACTCCATTCCTTTTTGTGGTTGTAGGGGCTGTTGATTGGAGTACATTAAATTAAACCTGATCTCTCTAGGACATTCAGAAGCCAAGTTATAAGCCCACAAAGGTGTAACTGGACCACTTCTTTAAAGTGACACCAGGCCTGGTGACCTTTGGGACATGGTTTGACCCCCTATAGGAATGTGCGATCATCTTGAAACGTTCAGATCACTTACAACTCAATAGATTCTACCTTCTTGTAGCGTTTCAGCCTGATTGGACCTTGTTTTCACACAAATGGACCCAGAATGATGTGAAATTGTGCTTCGTGCAACATAATTCTGGGTGCCATTTACAAACCATAAGTGCTAATGACTCCATTCCTTTTTGTGGTTGTAGGGGCTGTTGATTGGAGTACATTAAAACAAACCTGATCTCTCTAGGACATTCAGAAGCCAAGTTATAAGTCCACAAATGTGTAACTGGACTACTTCTTTAAATTGACACCAGATCCGGTGACATTTGGGACATGGTTTGACCCCCTTAGGAAAGTGCTATCATCATGAAACGTTCAGATCACTTACAACTCAATAGATTCTACCTTCCTGTAACGTTTCAGCCTGATTGGACCTTGTTTTCACACAAATGAACCCAGAATGATGTGAAATTGTGCTTTGTGCAGCATAATTCTGGGTGCCATTTAAAAACTATGAGTGCTAATGACTCCATTCCTTTTTGAGGTTGTAGGGGATGTTGATTGGAGTACACTAAAACAAACCTAACCTCTCTAGGACATTCAGAAGCCAAGTTATAAGCCCACAAAGGTGTAACTGGACTGCTTCTTTAAGGTGACACCAGGCCCGCTGACCTTTGGGACATGGTTTGACCCCCTATAGCAATGTGCGATCATCTTGAAACGTTCAGATCACTTACAACTCAATAGATTCTACCTTCCTGTAACGTTTCAGCCTGATTGGACCTTGTTTTCACACAAATGAACCCAGAATGTTATGAAATTGTGCTTCGTCTAACATAATTCTGGGTGCCATTTACAAACCATAAGTGCTAATGACTCCATTCCTTTTTGTGGTTGTAGGGGCTGTTGGTTGGAGTACATTAAAACAAACCTGATCTCTCTATGACATTCAGAAGCCAAGTTATAAGCCCACAAATGTGTAACTGGACTACTTCTTTAAATTGACACCAGATCCGGTGACCTTTGGGACATGGTTTGACCCCCTTAGGAAAGTGCTATCATCATGAAACCTTCAGATCGCTTACAACTCAATAGATTCTACCTTTCTGTAACGTTTCAGCCTGATTGGACCTTGTTTTCACACAAATGAACCCAGAATGGTGTGAAATTGTGCTTCGCGCAACATAATTCTGGGTGCCATTTACAAACCATAAGTGCTAATGACTGCATTCCTTTTTTTGGTTGTAGGGGCTGTTGATTGGAGAACACTAAACAAACCTAACCTCTCTAGGACATTCAGAAGCCAGGTTATAAGCCCACAAAGGTGTAATTGGACTGCTTCTTTAAAGTGACACCAGGCCCGGTGACCTTTGGGACATGGTTTGACCCGCTATAGGAATGTGCGATCATCTTGAAACGTTCAGATCATTTACAACTCAATAGATTCTACCTTCCTGTAACGTTTCAGCCTGATTGGACCTTGTTTTCACACAAATGAACCCAGAATGATGTGAAATTGTGCTTCGTGCAACATAATTCTGGGTGCCATTTAAAAACCATAAGTGCTAATGACTCCATTCCTTTTTGTGGTTGTAGGGGCTGTTGATTGGAGTACACTAAAACAAACCTGATCTCTCTAGGACATTCAGAAGCCAAGTTATATGTCCACAAATGTGTAACTGGACTACTTCTTTAAATTGACACCAGATCCGGTGACCTTTGGGACATGGTTTGACCCCCTTAGGAAAGTGCTATCATCATGAAACGTTCAGATCACTTACAACTCAATAGATTCTACCTTCATGTAACGTTTTAGCCTGATTGGACATTGTTTTCACACAAATGAACCCAGAATGATGTGAAAGTGTGCTTCGTGCAACATAATTCTGGGTGCCATTTACAAACCATAAGTGCTAATGACTCCATTCCTTTTTGTGGTTGTAGGGGCTGTTGATTGGAGTACATTAAAACAAACCTGATCTCTCTATGACATTCAGAAGCCAAGTTATAAGCCCACAAATGTGTAACTGGACTACTTCTTTAAATTGACACCAGATCCGGTGACCTTTGGGACATGGTTTGACCCCCTTAGGAAAGTGCTATCTTGATGAAATGTTCAGATCACTTACAACTCAATAGATTCTACCTTCTTGTAGCGTTTCAGCCTGATTGGACCTTGTTTTCACACAAATGGACCCAGAATGATGTGAAATTGTGCTTCGTGCAACATAATTCTGGGTGCCATTTACAAACCATAAGTGCTAATGACTCCATTCCTTTTTGTGGTTGTAGGGGCTGTTGATTGGAGTACATTAAAACAAACCTAATCTCTCTAGGACATTCAGAAGCCAAGTTATAAGCCCACAAATGTGTAACTGGACTACTTCTTTAAATTGACACCAGATCCGGTGACCTTTGGGACATGGTTTGACCCCCTTAGGAAAGTGCTATCTTGATGAAATGTTCAGATCACTTACAACTCAATAGATTCTACCTTCGTGTAACGTTTTAGCCTGATTGGACATTGTTTTCACACAAATGAACCCAGAATGATGTGAAATTGTGCTTTGTGCAGCATAATTCTGGGTGCCATTTAAAAACCATGAGTGCTAATGACTCCATTCCTTTTTGAGGTTGTAGGGGATGTTGACTGGAGTACACTAAAACAAACCTGATCTCTCTAGGACATTCAGAAGCCAAGTTATAAGCCCACAAAGGTGTAACTGGACTACTTCTTTAAAGTGACACCAGGCCCGGTGACCTTTGGGACATGGTTTGACCCCCTTAGGAAAGTGCTATCATCATGAAACGTTCAGATCACTTACAACTCAATAGATTCTACCTTCTTGTAGCGTTTCAGCCTGATTGGACCTTGTTTTCACACAAATGAACCCAGAATGATGTGAAAGTGTGCTTCGTGCAACATAATTCTGGGTGCCATTTACAAACCATAAGTGCTAATGACTCCATTCCTTTTTGTGGTTGTAGGGGCTGTTGATTGGAGTACATTAAAACAAACCTGATCTCTCTGTGACATTCAGAAGCCAAGTTATAAGCCCACAAATGTGTAACTGGACTACTTCTTTAAATTGACACCAGATCCGGTGACCTTTGGGACATGGTTTGACCCCCTTAGGAAAGTGCTATCTTGATGAAATGTTCAGATCACTTACAACTCAATAGATTCTACCTTCTTGTAGCGTTTCAGCCTGATTGGACCTTGTTTTCACACAAATGGACCCAGAATGATGTGAAATTGTGCTTCGTGCAACATAATTCTGGGTGCCATTTACAAACCATAAGTGCTAATGACTCCATTCCTTTTTGTGGTTGTAGGGGCTGTTGATTGGAGTACATTAAAACAAACCTGATCTCTCTAGGACATTCAGAAGCCAAGTTATAAGCCCACAAATGTGTAACTGGACTACTTCTTTAAATTGACACCAGATCCGGTCACCTTTGGGACATGGTTTGACCCCCTTAGGAAAGTGCTATCTTGATGAAATGTTCAGATCACTTACAACTCAATAGATTCTACCTTCCTGTAACGTTTCAGCCTGATTGGAACTTGTTTTCACACAAATGAACCCAGAATGATGTGAAATTGTGCTTCGTACAAAATAATTTTGGGTGCCATTTACAGACCATAAGTGCTAATGACTCCATTCCTTTTTGTGGTTGTAGGGGCTGTTGGTTGGAGTACAATAAAACAAACCTGATCTCTCTAGGACATTCAGAAGCCAAGATATAAGTCCACAAATGTGTAACTGGACTACTTCTTTAAATTGACACCAGATCCGGTGACATTTGGGACATGGTTTGACCCCCTTAGGAAAGTGCTATCATCATGAAACGTTCAGATCACTTACAACTCAATAGATTCTACCTTCCTGTAACGTTTCAGCCTGATTGGACCTTGTTTTCACACAAATGAACCCAGAATGATGTGAAATTGTGCTTTGTGCAGCATAATTCTGGGTGCCATTTAAAAACTATGAGTGCTAATGACTCCATTCCTTTTTGAGGTTGTAGGGGATGTTGATTGGAGTACACTAAAACAAACCTAACCTCTCTAGGACATTCAGAAGCCAAGTTATAAGCCCACAAAGGTGTAACTGGACTGCTTCTTTAAGGTGACACCAGGCCCGGTGACCTTTGGGACATGGTTTGACCCCCTATAGGAATGTGCGATCATCTTGAAACGTTCAGATCACTTACAACTCAATAGATTCTACCTTCCTGTAACGTTTCAGCCTGATTGGACCTTGTTTTCACACAAATGAACCCAGAATGATGTGAAATTGTGCTTCGTGCAACATAATTCTGGGTGCCATTTACAAACCATAAGTGCTAATGACTCCATTCCTTTTTGTGGTTGTAGGGGCTGTTGGTTGGAGTACATTAAAACAAACCTGATCTCTCTAGGACATTCAGAAGCCAAGTTATAAGCCCACAAATGTGTAACTGGACTACTTCTTTAAATTGACACCAGATCCGGTGACCTTTGGGACATGGTTTGACCCCCTTAGGAAAGTGCTATCATCATGAAACCTTCAGATCGCTTACAACTCAATAGATTCTACCTTCCTGTAACGTTTCAGCCTGATTGGACCTTGTTTTCACACAAATGAACCCAGAATGGTGTGAAATTGTGCTTCGTGCAACATAATTCTGGGTGCCATTTACAAACCATAAGTGCTAATGACTCCATTCCTTTTTGTGGTTGTAGGGGCTGTTGATTGGAGTACACTAAAACAAACCTAACCTCTCTAGGACATTCAGAAGCCAAGTTATAAGCCCACAAATGTGTAACTGGACTACTTCTTTAAAGTGACACCAGGCCCGGTGACCTTTGGGACATGGTTTTACCCCCTATAGGAATGTGCGATCATCTTGAAACGTTCAGATCACTTACAACTCAATAGATTCTACCTTCTTGTAGCGTTTCAGCCTGATTGGACCTTGTTTTCACACAAATGGACCCAGAATGATGTGAAATTGTGCTTCGTGCAACATAATTCTGGGTGCCATTTACAAACCATAAGTGCTAATGACTCCATTCCTTTTTGTGGTTGTAGGGGCTGTTGATTGGAGTACATTAAAACAAACCTGATCTCTCTAGGACATTCAGAAGCCAAGTTATAAGCCCACAAAGGTGTAACTGGACTACTTCTTTAAAGTGACACCAGGCCCGGTGACCTTTGGGACATGGTTTGACCCCCTTAGGAAAGTTCTATCATCATGAAACGTTCAGATAACTTACAACTCAATAGATTCTACCTTCTTGTAGCGTTTCAGCCTGACTGGACCTTGTTTTCACACAAATGAACCCAGAATGATGTGAAATTGTGCTTTGTGCAACATAATTCTGGGTGCCATTTACAAACCATAAGTGCTAATGACTCCATTCCTTTTTGTGGTTGTAGGGGCTGTTGATTGGAGTACATTAAAATAAACCAGATCTCTCTAGGACATTCAGAAGCCAAGTTATAAGCTCACAAATGTGTAACTGGACTACTTCTTTAAATTGACACCAGATCCGGTGACCTTTGGGACATGGTTTGACCCCCTTAGGAAAGTGCTATCTTGATGAAATGTTCAGATCACTTACAACTCAATAGATTCTACCTTCCTGTAACGTTTCAGCCTGATTGGACCTTGTTTTCACACAAATGAACCCAGAATGATGTGAAATTGTGCTTTGTGCAGCATAATTCTGGATGCCATTTAAAAACTATGAGTGCTAATGACTCCATTCCTTTTTGAGGTTGTAGGGGATGTTGATTGGAGTACACTAAAACAAACCTAACCTCTCTAGGACATTCAGAAGCCAAGTTATAAGCCCACAAATGTGTAACTGGACTGCTTCTTTAAGGTGACACCAGGCCCGGTGACCTTTGGGACATGGTTTGACCCCCTATAGGAATGTGCGATCATCTTGAAACGTTCAGATCACTTACAACTCAATAGATTCTACCTTCCTGTAACGTTTCAGCCTGATTGGACCTTGTTTTCACACAAATGAACCCAGAATGATGTGAAATTGTGCTTCGTGCAACATAATTCTGGGTGCCATTTACAAACCATAAGTGCTAATGACTCCATTCCTTTTTGTGGTTGTAGGGGCTGTTGGTTGGAGTACATTAAAACAAACCTGATCTCTCTAGGACATTCAGAAGCCAAGTTATAAGCCCACAAATGTGTAACTGGACTACTTCTTTAAATTGACACCAGATCCGGTGACATTTGGGACATGGTTTGACCCCCTTAGGAAAGTGCTATCATCATGAAACGTTCAGATCACTTACAACTCAATAGATTCTACCTTCCTGTAACGTTTCAGCCTGATTGGACCTTGTTTTCACACAAATGAACCCAGAATGATGTGAAATTGTGCTTTGTGCAGCATAATTCTGGGTGCCATTTAAAAACTATGAGTGCTAATGACTCCATTCCTTTTTGAGGTTGTAGGGGATGTTGATTGGAGTACACTAAAACAAACCTAACCTCTCTAGGACATTCAGAAGCCAAGTTATAAGCCCACAAAGGTGTAACTGGACTGCTTCTTTAAGGTGACACCAGGCCCGGTGACCTTTGGGACATGGTTTGACCCCCTATAGGAATGTGCGATCATCTTGAAACGTTCAGATCACTTACAACTCAATAGATTCTACCTTCCTGTAACGTTTCAGCCTGATTGGACCTTGTTTTCACACAAATGAACCCAGAATGATGTGAAATTGTGCTTCGTGCAACATAATTCTGGGTGCCATTTACAAACCATAAGTGCTAATGACTCCATTCCTTTTTGTGGTTGTAGGGGCTGTTGGTTGGAGTACATTAAAACAAACCTGATCTCTCTAGGACATTCAGAAGCCAAGTTATAAGCCCACAAATGTGTAACTGGACTACTTCTTTAAATTGACACCAGATCCGGTGACCTTTGGGACATGGTTTGACCCCCTTAGGAAAGTGCTATCATCATGAAACCTTCAGATCGCTTACAACTCAATAGATTCTACCTTCCTGTAACGTTTCAGCCTGATTGGACCTTGTTTTCACACAAATGAACCCAGAATGGTGTGAAATTGTGCTTCGTGCAACATAATTCTGGGTGCCATTTACAAACCATAAGTGCTAATGACTCCATTCCTTTTTGTGGTTGTAGGGGCTGTTGATTGGAGTACACTAAAACAAACCTAACCTCTCTAGGACATTCAGAAGCCAAGTTATAAGCCCACAAATGTGTAACTGGACTACTTCTTTAAAGTGACACCAGGCCCGGTGACCTTTGGGACATGGTTTTACCCCCTATAGGAATGTGCGATCATCTTGAAACGTTCAGATCACTTACAACTCAATAGATTCTACCTTCTTGTAGCGTTTCAGCCTGATTGGACCTTGTTTTCACACAAATGGACCCAGAATGATGTGAAATTGTGCTTCGTGCAACATAATTCTGGGTGCCATTTACAAACCATAAGTGCTAATGACTCCATTCCTTTTTGTGGTTGTAGGGGCTGTTGATTGGAGTACATTAAAACAAACCTGATCTCTCTAGGACATTCAGAAGCCAAGTTATAAGCCCACAAAGGTGTAACTGGACTACTTCTTTAAAGTGACACCAGGCCCGGTGACCCTTTGGGACATGGTTTGACCCCCTTAGGAAAGTTCTATCATCATGAAACGTTCAGATCACTTACAACTCAATAGATTCTACCTTCTTGTAGCGTTTCAGCCTGACTGGACCTTGTTTTCACACAAATGAACCCAGAATGATGTGAAATTGTGCTTTGTGCAACATAATTCTGGGTGCCATTTACAAACCATAAGTGCTAATGACTCCATTCCTTTTTGTGGTTGTAGGGGCTGTTGATTGGAGTACATTAAAATAAACCAGATCTCTCTAGGACATTCAGAAGCCAAGTTATAAGCTCACAAATGTGTAACTGGACTACTTCTTTAAATTGACACCAGATCCGGTGACCTTTGGGACATGGTTTGACCCCCTTAGGAAAGTGCTATCTTGATGAAATGTTCAGATCACTTACAACTCAATAGATTCTACCTTCGTGTAACGTTTTAGCCTGATTGGACATTGTTTTCACACAAATGAACCCAGAATGATGTGAAATTGTGCTTTGTGCAGCATAATTCTGGGTGCCATTTAAAAACCATGAGTGCTAATGACTCCATTCCTTTTTGAGGTTGTAGGGGATGTTGACTGGAGTACACTAAAACAAACCTGATCTCTCTAGGACATTCAGAAGCCAAGTTATAAGCCCACAAAGGTGTAACTGGACTACTTCTTTAAAGTGACACCAGGCCCGGTGACCTTTGGGACATGGTTTGACCCCCTTAGGAAAGTGCTATCATCATGAAACGTTCAGATCACTTACAACTCAATAGATTCTACCTTCTTGTAGCGTTTCAGCCTGATTGGACCTTGTTTTCACACAAATGAACCCAGAATGATGTGAAAGTGTGCTTCGTGCAACATAATTCTGGGTGCCATTTACAAACCATAAGTGCTAATGACTCCATTCCTTTTTGTGGTTGTAGGGGCTGTTGATTGGAGTACATTAAAACAAACCTGATCTCTCTATGACATTCAGAAGCCAAGTTATAAGCCCACAAATGTGTAACTGGACTACTTCTTTAAATTGACACCAGATCCGGTGACGTTTGGGACATGGTTTGACCCCCTTAGGAAAGTGCTATCTTGATGAAATGATCAGATCACTTACAACTCAATAGATTCTACCTTCTTGTAGCGTTTCAGCCTGATTGGACCTTGTTTTCACACAAATGGACCCAGAATGATGTGAAATTGTGCTTCGTGCAACATAATTCTGGGTGCCATTTACAAACCATAAGTGCTAATGACTCCATTCCTTTTTGTAGTTGTAGGGGCTGTTGATTGGAGTACATTAAAACAAACCTGATCTCTCTAGGACATTCAGAAGCCAAGTTATAAGCCCACAAATGTGTAACTGGACTACTTCTTTAAATTGACACCAGATCCGGTGACCTTTGGGACATGGTTTGACCCCCTTAGGAAAGTGCTATCTTGATGAAATGTTCAGATCACTTACAACTCAATAGATTCTACCTTCCTGTAACGTTTCAGCCTGATTGGACCTTGTTTTCACACAAATGAACCCAGAATGATGTGAAATTGTGCTTCGTACAAAATAATTTTGGGTGCCATTTACAGACCATAAGTGCTAATGACTCCATTCCTTTTTGTGGTTGTAGGGGCTGTTGGTTGGAGTACATTAAAACAAACCTGATCTCTCTAGGACATTCAGAAGCCAAGATATAAGTCCACAAATGTGTAACTGGACTACTTCTTTAAATTGACACCAGATCCGGTGACATTTGGGACATGGTTTGACCCCCTTAGGAAAGTGCTATCATCATGAAACGTTCAGATCACTTACAACGCAATAGATTCTACCTTCCTGTAACGTTTCAGCCTGATTGGACCTTGTTTTCACACAAATGAACCCAGAATGATGTGAAATTGTGCTTTGTGCAGCATAATTCTGGGTGCCATTTAAAAACTATGAGTGCTAATGACTCCATTCCTTTTTGAGGTTGTAGGGGATGTTGATTGGAGTACACTAAAACAAACCTAACCTCTCTAGGACATTCAGAAGCCAAGTTATAAGCCCACAAATGTGTAACTGGACTGCTTCTTTAAGGTGACACCAGGCCCGGTGACCTTTGGGACATGGTTTGACCCCCTATAGGAATGTGCGATCATCTTGAAACGTTCAGATCACTTACAACTCAATAGATTCTACCTTCCTGTAACGTTTCAGCCTGATTGGACCTTGTTTTCACACAAATGAACCCAGAATGATGTGAAATTGTGCTTCGTGCAACATAATTCTGGGTGCCATTTACAAACCATAAGTGCTAATGACTCCATTCCTTTTTGTGGTTGTAGGGGCTGTTGGTTGGAGTACATTAAAACAAACCTGATCTCTCTAGGACATTCAGAAGCCAAGTTATAAGCCCACAAATGTGTAACTGGACTACTTCTTTAAATTGACACCAGATCCGGTGACATTTGGGACATGGTTTGACCCCCTTAGGAAAGTGCTATCATCATGAAACGTTCAGATCACTTACAACTCAATAGATTCTACCTTCCTGTAACGTTTCAGCCTGATTGGACCTTGTTTTCACACAAATGAACCCAGAATGATGTGAAATTGTGCTTTGTGCAGCATAATTCTGGGTGCCATTTAAAAACTATGAGTGCTAATGACTCCATTCCTTTTTGAGGTTGTAGGGGATGTTGATTGGAGTACACTAAAACAAACCTAACCTCTCTAGGACATTCAGAAGCCAAGTTATAAGCCCACAAAGGTGTAACTGGACTGCTTCTTTAAGGTGACACCAGGCCCGGTGACCTTTGGGACATGGTTTGACCCCCTATAGGAATGTGGGATCATCTTGAAACGTTCAGATCACTTACAACTCAATAGATTCTACCTTCCTGTAACGTTTCAGCCTGATTGGACCTTGTTTTCACACAAATGAACCCAGAATGATGTGAAATTGTGCTTCGTGCAACATAATTCTGGGTGCCATTTACAAACCATAAGTGCTAATGACTCCATTCCTTTTTGTGGTTGTAGGGGATGTTGGTTGGATTACATTAAAACAAACCTGATCTCTCTAGGACATTCAGAAGCCAAGTTATAAGCCCACAAATGTGTAACTGGACTACTTCTTTAAATTGACACCAGATCCGGTGACCTTTGGGACATGGTTTGACCCCCTTAGGAAAGTGCTATCATCATGAAACCTTCAGATCGCTTACAACTCAATAGATTCTACCTTCCTGTAACGTTTCAGCCTGATTGGACCTTGTTTTCACACAAATGAACCCAGAATGGTGTGAAATTGTGCTTCGTGCAACATAATTCTGGGTGCCATTTACAAACCATAAGTGCTAATGACTCCATTCCTTTTTGTGGTTGTAGGGGCTGTTGATTGGAGGACACTAAAACAAACCTAACCTCTCTAGGACATTCAGAAGCCAAGTTATAAGCCCACAAATGTGTAACTGGACTACTTCTTTAAAGTGACACCAGGCCCGGTGACCTTTGGGACATGGTTTTACCCCCTATAGGAATGTGCGATCATCTTGAAACGTTCAGATCACTTACAACTCAATAGATTCTACCTTCTTGTAGCGTTTCAGCCTGATTGACCTTGTTTTCACACAAATGGACCCAGAATGATGTGAAATTGTGCTTCGTGCAACATAATTCTGGGTGCCATTTACAAACCATAAGTGCTAATGACTCCATTCCTTTTTGTGGTTGTAGGGGCTGTTGATTGGAGTACATTAAAACAAACCTGATCTCTCTAGGATATTCAGAAGCCAAGTTATAAGCCCACAAAGGTGTAACTGGACTACTTCTTTAAAGTGACCCCAGGCCCAGTGACCTTTGGGACATGGTTTGACCCCCTTAGGAAAGTTCTATCATCATGAAACGTTCAGATCACTTACAACTCAATAGATTCTACCTTCTTGTAGCGTTTCAGCCTGACTGGACCTTGTTTTCACACAAATGAACCCAGAATGATGTGAAATTGTGCTTCGTGCAACATAATTCTGGGTGCCATTTACAAACCATAAGTGCTAATGACTCCATTCCTTTTTGTGGTTGTAGGGGCTGTTGATTGGAGTACATTAAAATAAACCAGATCTCTCTAGGACATTCAGAAGCCAAGTTATAAGCTCACAAATGTGTAACTGGACTACTTCTTTAAATTGACACCAGATCCGGTGACCTTTGGGACATGGTTTGACCCCCTTAGGAAAGTGCTATCTTGATGAAATGTTCAGATCACTTACAACTCAATAGATTCTACCTTCCTGTAACGTTTCTGCCTGATTGGACCTTGTTTTCACACAAATGAACCCAGAATGATGTGAAATTGTGCTTCGTGCAACATAATTCTGGGTGCCATTTAAAAACCATAAGTGCTAATGACTCCATTCCTTTTTGAGGTTGTAGGGACTGTTGATTGGAGTACACTAAAACAAACCTGATCTCTCTAGGACATTCAGAAGCCAAGTTATAAGCCCTCAAAGGTGTAACTGGACTACTTCTTTAAAGTGACACCAGGCCCGGTGACCTTTGGGACATGGTTTTACCCCCTATAGGAATGTGCGATCATCTTGAAACGTTCAGATCACTTACAACTCAATAGATTCTACCTTCTTGTAGCGTTTCAGCCTGATTGGACCTTGTTTTCACACAAATGGACCCAGAATGGTGTGAAATTGTGCTTCGTGAAACATAATTCTGGGTGCCATTTACAAACCTTAAGTGCTAATGACTCCATTCCTTTTTGTGGTTGTAGGGGCTGTTGATTGGAGTACACTAAAACAAACCTAACCTCTCTAGGACATTCAGAAGCCAAGTTATAAGCCCACAAAGGTGTAACTGGACTGCTTCTTTAAAGTGACACCAGGCCCGGTGACCTTTGGGACATGGTATGACCCCCTATAGGAATGTGCGATCATCTTGAAACGTTCAGATCACTTACAACTCAATAGATTCTACCTTCCTGTAACGTTTCAGCCGGATTGGACCTTGTTTTCACACAAATGAACCCAGAATGATGTGAAATTGTGCTTCGTGCAACATAATTCTGGGTGCCATTTACAAACCATAAGTGCTAATGACTCCATTCCTTTTTGTGGTTGTAGGGGCTGTTGATTGGAGTACATTAAAACAAACCTGATCTCTCTAGGACATTCAGAAGCCAAGTTATAAGCCCACAAATGTGTAACTGGACTACTTCTTTAAATTGACACCAGATCCGGTGACCTTTGGGACATGGTTTGACCCCCTTAGGAAAGTGCTATCTTGATGAAATGTTCAGATCACTTACAACTCAATAGATTCTACCTTCCTGTAACGTTTCAGCCTGATTGGACCTTGTTTTCACACAAATGAACCCAGAATGATGTGAAATTGTGCTTCGTACAAAATAATTTTGGGTGCCATTTACAGACCATAAGTGCTAATGACTCCATTCCTTTTTGTGGTTGTAGGGGCTGTTGGTTGGAGTACATTAAAACAAACCTGATCTCTCTAGGACATTCAGAAGCCAAGATATAAGTCCACAAATGTGTAACTGGACTACTTCTTTAAATTGACACCAGATCCGGTGACATTTGGGACATGGTTTGACCCCCTTAGGAAAGTGCTATCATCATGAAACGTTCAGATCACTTACAACTCAATAGATTCTACCTTCCTGTAACGTTTCAGCCTGATTGGACCTTGTTTTCACACAAATGGACCCAGAATGATGTGAAATTGTGCTTTGTGCAGCATAATTCTGGGTGCCATTTAAAAACTATGAGTACTAATGACTCCATTCCTTTTTGAGGTTGTAGGGGATGTTGATTGGAGTACACTAAAACAAACCTAACCTCTCTAGGACATTCAGAAGCCAAGTTATAAGCCCACAAATGTGTAACTGGACTGCTTCTTTAAGGTGACACCAGGCCCGGTGACCTTTGGGACATGGTTTGACCCCCTATAGGAATGTGCGATCATCTTGAAACGTTCAGATCACTTACAACTCAATAGATTCTACCTTCCTGTAACGTTTCAGCCTGATTGGACCTTGTTTTCACACAAATGAACCCAGAATGATGTGAAATTGTGCTTCGTGCAACATAATTCTGGGTGCCATTTACAAACCATAAGTGCTAATGACTCCATTCCTTTTTGTGGTTGTAGGGGCTGTTGGTTGGAGTACATTAAAACAAACCTGATCTCTCTAGGACATTCAGAAGCCAAGTTATAAGCCCACAAATGTGTAACTGGACTACTTCTTTAAATTGACACCAGATCCGGTGACATTTGGGACATGGTTTGACCCCCTTAGGAAAGTGCTATCATCATGAAACGTTCAGATCACTTACAACTCAATAGATTCTACCTTCCTGTAACGTTTCAGCCTGATTGGACCTTGTTTTCACACAAATGAACCCAGAATGATGTGAAATTGTGCTTTGTGCAGCATAATTCTGGGTGCCATTTAAAAACTATGAGTGCTAATGACTCCATTCCTTTTTGAGGTTGTAGGGGATGTTGATTGGAGTACACTAAAACAAACCTAACCTCTCTAGGACATTCAGAAGCCAAGTTATAAGCCCACAAAGGTGTAACTGGACTGCTTCTTTAAGGTGACACCAGGCCCGGTGACCTTTGGGACATGGTTTGACCCCCTATAGGAATGTGCGATCATCTTGAAACGTTCAGATCACTTACAACTCAATAGATTCTACCTTCCTGTAACGTTTCAGCCTGATTGGACCTTGTTTTCACACAAATGAACCCAGAATGATGTGAAATTGTGCTTCGTGCAACATAATTCTGGGTGCCATTTACAAACCATAAGTGCTAATGACTCCATTCCTTTTTGTGGTTGTAGGGGATGTTGGTTGGAGTACATTAAAACAAACCTGATCTCTCTAGGACATTTAGAAGCCAAGTTATAAGCCCACAAATGTGTAACTGGACTACTTCTTTAAATTGACACCAGATCCGGTGACCTTTGGGACATGGTTTGACCCCCTTAGGAAAGTGCTATCATCATGAAACCTTCAGATCGCTTACAACTCAATAGATTCTACCTTCCTGTAACGTTTCAGCCTGATTGGACCTTGTTTTCACACAAATGAACCCAGAATGGTGTGAAATTGTGCTTCGTGCAACATAATTCTGGGTGCCATTTACAAACCATAAGTGCTAATGACTCCATTCCTTTTTGTGGTTGTAGGGGCTGTTGATTGGAGTACACTAAAACAAACCTAACCTCTCTAGGACATTCAGAAGCCAAGTTATAAGCCCACAAATGTGTAACTGGACTACTTCTTTAAAGTGACACCAGGCCCGGTGACCTTTGGGACATGGTTTTACCCCCTATAGGAATGTGCGATCATCTTGAAACGTTCAGATCACTTAAACCTCAATAGATTCTACCTTCTTGTAGCGTTTCAGCCTGATTGGACCTTGTTTTCACACAAATGGACCCAGAATGGTGTGAAATTGTGCTTCGTGAAACATAATTCTGGGTGCCATTTACAAACCTTAAGTGCTAATGACTCCATTCCTTTTTGTGGTTGTAGGGGCTGTTGATTGGAGTACACTAAAACAAACCTAACCTCTCTAGGACATTCAGAAGCCAAGTTATATGCCCACAAAGGTGTAACTGGACTATTTCTTTAAAGTGACACCAGATCCGGTGACATTTGGGACATGGTTTGACCCCCTTAGGAAAGTGCTATCATCATGAAACGTTCAGATCACTTACAACTCAATAGATTCTACCTTCCTGTAACATTTCAGCCTGATTTGACCTTGTTTTCACACAAATGAACCCAGAATGATGTGAAATTGTGCTTCGTGCAACATAATTCTGGGTGCCATTTAAAAACCATAAGTGCTAATGACTCCATTCCTTTTTGAGGTTGTAGGGGCTGTTCATTGGAGTACACTAAAACAAACCTGATCTCTCTAGGACATTCAGAAGTCAAGTTACAAGCCCTCAAAGGTGTAACTGGACTACTTCTTTAAAGTGACACCAGGCCCGGTGACCTTTGGGACATGGTTTTACCCCCTATAGGAATGTGCGATCATCTTGAAACGTTCAGATCACTTACAACTCAATAGATTCTACCTTCTTGTAGCGTTTCAGCCTGATTGGACCTTGTTTTCACACAAATGGACCCAGAATGATGTGAAATTGTGCTTCGTGCAACATAATTCTCGGTGCCATTTACAAACCTTAAGTGCTAATGACTCCATTCCTTTTTGTGGTTGTAGGGGCTGTTGATTGGAGTACACTAAAACAAACCTAACCTCTCTAGGACATTCAGAAGCCAAGTTATAAGCCCACAAAGGTGTAACTGGACTACTTTAAAGTGACACCAGGCCCGGTGACCTTTGGGACATGGTTTGACCCCCTTAGGAAAGTGCTATCATCATGAAACGTTCAGATCACTTACAACTCAATAGATTCTACCTTCCTGTCACGTTTCAGCCTGATTGGACCTTGTTTTCACACAAATGAACCCAGAATGATGTGAAATTGTGCTTCGTGCAACATAATTCTGGGTGCCATTTACAAACCATAAGTGCTAATGACTCCATTCCTTTTTGTGGTTGTAGGGGCTGGTGATTGGAGAACACTAAAACAAACCTAACCTCTCTAGGACATTCAGAAGCCAAGTTATAAGCCCACAAAGGTGTAACTGGACTGCTTCTTTAAAGTGACACCAGGCCCGGTGACCTTTGGGACATGGTATGACCCCCTATAGGAATGTGCGATCATCTTGAAACGTTCAGATCACTTACAACTCAATAGATTCTACCTTCCTGTAACGTTTCAGCCGGATTGGACCTTGTTTTCACACAAATGAACCCAGAATGATGTGAAATTGTGCTTCGTGCAACATAATTCTGGGTGCCATTTAAAAACCATAAGTGCTAATGACTCCATTCCTTTTTGTTGTTGTAGGGGCTGTTGATTGGAGTATACTAAAACAAATCTGATCTCTCTAGGACATTCAGAAGCCAAGTTATAAGCCCACAAAAGTGTAACTGGACTACTTCTTTAAATTGACACCAGATCCGGTGACCTTTGGGACATGGTTTGACCCCCTTAGGAAAGTGCTATCATCATGAAACGTTCAGATCACTTACAACTCAATAGATTCTACCTTCCTGTAACATTTTAGCCTTATTGGACCTTGTTTTCACACAAATGAACCCAGAATGATGTGAAATTGTGCTTCGTGCAACATAATTCTGGGTGCCATTGAAAAACCATAAGTGCTAATGACTCCATTCTTTTTTGTGGTTGTAGGGGCTGTTGATTGGAGTATACTAAAACAAACCTGATCTTTCTAGGACTTTCAGAAGCCAAGTTATAAGCCCACAAAGGTGTAACTGGACTACTTCTTTAAATTGACACCAGATCCGGTGACCTTTGGGACATGGTTTGACCCCCTTAGGAAAGCGCTATCATCATGAAACGTTCAGATCACTTACAACTCAATAGATTCTACCTTCCTGTAACATTTCAGCCTGATTGGACCTTGTTTTCACACACATGAACCCAGAATGATGTGAAATAGTGCTTCGTGCAACATAATTCTGGGTGCCATTTAAAAACCATAAGTGCTAATGACTCCATTCCTTTTTGAGGTTGTAGGGGCTGTTGATTGGAGTACACTAAAACAAACCTGATCTCTCTAGGACATTCAGAAGCCAAGTTATAAGCCCTCAAAGGTGTAACTGGACAACTTCTTTAAAGTGACACCAGGCCCGGTGACCTTTGGGACATGGTTTTACCCCCTATAGGAATGTGCGATCATCTTGAAATGTTCAGATCACTTACAACTCAATAGATTCTACCTTTTTGTAGCGTTTCAGCCTGATTGGACCTTGTTTTCACACAAATGGACCCAGAATGATGTGAAATTGTGCTTCGTGCAACATAATTCTGGGTGCCATTTACAAACCTTAAGTGCTAATGACTCCATTCCTTTTTGTGGTTGTGGGGGCTGTTGATTGGAGTACACTAAAACAAACCTGACCTCTATAGGACATTCAGAAGCCAAGTTATAAGCCCACAAAGGTGTAACTGGACTACTTCTTTAAAGTGACACCAGGCCCGGTGAACTTTGGGACATGGTTTGACCCCCTTAGGAAAGCGCTATCATCATGAAACGTTCAGATCACTTACAACTCAATAGATTCTACCTTCCTGTAACGTTTCAGCCTGATTGGACCTTGTTTTCACACAAATGAACCCAGAATGATGTGAAATTGTGCTTAGTGCAACATAATTCTGGGTGCCATTTAAAAACCATAAGTGCTAATGACTCCATTTCTTTTTGTGGTTGTAGGGGCTGTTGATTTGGAGTATACTAAAACAAACCTGATCTCTCTAGGACATTCAGAAGCCAAGTTATAAGCCCACAAAGGTGTAACTGGACTACTTCTTTAAATTGACACCAGATCCGGTGACCTTTGGGACATGGTTTGACCCCCTTAGGAAAGTGCTATCATCATGAAACGTTCAGATCACTTACAACTCAATAGATTCTACCTTCCTGTAACATTTCAGCCTGATTGGACCTTGTTTTCACACAAATGAACCCAGAATGATGTGAAATTGTGCTTCGTGCAACATAATTCTTGGTGCCATTTAAAAACCATGAGTGCTAATGACTCCATTCCTTTTTGAGGTTGTAGGGGCTGTTGATTGGAGTACACTAAAACAAACCTGATCTCTCTAGGACATTCAGAAGCCAAGTTATAAGCCCTCAAAGATGTACCTGGACTACTTCTTTAAAGTGACACCAGGCCCGGTGACCTTTGGGACATGGTTTTACCCCCTATAGGAATGTGGGATCATCTTGAAACGTTCAGATCACTTACAACTCAATAGATTCTACCTTCTTGTAGCGTTTCAGACTGATTGTACCTTGTTTTCACACAAATGAACCCAGAATGATGTGAAATTGTGCTTCGTGCAACATAATTCTGGGTGCCATTTACAAACCATAAGTGCTAATGACTCCATTCCTTTTTGTGGTTGTAGGGGCTGTTGATTGGAGAACACTAAAACAAACCTAACCCCTCTAGGACATTCAGAAGCCAAGTTATAAGCCCACAAAGGTGTAACTGGACTGCTTCTTTAAAGTGACACCAGGCCCGGTGACCTTTGGGACATGGTTTGACCCCCTTAGGAAAGTGCTATCATCATGAAACGTTCAGATCACTTACAACTCAATAGATTCTACCTTCTTGTAGCGTTTCAGCCTGATTGGACCTTGTTTTCACACAAAGGAACCCAAAATGATGTGAAATTGTGCTTCGTGCAACATAATTCTGGGTGCCATTTACAAACCATAAGTGCTAATGACTCCATTCCTTTTTGTTGTTGTAGGGGCTGTTGATTGGAGTACATTAAAACAAACCTGATATCTCTAGGACATTCAGAAGCCAAGTTATAAGCCCACAAATGTGTAACTGGACTACTTCTTTAAATTGACACCAGATCCGGTGACCTTTGGGACATGGTTTGACCCCCTTAGGAAAGTGCTATCATGATGAAACGTTCAGATCACTTACAACTCAATAGATTCTACCTTCCTGTAACGTTTCAGCCGGATTGGACCTTGTTTTCACACAAATGAACCCAGAATGATGTGAAATTGTGCTTCGTGCAACATAATTCTGGGTGCCATTTACAAACCATAAGTGCTATTGACTCCATTCCTTTTTGTGGTTTTAGGGGCTGTTGATTGGAGTACATTAAAACAAACCTGATCTCTCTAGGACATTCAGAAGCCAAGTTATAAGCCCTCAAAGGTGTAACTGGACTACTTCTTTAAAGTGACACCAGGCCCGGTGACCTTTGGGACATGGTTTTACCCCCTATAGGAATGTGCAATCATCTTGAAACGTTCAGATCACTTACAACTCAATAGATTCTACCTTCTTGTAGCGTTTCAGCCTGATTGGACCTTGTTTTCACACAAATGGACCCAGAATGATGTGAAATTGTGCTTCCTGCAACATAATTCTGGGTGCCATTTACAAACCTTAAGTGCTATTGACTCCATTCCTTTTTGTGGTTGTAGGGGCTGTTGATTGGAGTACACTAAAACAAACCTAACCTCTCTAGGACATTCAGAAGCCAAGTTATAAGCCCACAAAGGTGTAACTGGACTGCTTCTTTAAAGTGACACCAGGCCCGGTGACCTTTGGGACATGGTTTGACCCCCTATAGGAATGTGCGATCATCTTTAAACATTCAGATCACTTACAACTCAATAGATTCTACCTTCCTGTAACGTTTCAGCCTGATTGGACCTTGTTTTCACACAAATGAACCCAGACTGATGTGAAATTGTGCTTCGTGCAACATAATTCTGGGTGCCATTTAAAAACCATAAGTGCTAATGACTCCATTCCTTTATGTGGTTGTAGGGGCTGTTGAGTGGAGTATACTAAAACAAACCTGATCTCTCTAGGACATTCACAAGCCAAGTTATAAGCCCACAAAGGTGTAACTGGACTACTTCTTTAAATTGACACCAGATCCGGTGACCTTTGGGACATGGTTTGACCCCCTTAGGAAAGTGCTATCATCATGAAACGTGCAGATCACTTACAACTCAATAGATTCTACCTTCCTGTAACATTTAAGCCTTATTGGACCTTGTTTTCACACAAATGAACCCAGAATGATGTGAAATTGTGCTTCGTGCAACATAATTCTGGGTGCCATTTAAAAACCATAAGTGCTAATGACTCCATTCCTTTTTGAGGTTGTAGGGGCTGTTGATCGGAGTACACTAAAACAAACCTGATCTCTCTAGGACATTCAGAAGCCAAGTTATAAGACCTCAAAGGTGTAACTGGACTACTTCTTTAAAGGGACACCAGGCCCGGTGACCTTTGGGACATGGTTTGACCCCCTATAGGAATGTGCGATCATCATGAAACGTTCAGATCACTTACAACTCAATAGATTCTACCTTCTTGTAACGTTTCAGCCTGATTTGACCTTGTTTTCACACAAATGGACCCAGAATGATGTGAAATTGTGCTTCGTGCAACATAATTCTGGGTGCCATTTACAAACCATAAGTGCTATTGACTCCATTCCTTTTTGTGGTTTTAGGGGCTGTTGATTGGAGTACATTAAAACAAACCTGGTCTCTCTAGGACATTCAGAAGCCAAGTTTTAAGCCCACAAATGTGTAACTGGACTACTTCTTTAAATTGACACCAGATCCGGTGACCTTTGGGACATGGTTTGACCCCCTTAGGAAAGTGCTATCATGATGAGACGTTCAGATCACTTACAACTCAATAGATTCTACCTTAATGTAACGTTTCAGCCTGATTGGACCTTGTTTTCACACAAATGAACCCAGAATGATGTCAATTTGTGCTTCGTGCAACATAATTCTGGGTGCCATTTAAAAACCATAAGTTCTAATGACTCCATTCCTTTTTGTGGTTGTAGGGGCTGTTGATTGGAGTATACTAAAACAAACCTGATCTCTCTAGGACATTCAGAAGCCAAGTTACAAGCCCTCAAAGGTGTAACTGGACTACTTCTTTAAAGTGACACCAGGCCCGGTGACCTTTGGGACATGGTTTTACCCCCTATAGGAATGTGCGATCATCTTGAAACGTTCAGATCACTTACAACTCAATAGATTCTACCTTCTTCTAGCGTTTCAGCCTGATTGGACCTTGTTTTCACACAAATGGACCCTGAATGATGTGAAATTGTGCTTCGTGCAACATATTTCTGGGTGCCATTTACAAACCTTAAGTGCTAATGACTCCATTCCTTTTTATGGTTGTAGGGGCTGTTGATTGGAGTACACTAAACCAAACCTAACCTCTCTAGGACATCCAGAAGCCAAGTTATAAGCCCACAAAGGTGTAACTGGACTACTTCTTTAAAGTGACACCAGGCCCGGTGACCTTTGGGACATGGTTTGACCCCCTTAGGAAAGTGCTATCATCATGAAACGTTCAGATCACTTACAACTCAATAGATTCTACCTTCCTGTAACGTTTCAGCCTGATTGGACCTTGTTTTAACTCAAATGAACCCAGAATGATGTGAAATTGTGCTTCGTGCAACATAATTCTGGGTGCCATTTAAAAACCATAAGTGCTAATGACTCCATTCCTTTTTGTGGTTGTAGGGGCTGTTGATTGGAGTACACTAAAACAAACCTGATCTCTCTAGGGCATTCAGAAGCCAAGTTATAAGTCAACAAATGTGTAACTGGACTACTTCTTTAAATTGACACCAGATCCGGTGACCTTTGGGACATGGTTTGACCCCCTTAGGAAAGTGCTATCATCATGAAACGTTCAGATCACTTACAACTCAATAGATTCTACCTTCCTGTAAAGTTTCAGCCTGATTGGACATTGTTTTCACACAAATGAACCCAGAATGATGTGAAATTGTGCTTTGTGCAGCATAATTCTGGGTGCCATTTAAAAACCATGAGTGCTAATGACTCCATTCCTTTTTGAGGTTGTAGGGGATGTTGATTGGAGTACACTAAAACAAAACTGATCTCTCTAGGACATTCAGAAGCCAAGTTATAAGCCCACAAATGTGTAACTGGACTACTTCTTTAAATTGACACCAGATCCGGTGACCTTTGGGACATGGTTTGACCCCCTTAGGAAAGTGCTATCATCATGAAACATTCAGGTCACTTACAACTCAATAGATTCTACCATCCTGTAACGTTTCAGCCTGATTGGACCTTGTTTTCACACAAATGAACCCAGAATGATGTGAAATTGTGCTTCGTGCAACATAATTCTGGGTGCCATTTACAAACCATAAGTGCTAATGACTCCATTCCTTTTTGTGGTTGTAGGGGCTGTTGATTGGAGAACACTAAAACAAACCTAACCTCTCTAGGACATTCAGAAGCCAAGTTATAAGCCCACAAAGGTGTAACTGGACTGCTTCTTTAAGGTGACACCAGGCCCGGTGACCTTTGGGACATGGTTTGACCCCCTATAGGAATGTGCGATCATCATGAAACGTTCAGATCACTTACAACTCAATAGATTCTACCTTCTTGTAATGTTTCAGCCTGATTGGGCCTTGTTTTCACACAAATGGACCCAGAATGATGTGAAATTGTGCTTCGTGCAACATAATTCTGGGTGCCATTTACAAACCATAAGTGCTAATGACTCCATTCCTTTTTGTGGTTGTAGGGGCTGTTGATTGGAGTACACTAAAACAAACCTGATCTCTCTAGGACACTCAGAAGCCAAGTTATAAGCCCACAAATGTGTAACTGGACTACTTCTTTAAAGTGACACCAGGCCCGGTGACCTTTGGGACATGGTTTTACCCCCTATAGGAATGTGCGATCATCTTGAAACGTTCAGATCACTTACAACTCAATAGATTCTACCTTCTTGTAGAGTTTCAGCCTGATTGGACCTTGTTTTCACACAAATGGACCCAGAATGATGTGAAATTGTGCTTCGTGCAACATAATTCTGGGTGCCATTTACAAACCATAAGTGCTAATGACTCCATTCATTTTTGTGGTTGTAGGGGCTGTTGATTGGAGTACATTAAAACAAACCTGATCTCTCTAGGACATTCAGAAGCCAAGTTATAAGCCCACAAAGGTGTAACTGGAATACTTCTTTAAAGTGACACCAGGCCCGGTGACCTTTGGGACATGGTTTGACCCCCTTAGGAAAGTGCTATCATCATGAAACGTTCAGATCACTTACAACTCAATAGATTCTACCTTGTTGTAGCGTTTCAGCCTGATTGGACCTTGTTTTCACACAAATGAACCCAGAAGGATGTGAAATTGTGCTTCGTGCAACATAATTCTGGGTGCCATTTACAAACCATAAGTGCTAATGACTCCATTCCTTTTTGTGGTTGTAGGGGCTGTTGATTGGAGTACATTAAAACAAACCAGATCTCTCTAGGACATTCAGAAGCCAAGTTATAAGCCCACAAATGTGTAACTGGACTACTTCTTTAAATTGACACCAGATCCGGTGACCTTTGGGACATGGTTTGACCCCCTTAGGAAAGTTCTATCTTGATGAAATGTTCAGATCACTTACAACTCAATAGATTCTACCTTCCTGTAACGTTTCAGCCTGATTGGACCTTGTTTTCACACAAATGAACCCAGAATGATGTGAAATTGTGCTTCGTGCAACATAATTCTGGGTGCCATTTAAAAACCATAAGTGCTAATGACTCCATTCATTTTTGTGGTTGTAGGGACTGTTGATTGGAGTACACTAAAACAAACCTGATCTCTCTAGGACATTCAGAAGCCATGTTTTAAGCCCTCAAAGGTGTAACTGGACTACTTCTTTAAAGTGACAACCAGGCCCGGTGACCTTTGGGACATGGTTTTACCCCCTATAGGAATGTGCTATCATCTTGAAACGTTCAGATCACTTACAACTCAATAGATTCTACCTTCTTGTAGCGTTTCAGCCTGATTGGACCTTGTTTTCACACAAATGGACCCATAATGATGTGAAATTGTGCTTCGTGCAACATAATTCTGGGTGCCATTTACAAACCTTAAGTGCTAATGACTCCATTCCTTTTTGTGGTTGTAGGGGCTGTTGATTGGAGTACACTAAAACAAACCTAACCTCTCTAGGACATTCAGAAGCCAAGTTATATGCCCACAAAGGTGTAACTGGACTACTTCTTTAAAGTGACACCAGGCCCGGTGACCTTTGGGACATGGTTTGACCCCCTTAGGAAAGTGCTATCATCATCAAACGTTCAGATCACTTACAACTCAATAGATTCTACCTTCCTGTAACGTTTCAGCCTGATTGGACCTTGTTTTCACACAAATGAACCCAGAATGATGTGAAATTGTGCTTCGTGCAACATAATTCTGGGTGCCATTTAAAAACCATAAGTGCTAATGACTCCATTCCTTTTTGTGGTTGTAGGGGCTGTTGATTGGAGTATACTAAAACAAACCTGATCTCTCTAGGACATTCAGAAGCCAAGTTATAAGCCCACAAAGGTGTAAGTGGACTACTTCTTTAAATTGACACCAGATCCGGTGAACTTTGGGACATGGTTTGACCCCCTTAGGAAAGTGCTATCATCATGAAACGTTCAGATCACTTACAACTCAATAGATTCTACCTTCCTGTAACATTTCAGCCTGACTGGACCTTGTTTTCACACAAATGAACCCAGAATGATGTGAAATTGTGCTTCGTGCAACATAATTCTGGGTGCCATTTAAAAACCATAAGTGCTAATGACTCCATTCCTTTTTGTGGTTGTAGGGGCTGTTGATTGGAGTATACTAAAACAAACCTGATCTCTCTAGGACATTCAGAAGCCAAGTTATAAGCCCACAAAGGTGTAACTGGACTACTTCTTTAAATTGACACCAGATCCGGTGACCTTTGGGACATGGTTTGACCCCCTTAGGAAGATGCTATCATCATGAAACGTTCAGATCACTTACAACTCAATAGATTCTACCTTCCTGTAACATTTCAGCCTGATTGGAAATTGTTTTCACACAAATGAACCCAGAATGATGTGAAATTGTGCTTCGTGCAACATAATTCTGGGTGCCATTTAAAAACCCTAAGTGCTAATGACTCCATTCCTTTTTGAGGTTGTAGGGGCTGTTCATTGGAGTACACTAAAACAAACCTGATCTCTCTAGGGCATTCAGAAGCCAAGTTATAAGCCCACAAAGGTGTAACTGGACTACTTCTTTAAAGTGACAGCAGGCCCGGTGACCTTTGGGACATGGTTTTACCCCCTATAGGAATTTGCGATCATCTTGAAACGTTCAGATCACTTACAACTCAATAGATTCTACCTTCTTGTAGCGTTTCAGCCTGATTGGACCTTGTTTTCACACAAATGGACCCAGAATGATGTGAAATTATGCTTCGTGCAACATAATTCTGGGTGCCATTTACAAACCATAAGTGCTAATGACTCCATTCCTTTTTGTAGTTGTAGGGGCTGTTGATTGGAGAACACTAAAACAAACCTAACCTCTCTAGGACATTCAGAAGCCAAGTTATAAGCCTACAAAGGTGTAATTGGACTGCTTCTTTAAAGTGACACCAGGCCCGGTGACCTTTGGGACATGGTTTGACCCCCTTAGAAAGTGCTATCATCATGAAACGTTTAGATCACTTACAACTCAATAGATTCTACCTTCTTGTAGCGTTTCAGCCTGATTGGACCTTGTTTTCACACAAATGAACCCAGAATGATGTGAAATTGTGCTTCCTGCAACAAAATTCTGGGTGCCATTTACAAACCTTAAGTGCTAATGACTCCATTCCTTTTTGTGGTTGTAGGGGCTGTTGATTGGAGTACACTAAAACAAACCTAACCTCTCTAGGAAATTCAGAAGCCAAGTTATATGCCCACAAAGGTGTAACTGGACTACTTCTTTAAAGTGACACCAGGCCCGGTGACCTTTGGGACATGGTTTGACCCCCTTAGGAAAGTGCTATCATCATCAAACGTTCAGATCACTTACAACTCAATAGATTCTACCTTCCTGTAACGTTTCAGCCTGATTGGACCTTGTTTTCACACAAATGAACCCAGAATGATGTGAAATTGTGCTTCGTGCAACATAATTCTGGGTGCCATTTAAAAACCATAAGTGCTAATGACTCCATTCCTTTTTGTGGTTGTAGGGGCTGTTGATTGGAGTATACTAAAACAAACCTGATCTCTCTAGGACATTCAGAAGCCAAGTTATAAGCCCACAAAGGTGTAACTGGACTACTTCTTTAAATTGACACCAGATCCGGTGAACTTTGGGACATGGTTTGACCCCCTTAGGAAAGTGCTATCATCATGAAACGTTCAGATCACTTACAACTCAATAGATTCTACCTTCCTGTAACATTTCAGCCTGACTGGACCTTGTTTTCACACAAATGAACCCAGAATGATGTGAAATTGTGCTTCGTGCAACATAATTCTGGGTGCCATTTAAAAACCATAAGTGCTAATGACTCCATTCCTTTTTGTGGTTGTATGGGCTGTTGATTGGAGTATACTAAAACAAACCTGATCTCTCTAGGACATTCAGAAGCCAAGTTATAAGCCCACAAAGGTGTAACTGGACTACTTCTTTAAATTGACACCAGATCCGGTGACCTTTGGGACATGGTTTGACCCCCTTAGGAAAGTGCTATCATCATGAAACGTTCAGATCACTTACAACTCAATAGATTCTACCTTCCTGTAACATTTCAGCCTGATTGGAAATTGTTTTCACACAAATGAACCCAGAATGATGTGAAATTGTGCTTCGTGCAACATAATTCTGGGTGCCATTTAAAAACCCTAGGTGCTAATGACTCCATTCCTTTTTGAGGTTGTAGGGGCTGTTCATTGGAGTACACTAAAACAAACCTGATCTCTCTAGGGCATTCAGAAGCCAAGTTATAAGCCCACAAAGGTGTAACTGGACTACTTCTTTAAAGTGACAGCAGGCCCGGTGACCTTTGGGACATGGTTTTACCCCCTATAGGAATGTGCGATCATCTTGAAACGTTCAGATCACTTACAACTCAATAGATTCTACCTTCTTGTAGCGTTTCAGCCTGATTGGACCTTGTTTTCACACAAATGGACCCAGAATGATGTGAAATTATGCTTCGTGCAACATAATTCTGGGTGCCATTTACAAACCATAAGTGCTAATGACTCCATTCCTTTTTGTAGTTGTAGGGGCTGTTGATTGGAGAACACTAAAACAAACCTAACCTCTCTAGGACATTCAGAAGCCAAGTTATAAGCCTACAAAGGTGTAATTGGACTGCTTCTTTAAAGTGACACCAGGCCCGGTGACCTTTGGGACATGGTTTGACCCCCTTAGGAAAGTGCTATCATCATGAAACGTTTAGATCACTTACAACTCAATAGATTCTACCTTCTTGTAGCGTTTCAGCCTGATTGGACCTTGTTTTCACACAAATGAACCCAGAATGATGTGAAATTGTGCTTCCTGCAACATAATTCTGGGTGCCATTTACAAACCTTAAGTGCTAATGACTCCATTCCTTTTTGTGGTTGTAGGGGCTGTTGATTGGAGTACATTAAAACAAACCTGATCTCTCTAGGACATTCAGAAGCCAAGTTATAAGCCCACAAATGTGTAACTGGACTACTTCTTTAAATTGACACCAGATCCGGTGACCTTTGGGAAATGGTTTGACCCCCTTAGGAAAGTGCTATCATGATGAGACATTCAGTTCACTTACAACTCAATAGATTCTACCTTCATGTAACGTTTCAGCCTGAATGGACCTTGTTTTCACACAAATGAACCCAGAATGATGTGAAATTGTGCTTCGTGCAACATAATTCTGGGTGCCATTTAAAAACCATAAGTGCCAATGACTCCATTCCTTTTTGTGGTTGTAGGGGCTGTTGATTGGAGTATACTAAAACAAACCTGATCTCTCTAGGACATTCAGAAGCCAAGTTATAAGCCCACAAAGGTGTAACTGGACTACTTCTTTAAATTGACACCAGATCCGGTGACCTTTGGGACATGCTTTGACCCCCTTAGGAAAGTGCTATCATCATGAAACGTTCAGATCACTTACAACTCAATAGATTCTACCTTCCTGTAACATTTCAGCCTGATTGGACCTTGTTTTCACACAAATGAACCCAGAATGATGTGAAATTCTGCTTCGTGCAACATAATTCTGGGTGCCATTTAAAAACCCTAAGTGCTAATGACTCCATTCCTGTTTGAGGTTGTAGGGGCTGTTCATTGGAGTACACCAAAACAAACCTGATCTCTCTAGGACATTCAGAAGCCAAGTTACAAGCCCTCAAAGGTGTAACTGGACTACTTCTTTAAAGTGACACCAGGCCCGGTGACCTTTGGGACATGGTTTTACCACCTATAGGAATGTGCGATCATCTTGAAACGTTCAGATCACTTACAACTCAATAGATTCTACATTCTTGTAGCGTTTCAGCCTGATTGGACCTTGTTTTCACACAAATGGACCCAGAATGATGTGAAATTATGCTTCGTGCAACATAATTCTGGGTGCCATTTACAAACCTTAAGTGCTAATGACTCCATTCCTTTTTGTGGTTGTAGGGGCTGTTGATTGGAGTACACTAAAACAAACCAAACCTCTCTAGGACATTCATAAGCCAAGTTATAAGCCCACAAAGGTCTAACTGGACTACTTCTTTAAAGTGACACCAGGCCCGGTGACCTTTGGGACATGGTTTTACCCCCTATATGAATGTGCGATCATCTTGAAACGTTCAGATCACTTACAACTCAATAGATTTTACCTTCTTGTAGCGTTTCAGCCTGATTGGACCTTGTTTTCACACAAATGGACCCAGAATGATGTGAAATTGTGCTTCGTGCAACATAATTCTGGGTGCCATTTAAAAACCATAAGTGCTAATGACTCCATTCCTTTTTGTGGTTGTAGGGGCTGTTGATTGGAGTATACTAAAACAAACCTGATCTCTCTAGGACATTCAGAAGCCAAGTTATAAGCCCACAAAGGTGTAACTGGACTACTTCTTTAAATTGACACCAGATCCGGTGACCTTTGGGACATGCTTTGACCCCCTTAGGAAAGTGCTATCATCATGAAACGTTCAGATCACTTACAACTCAATAGATTCTACCTTCCTGTAACATTTCAGCCTGATTGGACCTTGTTTTCACACAAATGAACCCAGAATGATGTGAAATTGTGCTTCGTGCAACACAATTCTGGGTGCCATTTAAAAACCCTAAGTGCTAATGACTCCATTCCTTTTTGAGGTTGTAGGGGCTGTTCATTGGAGTACACTAAAACAAACCTGATCTCTCTAGGACATTCAGAAGCCAAGTTACAAGCCCTCAAAGGTGTAACTGGACTACTTCTTTAAAGTGACACCAGGCCCGGTGACCTTTGGGACATGGTTTTACCCCCTATAGGAATGTGCGATCATCTTGAAACGTTCAGATCACTTACAACTCAATAGATTCTACCTTCTTGTAGCGTTTCAGCCTGATTGGACCTAGTTTTCACACAAATGGACCCAGAATGATGTGAAATTGTGCTTTGTGCAACATAATTCTGGGTGCCATTTACAAACCTTAAGTGCTAATGACTCCATTCCTTTTTGTGGTTGTAGGGGCTGTTGATTGAGTACACTAAAACAAACCTAACCTCTCTAGGACATTCAGAAGCCAAGTTACAAGCCCTCAAAGGTGTAACTGGACTACTTCTTTAAAGTGACACCAGGCCCGGTGACCTTTGGGACATGGTTTTACCCCCTATAGGAATGTGCGATCATCTTGAAACGTTCAGATCACTTACAACTCAATAGATTCTACCTTCTTGTAGCGTTTCAGCCTGATTGGACCTTTTTTTCACACAAATGGACCCAGAATGATGTGAAATTATGCTTCGTGCAACATAATTCTGGGTGCCATTTAGAAACCTTAAGTGCTAATGACTCCATTCCTTTTTGTGGTTGTAGGGGCTGTTGATTGGAGTACACTAAAACAAACCAAACCTCTCTAGGACATTCATAAGCCAAGTTATAAGCCCACAAAGGTGTAACTGGACTACTTCTTTAAAGTGACACCAGGCCCGGTGACCTTTGGGACATGGTTTTACCCCCTATATGAGTGTGCGATGATCTTGAAACGTTCAGATCACTTACAACTCAATAGATTTTACCTTCTTGTAGCGTTTCAGCCTGATTGGACCTTGCTTTCACACAAATGGACCCAGAATGATGTGAAATTGTGCTTCGTGCAACATAATTCTGGGTGCCATTTACAAACCTTAAGTGCTAATGACTCCATTCCTTTTTGTGGTTGTAGGGGCTGTTGATTGGAGTACACTAAAACAAACCTAACCTCTCTAGGACATTCAGAAGCCAAGTTATAAGCCCACAAAGGTGTAACTGGACTGCTTCTTTAAAGTGACACCAGGCCCGGTGACCTTTGGGACATGGTTTGACCCCCTATAGGAATGTGCGATCATCTTGAAACGTTCAGATCACTTACAACTCAATAGATTCTACCTTCCTGTAACGTTTCAGCCTGATTGGACCTTGTTTTCACACAAATGAACCCAGAATGATGTGAAATTGTGCTTCGTGCAACATAATTCTGGGTGCCATTTAAAAACCATAAGTACTAATGACTCCATTCCTTTTTGTGGTTGTAGGGGCTGTTGATTGGAGTACATTAAAACAAACCTGGTCTCTCTAAGACATTCAGAAGCCAAGTTATAAGCCCACAAATGTGTAACTGGACTACTTCTTTAAATTGACACCAGATCCGGTGACCTTTGGGACATGGTTTGACGCCCTTAGGAAAGTGCTATCATGATGAGACGTTCAGATCACTTACAACTCAATAGATTCTACCTTCCTGTAACGTTTCAGCCTGATTGGACCTTGTTTTCACACAAATGAACCCAGAAAGATTTGAAATTGTGCTTCGTGCAACATAATTCTGGGTGCCATTTAAAAACCATAAGTGCTAATGACTCCATTCCTTTTTGTGGTTGTAGGGGCTGTTGATTGGAGTATACTAAAACAAACCTGATCTCTCTAGGACATTCAGAAGCCAAGTTATAAGCCCACAAATGTGTAACTGGACTACTTCTTTAAATTGACACCAGATCCGGTGACCTTTGGGACATGGTTTGACGCCCTTAGGAAAGTGCTATCATGATGAGACGTTCAGATCACTTACAACTCAATAGATTCTACCTTCCTGTAACGTTTCAGCCTGATTGGACCTTGTTTTCACACAAATGAACCCAGAATGATTTGAAATTGTGCTTCGTGCAACATAATTCTGGGTGCCATTTAAAAACCATAAGTGCTAATGACTCCATTCCTTTTTGTGGTTGTAGGGGCTGTTGATTGGAGTATACTAAAACAAACCTGATCTCTCTAGGACATTCAGAAGCCAAGTTATAAGCCCACAAATGTGTAACTGGACTACTTCTTTAAATTGACACCAGATCCGGTGACCTTTGGGACATGGTTTGACCCCCTTAGGAAAGTGCTATCATCATGAAACGTTCAGATCACTTACAACTCAATAGATTCTACCTTTCTGTAACGTTTCAGCCTGATTGGACCTTGTTTTCACACAAATGAACCCAGAATGATGTGAAATTGTGCTTCGTGCAACATAATTCTGGGTGCCATTTACAAACCTTACGTGCTAATGACTCCATTCCTTTTTGCGGTTGTAGGGGCTGTTGATTGGAGTACACTAAAACAAACCTAACCTCTCTAGGACATTCAGAAGCCAAGTTACAAGCCCTCAAAGGTGTAACTGGACTACTTCTTTAAAGTGACACCAGGCCCGGTGACCTTTGGGACATGGTTTTACCCCCTATAGGAATGTGCGATCATCTTGAAACATTCAGATCACTTACAACTCAATAGATTCTACCTTCTTGTAGCATTTCAACCTGATTGGACCTTGTTTTCACACAAATGGACCCAGAATGATGTGAAATTATGCTTCGTGCAACATAATTCTGGGTGCCATTTACAAACCTTAAGTGCTAATGACACCATTCCTTTTTGTGGTTGTAGGGGCTGTTGATTGGAGTACACTAAAACAAACCTAACCTCTCTAGGACATTCAGAAGCCAAGTTATAAGCCCACAAAGGTGTAACTGGACTACTTCTTTAAAGTGACACCAGGCCCGGTGACCTTTGGGACATGGTTTTACCCCCTATAGGAATGTGCGATCATCTTGAAACGTTCAGATCACTTACAACTCAATAGATTCTACCTTCTTGTAGCGTTTCAGCCTGATTGGACCTTGTTTTCACACAAATGGACCCAGAATGATGTGAAATTGTGCTTTGTGCAACATAATTCTGGGTGCCATTTACAAACCTTAAGTGCTAATGACTCCATTCCTTTTTGTGGTTGTAGGGGCTGTTGATTGGAGTACACTAAAACAAACCTAACCTCTCTAGGACATTCAGAAGCCAAGTTATAAGCCCACAAAGGTGTAACTGGACTGCTTCTTTAAAGTGACACCAGGCCCGGTGACCTTTGGGACATGGTTTGACCCCCTATAGGAATGTGCGATCATCTTGAAACGTTCAGATCACTTACAACTCAATAGATTCTACCTTCCTGTAACGTTTCAGCCTGATTGGACCTTGTTTTCACACAAATGAACCCAGAATGATGTGAAATTGTGCTTCGTGCAACATAATTCTGGGTGCCATTTAAAAACCATAAGTGCTAATGACTCCATTCCTTTTTGTGGTTGTAGGGGCTGTTGATTGGAGTACATTAAAACAAACCTGATCTCTCTAGGACATTCAGAAGCCAAGTTATAAGCCCACAAATGTGTAACTGGACTACTTCTTTAAATTGACACCAGATCCGGTGACCTTTGGGACATGGTTTGACGCCCTTAGGAAAGTGCTATCATGATGAGACGTTCAGATCACTTACAACTCAATAGATTCTACCTTCCTGTAACGTTTCAGCCTGATTGGACCTTGTTTTCACACAAATGAACCCAGAATGATTTGAAATTGTGCTTCGTGCAACATAATTCTGGGTGCCATTTAAAAACCTTAAGTGCTAATGACTCCATTCCTTTTTGTGGTTGTAGGGGCTGTTGATTGGAGTACACTAAAACAAACCTAACCTCTCTAGGACATTCAGAAGCCAAGTTACAAGCCCTCAAAGGTGTAACTGGACTACTTCTTTAAATTGACACCAGATCCGGTGACCTTTGGGACAGGGTTTGACGCCCTTAGGAAAGTGCTATCATGATGAGACGTTCAGATCACTTACAACTCAATAGATTCTACCTTCCTGTAACGTTTCAGCCTGATTGGACCTTGTTTTCACACAAATGAACCCAGAATGATTTGAAATTGTGCTTCGTGCAACATAATTCTGGGTGCCATTTAAAAACCATAAGTGCTAATGACTCCATTCCTTTTTGTGGTTGTAGGGGCTGTTGATTGGAGTACACTAAAACAAACCTAACCTCTCTAGGACATTCAGAAGCCAAGTTATAAGCCCACAAAGGTGTAACTGGACTACTTCTTTAAAGTGACACCAGGCCCGGTGACCTTTGGGACATGGTTTTACCCCCTATAGGAATGTGCGATCATCTTGAAACGTTCAGATCACTTACAACTCAATAGATTCTACCTTCTTGTAGCGTTTCAGCCTGATTGGACCTTGTTTTCACACAAATGGACCCAGAATGATGTGAAATTATGCTTCGTGCAACATAATTCTGGGTGCCATTTACAAACCATAAGTGCTAATGACTCCATTCCTTTTTGTAGTTGTAGGGGCTGTTGATTGGAGAACACTAAAACAAACCTAACCTCTCTAGGACATTCAGAAGCCAAGTTATAAGCCCACAAAGGTGTAATTGGACTGCTTCTTTAAAGTGACACCAGGCCCGGTGACCTTTGGGACATGGTTTGACCCCCTTAGGAATGTGCTATCATCATGAAACTTTTAGATCACTTACAACTCAATAGATTCTACCTTCTTGTAGCGTTTCAGCCTGATTGGACCTTGTTTTCACACAAATGAACCCAGAATGATGTGAAATTGTGCTTCCTGCAACATAATTCTGGGTGCCATTTACAAACCTTAAGTGCTAATGACTCCATTCCTTTTTGTGGTTGTAGGGGCTGTTGATTGGAGAACATTAAAACAAACCTGATCTCTCTAGGACATTCAGAAGCCAAGTTGTAAGCCAACAAATGTGTAACTGGACTACTTCTTTAAATTGACACCAGATCCGGTGACCTTTGGGACATGGTTTGACCCCCTTAGGAAAGTGCTATCATGATGACACATTCAGTTCCCTTACAACTCAATAGATTCTACCTTCATGTAACGTTTCAGCCTGAATGGACCTTGTTTTCACACAAATGAACCCAGAATGATGTGAAATTGTGCTTCGTGCAACATAATTCTGGGTGCCATTTAAAAACCATAAGTGCTAATGACTCCATTCCTTTTTGTGGTTGTAGTTGCTGTTGATTGGAGTATACTAAAACAAACCTGATCTCTCTAGGACATTCAGAAGCCAAGTTATAAGCACACAAAGGTGTAACTGGACTACTTTAAATTGACACCAGATCCGGTGACCTTTGGGACATGCTTTGACCCCCTTAGGAAAGTGCTATCATCATGAAACGTTCAGATCACTTACAACTCAATAGATTCTACCTTCCTGTAACATTTCAGCCTGATTGGACCTTGTTTTCACCCAAATGAACCCATAATGATGTGAAATTGTGCTTCGTGCAACATAATTCTGGGTGCCATTTAAAAACCCTAAGTGCTAATGACTCCATTCCTTTTTGAGGTTGTAGGGGCTGTTCATTGGAGTACACTAAAACAAACCTGATCTCTCTAGGACATTCAGAAGCCAAGTTACAAGCCCTCAAAGGTGTAACTGGACTACTTCTTTAAAGTGACACCAGGCCCGGTGACCTTTGGGACATGGTTTTACCCCCTATAGGAATGTGCGATCATCTTGAAACGTTCATATCACTTACAACTCAATAGATTCTACCTTCTTGTAGCGTTTCAGCCTGATTGGACCTAGTTTTCACACAAATGGACCCAGAATGATGTGAAATTGTGCTTCGTGCAACATAATTCTGGGTGCCATTTACAAACCTTAAGTGCTAATGACTCCATTCCTTTTTGTGGTTGTAGGGGCTGTTGATTGAGTACACTAAAACAAACCTAACCTCTCTAGGACATTCAGAAGCCAAGTTACAAGCCCTCAAAGGTGTAACTGGACTACTTCTTTAAAGTGACACCAGGCCCGGTGACCTTTGGGACATGGTTTTACCCCCTATAGGAATGTGCGATCATCTTGAAACGTTCAGATCACTTACAACTCAATAGATTCTACATTCTTGTAGCGTTTCAGCCTGATTGGACCTTGTTTTCACACAAATGGACCCAGAATGATGTGAAATTATGCTTCGTGCAACATAATTCTGGGTGCCATTTACAAACCTTAAGTGCTAATGACTCCATTCCTTTTTGTGGTTGTAGGGGCTGTTGATTGAGTACACTAAAACAAACCTAACCTCTCTAGGACATTCAGAAGCCAAGTTACAAGCCCTCAAAGGTGTAACTGGACTACTTCTTTAAAGTGACACCAGGCCCGGTGACCTTTGGGACATGGTTTGACCCCCTTAGGAAAGTGCTATCATCATGAAACGTTCAGATCACTTACAACTCAATAGATTCTACCTTCCTGTAACGTTTCAGCCTGATTGGACCTTGTTTTCACACAAATGAACCCAGAATGATGTGAAATTGTGCTTCGTGCAACATAATTCTGGGTGCCATTTAAAAACCATAAGTGCTACTGACTCCATTCCTTTTTGTGGTTGTAGGGGCTGTTGATTGGAGTACCCTAAAACAACCCTGATCTCTCTAGGACATTCAGAAGCCAAGTTATAAGCCCACAAATGTGTAACTGGACTACTACTTTAAATTGACACCAGATCCGGTGACCTTTGGGACATGGTTTGACCCCCTTAGGAAAGTGCTATCATCATGAAACGTTCAGATCACTTACAACTCAATAGATTCTACCTTCCTGTAACGTTTCAGCCTGATTGGACCTTGTTTTCACACAAATGAACCCAGAATGATGTGAAATTGTGCTTCGAGCAACATAATTCTGGGTGCCATTTAAAAACCATAAGTGCTAATGACTCCATTCCTTTTTGTGGTTGTAGGGGCTGTTGATTGGAGTATACTAAAACAAGCCTGATCTCTCTAGGACATTCAGAAGCCACGTTATAAGCCCACAAATGTGTAACTGGACTACTTCTTTAAATTGACACCAGATCCGGTGACCTTTGGGACAAGGTTTGACCCCCTTAGGAAAGTGCTATCATCATGAAACGTTCAGATCACTTACAACTCAATAGATTCTACCTTCCTGTAAAGTTTCAGCCTGATTGGACCTTGTTTTCACACAAATGAACCCAGAATGATGTGAAATTGTGCTTCATGCAACATAATTCTGGGTGCCATTTACAAACCATAAGTGCTAATGACTCCATTCCTTTTTGTGGTTGTAGGGGCTGTTGATTGGAGTACACTAAAACAAACCTAACCTCTCTAGGACATTCAGAAGCCAAGTTATTAGCCCACAAAGGTGTAACTGGACTACTTCTTTAAAGTGACACCAGGCCCGGTGACCTTTGGGACATGGTTTGACCCCCTATAGGAATGTGCGATCATCTTGAAACGTTCAGATCACTTACAACTCAATAGATTCTACCTTCTTGTAGCGTTTCAGCCTGATTGTACCTTGTTTTCACACAAATGAACCCAGAATGATGTGAAATTGTGCTTCGTGCAACATAATTCTGGGTGCCATTTAAAAACCATAAGGGCTAATGACTCCATTCCTTTTTGTGGTTGTAGGGGCTGTTGATTGGAGTACATTAAAACAAACCTGATCTCTCTAGGACATTCAGAAGCCAAGTTATAAGCCCACAAATGTGTAACTGGACTACTTCTTTAAATTGACACGTGATCCGGTGACCTTTGGGACATGGTTTGACCCCCTTAGGAAAGTGCTATCATCAGGAAACGTTCAGATCACTTACAACTCAATAGATTCTACCTTCCTGTAACGTTTCAGCCTGATTGGACCTTGTTTTCACACAAATGGACCCAGAATGAAGTGAAATTGTGCTTTGTGCAAAATAATTCTGGGTGCCATTTACAAACCATAAGTGCTAATGACGCCATTCCTTTTTGTGGTTGTAGGAGCTGTTGATTGGAGTACATTAAAACAAACCTGATCTCTCTAGGACATTCAGAAGCCAAGTTATAAGCCCACAAATGTGTAACTGGACTACTTCTTTAAATTGACACCAGATCCGGTGACCTTTGGGACATGGTTTGACCCCCTTAGGAAATTGCTATCATCATGAAACTTTCAGATCACTTACAACTCAATAGATTCTACCTTCCTGTAACGTTTCAGCCTGATTGGACCTTGTTTTCACACAAATGGACCCAGAATGATGTGAAATAGTGCTTCGTGCAACATAATTCTGGGTGCCATTTACAAACCATAATTGCTAATGACTCAATTCCTTTTTGTGGTTGTAGGGGCTGTTGATTGAAGTACACTAAAACAAACCTAACCTCTCCAGGACATTCAGAAGCCAAGTTATAAGCCCACAAAGGTGTAACTGGACTACATCTTTAAAGTGACACCAGGCCCGGTGACCTTTGGGACATGGTTTTACCCCCTATAGGAATGTGCGATCATCTTGAAACGTTCAGATCACTTACAACTCAATAGATTCTACCTTCTTGTAGCGTTTCAGCCTGATTGGACCTTGTTTTCACACAAATGGACCCAGAATCATGTGAAATTGTGCTTCGTGCAACATAATTCTAGGTGCCATTTAAAAACCATTAGTGCTAATGACTCCATTCCTTTTTGAGGTTGTAGGGGCTGCTGATTGGAGTACATTAAAACAAACCTGATCTCTCTAGGACATTCAGAAGCCAAGTTATAAGCCCACAAATGTGTAACTGGACTACTTCTTTAAATTGACACCAGATCCGGTGACCTTTGGGACATGGTTTGACCCCCTTAGGAAAGTGCTATCATCATGAAACGTTCAGATCACTTACAACTCAATAGATTCTACCTTCCTGTAACTTTTCAGCCTGATTGGACCTTGTTTTCACACAAATGAACCCAGAATGATGTGAAATTGTGCTTCGTGCAACATAATTCTGGGTGCCATTTAAAAACCATAAGTGCTAATGACTCCATTCCTTTTTGTAGTTGTAGGGGCTGTTGATTGGAGAACACTAAAACAAACCTAACCTCTCTAGGACATTCAGAAGCCAAGTTATAAGCCCACAAAGGTGTAATTGGACTGCTTCTTTAAAGTGACACCAGGCCCGGTGACCTTTGGGACATGGTTTGACCCCCTTAGGAATGTGCTATCATCATGAAACTTTTAGATCACTTACAACTCAATAGATTCTACCTTGTTGTAGCGTTTCAGCCTGATTGGACCTTGTTTTCACACAAATGAACCCAGAATGATGTGAAATTGTGCTTCCTGCAACATAATTCTGGGTGCCATTTACAAACCTTAAGTGCTAATGACTCCATTCCTTTTTGTGGTTGTAGGGGCTGTTGATTGGAGTACATTAAAACAAACCTGATCTCTCTAGGACATTCAGAAGCCAAGTTATAATCCCACAAATGTGTAACTGGACTACTTCTTTAAATTGACACCAGATCCGGTGACCTTTGGGACATGGTTTGACCCCCTTAGGAAAGTGCTATCATGATGAGACATTCAGTTCCCTTACAACTCAATAGATTCTACCTTCATGTAACGTTTCAGCCTGAATGGACCTTGTTTTCACACAAATGAACCCAGAATGATGTGAAATTGTGCTTCGTGCAACATAATTCTGGGTGCCATTTAAAAACCATAAGTGCTAATGACTCCATTCCTTTTTGTGGTTGTAGTTGCTGTTGATTGGAGTATACTAAAACAAACCTGATCTCTCTAGGACATTCAGAAGCCAAGTTATAAGCCCACAAAGGTGTAACTGGACTACTACTTTAAATTGACACCAGATCCGGTGACCTTTGGGACATGGTTTGACCCCCTTAGGAAAGTGCTATCATCATGAAACGTTCAGATCACTTACAACTCAATAGATTCTACCTTCCTGTAACGTTTCAGCCTGATTGGACCTTGTTTTCACACAAATGAACCCAGAATGATGTGAAATTGTGCTTCGAGCAACATAATTCTGGGTGCCATTTAAAAACCATAAGTGCTAATGACTCCATTCCTTTTTGTGGTTGTAGGGGCTGTTGATTGGAGTATACTAAAACAAGCCTGATCTCTCTAGGACATTCAGAAGCCACGTTATAAGCCCACAAATGTGTAACTGGACTACTTCTTTAAATTGACACCAGATCCGGTGACCTTTGGGACATGGTTTGACCCCCTTAGGAAAGTGCTATCATCATGAAACGTTCAGATCACTTACAACTCAATAGATTCTACCTTCCTGTAATGTTTCAGCCTGATTGGACCTTGTTTTCACACAAATGAACCCAGAATGATGTGAAATTGTGCTTCATGCAACATAATTCTGGGTGCCATTTACAAACCATAAGTGCTAATGACTCCATTCCTTTTTGTGGTTGTAGGGGCTGTTGATTGGAGTACACTAAAACAAACCTAACCTCTCTAGGACATTCAGAAGCCAAGTTATTAGCCCACAAAGGTGTAACTGGACTACTTCTTTAAAGTGACACCAGGCCCGGTGACCTTTGGGACATGGTTTGACCCCCTATAGGAATGTGCGATCATCTTGAAACGTTCAGATCACTTACAACTCAATAGATTCTACCTTCTTGTAGCGTTTCAGCCTGATTGTACCTTGTTTTCACACAAATGAACCCAGAATGATGTGAAATTGTGCTTCGTGCAACATAATTCTGGGTGCCATTTAAAAACCATAAGGGCTAATGACTCCATTCCTTTTTGTGGTTGTAGGGGCTGTTGATTGGAGTACATTAAAACAAACCTGATCTCTCTAGGACATTCAGAAGCCAAGTTATAAGCCCACAAATGTGTAACTGGACTACTTCTTTAAATTGACACCAGATCCGGTGACCTTTGGGACATGGTTTGACCCCCTTAGGAAAGTGCTATCATCAGGAAACGTTCAGATCACTTACAACTCAATAGATTCTACCTTCCTGTAACGTTTCAGCCTGATTGTACCTTGTTTTCACACAAATGAACCCAGAATGAAGTGAAATTGTGCTTCGTGCAAAATAATTCTGGGTGCCATTTACAAACCATAAGTGCTAATGACGCCATTCCTTTTTGTGGTTGTAGGAGCTGTTGATTGGAGTACATTAAAACAAACCTGATCTCTCTAGGACATTCAGAAGCCAAGTTATAAGCCCACAAATGTGTAACTGGACTACTTCTTTAAATTGACACCAGATCCGGTGACCTTTGGGACATGGTTTGACCCCCTTAGGAAATTGCTATCATCATGAAACGTTCAGATCACTTACAACTCAATAGATTCTACCTTCCTGTAACGTTTCAGCCTGATTGGACCTTGTTTTCACACTAATGGACCCAGAATGATGTGAAATAGTGCTTCCTGCAACATAATTCTGGGTGCCATTTACAAACCATAAGTGCTAATGACTCCATTCCTTTTTGTGGTTGTAGGGGCTGTTGATTGAAGTACACTAAAACAAACCTAACCTCTCCAGGACATTCAGAAGCCAAGTTATAAGCCCACAAAGGTGTAACTGGACTACATCTTTAAAGTGACACCAGGCCCGGTGACCTTTGGGACATGGTTTTACCCCCTATAGGAATGTGCGATCATCTTGAAACGTTCAGATCACTTACAACTCAATAGATTCTACCTTCTTGTAGCGTTTCAGCCTGATTGGACCTTGTTTTCACACAAATGGACCCAGAATCATGTGAAATTGTGCTTCGTGCAACATAATTCTGGGTGCCATTTAAAAACCATTAGTGCTAATGACTCCATTCCTTTTTGTGGTTGTAGGGGCTGCTGATTGGAGTACATTAAAACAAACCTGATCTATCTAGGACATTCAGAAGCCAAGTTATAAGCCCACAAATGTGTAACTGGACTACTTCTTTAAATTGACACCAGATCCGGTGACCTTTGGGACATGGTTTGACCCCCTTAGGAAAGTGCTATCATCATGAAACGTTCAGATCACTTACAACTCAATAGATTCTACCTTCCTGTAACTTTTCAGCCTGATTGGACCTTGTTTTCACACAAATGAACCCAGAATGATGTGAAATTGTGCTTCGTGCAACATAATTCTGGGTGCCATTTAAAAACCATAAGTGCTAATGACTCCATTCCTTTTTGTGGTTGTAGGGGCGGTTGATTGGAGTACATTAAAACAAACCTGATCTCTCTAGGACATTCAGAAGCCATGTTATAAGCCCACAAATGTTTAACTGGACTACTTCTTTAAATTGAGACCAGATCCGGTGACCTTTGGGACATGGTTTGACCCCCTTAGGAAAGTGCTATCATCATGAAACGTTCAGATCACTTACAACTCAATATATTCTACCTTCCTGTAACGTTTCAGCCTGATTGGACCTTGATTTCACACAAATGAACCCAGAATGATGTGAAATTGTGCTTCGTGCAACATAATTCTGGGTGCCATTTAAAAACCATAAGTGCTAATGACTCCATTCCTTTTTGTGGTTGTAGGGGCCGTTGATTGGAGTACATTAAATCAAACCTGATCTCTCTAGGACATTCAGAAGCCAAGTTATAAGCCCACAAATGTGTAACTGGACTACTTCTTTAAATTGACACCAGATCCGGTGACCTTTGGGACATGGTTTGACCCCCTTAGGAAAGTGCTATCATCATGAAACGTTCAGATCACTTACAACTCAATAGATTCTACCTTCCTGTAACGTTTCAGCCTGATTGGACCTTGTTTTCACACAAATGAACCCAGAATGATGTGAAATTGTGCTTCGTGCAACATAATTCTGGGTGCCATTTACAAACCATAAGTGCTAATGACTCCATTCCTTTTTGTGGTTGTAGGAGCTGTTGATTGGAGTACACTAAAACAAACCTGATCTCTCTAGGACATTCAGAAGCCAAGTTATAAGCCCACAAATGTGTAACTGGACTACTTCTTTAAATTGACACCAGATCCGGTGACCTTTGGGACATGGTTTGACCCCCTATAGGAATGTGCGATCATCTTGAAACGTTCAGATCACTTACAACTCAATAGATTCTACCTTCTAGTAGCGTTTCAGCCTGATTGGACCTTGTTTTCACACAAATGAACCCAGAATGATGTGAAATTTTGCTTCGTGCAACATAATTCTGGGTGCCATTTAAAAACCATAAGGGCTAATGACTCCATTCCTTTTTGTGGTTGTAGGGGCTGTTGATTGGAGTACATTAAAACAAACCTGATCTCTCTAGGACATTCAGAAGCCAAGTTATAAGCCCACAAATGTTTAACTGGACTACTTCTTTAAATTGACACCAGATCCGGTGACCTTTGGGACATGGTCTGACCCCCTTAGGAAAGTGCTATCATCATGAAACGTTCAGATCACTTACAACTCAGTAGATTCTACCTTCCTGTAACGTTTCAGCCTGATTGGACCTTGTTTTCACACAAATGAACCCAGAATGATGTGAAATTGTGCTTCGTGCAACATAATTCTGGGTGCCATTTACAAACCATAAGTGCTAATGACTCCATTCCTTTTTGTGGTTGTAGGGGCTGTTGATTGGAGTACATTAAAACAAACCTGATCTCTCTAGGACATTCAGAAGCCAAGTTATATGCCCACAAATGTGTAACTTGACTACTTCTTTAAATTGACACCAGATCCGGTGACCTTTGGGACATGGTTTGACCCCCTTAGGAAAGTGCTATCATCATGAAACGTTCAGATCACTTACAACTCAATAGATTCTACCTTCCTGTAACGTTTCAGCCTTATTGGACCTTGTTTTCACACAAATGAACCCAGAATGATGTGAAATTGTGCTTCGTGCAACATAATTCTGGGTGCCATTTAAAAACCATAAGTGCTAATGACTCCATTCCTTTTTGTGGTTGTAGGGGCTGTTGGTTGGAGTACATTAAAACAAACCTGATCTCTCTAGGACATTCAGAAGCCAAGTTATAAGTCCACAAATGTGTAACTGGACTACTTCTTTAAATTGACACCAGATACGGTGACCTTTGGGACATGGTTTGACCCCCTTAGGAAAGTGCTATCATCATGAAACGTTCAGATCACTTACAACACAATAGATTCTACCTTCCTGTAACGTTTCAGCCTGATTGGACCTTGTTTTCACACAAATGAACCGAGAATGATGTGAAATTGTTCTTCGTGCAACATAATTCTGGGTGCCATTTAAAAACCATAAGTGCTAATGACTCCATTCCTTTTTGTGGTTGTAGGGGCTGTTGATTGGAGTATACTAAAACAAACCTGATCTCTCTAGAACATTCAGAAGCCACGTTATAAGCCCACAAATGTGTAACTGGACTACTTCTTTAAATTGACACCAGATCCGGTGACCTTTGGGACATGGTTTGACCCCCTTAGGAAAGTGCTATCATCATGAAACGTTCAGATCACTTACAACTCAATAGATTCTACCTTCCTGTAACGTTTCAGCCTGATTGGACCTTGTTTTCACACAAATGAACCCAGAATGATGTGAAATTGTGCTTCATGCAACATAATTCTGGGTGCCATTTACAAACCATAAGTGCTAATGACTCCATTCCTTTTTGTGGTTGTAGGGGCTGTTGATTGGAGTACACTAAAACAAACCTAACCTCTCTAGGACATTCAGAAGCCAAGTTATTAACCCACAAAGGTGTAACTGGACTACTTCTTTAAAGTGACACCAGGCCCGGTGACCTTTGGGACATGGTTTGACCCCCTATAGGAATGTGCGATCATCTTGAAACGTTCAGATCACTTACAACTCAATAGATTCTACCTTCCTGTAACGTTTCAGCCTGATTGGACCTTGTTTTCACACAAATGAACCCAGAATGATTTGAAATTGTGCTTCGTGCAACATAATTCTGGGTGCCATTTAAAAACCATAAGTGCTAATGACTCCATTCCTTTTTGTGGTTGTAGGGGCTGTTGATTGGAGTATACTAAAACAAACCTGATCTCTCTAGGACATTCAGAAGCCACGTTATAAGCCCACAAATGTGTAACTGGACTACTTCTTTAAATTGACACCAGATCCGGTGACCTTTGGGACATGGTTTGACCCCCTTAGGAAAGTGCTATCATCATGAAACGTTCAGATCACTTACAACTCAATAGATTCTACCTTCCTGTAACGTTTCAGCCTGATTGGACCTTGTTTTCACACAAATGAACCCAGAATGATGTGAAATTGTGCTTCATGCAACATAATTCTGGGTGCCATTTACAAACCATAAGTGCTAATGACTCCATTCCTTTTTGTGGTTGTAGGGGCTGTTGATTGGAGTACACTAAAACAAACCTAACCTCTCTAGGACATTCAGAAGCCAAGTTATTAGCCCACAAAGGTGTAACTGGACTACTTCTTTAAAGTGACACCAGGCCCGGTGACCTTTGGGACATGGTTTGACCCCCTATAGGAATGTGCGATCATCTTGAAACGTTCAGATCACTTACAACTCAATAGATTCTACCTTCCTGTAATGTTTCAGCCTGATTGGACCTTGTTTTCACACAAATGAACCCAGAATGATGTGAAATTGTGCTTCGTGCAACATAATTCTGGGTGCCATTTAAAAACCATAAGTGCTAATGACTCCATTCCTTTTTGTGGTTGTAGGGGCTGTTGATTGGAGTATACTAAAACAAACCTGATCTCTCTAGGACATTCAGAAGCCACGTTATAAGCCCACAAATGTGTAACTGGACTACTTCTTTAAATTGACACCAGATCCGGTGACCTTTGGGAAATGGTTTGACCCCCTTAGGAAAGTGCTATCATCATGAAACGTTCAGATCACTTACAACTCAATAGATTCTACCTTCCTGTAACGTTTCAGCCTGATTGGACCTTGTTTTCACACAAATGAACCCAGAATGATGTGAAATTGTGCTTCATGCAACATAATTCTGGGTGCCATTTACAAACCATAAGTGCTAATGACTCCATTCCTTTTTGTGGTTGTAGGGGCTGTTGATTGGAGTACACTAAAACAAACCTAACCTCTCTAGGACATTCAGAAGCCAAGTTTTTAGCCCACAAAGGTGTAACTGGACTACTTCTTTAAAGTGACACCAGGCCCGGTGACCTTTGGGACATGGTTTGACCCCCTATAGGAATGTGCGATCATCTTGAAATGTTCAGATCACTTACAACTCAATAGATTCTACCTTCTTGTAGCGTTTCAGCCTGATTGGACCTTGTTTTCACACAAATGAACCCAGAATGATGTGAAATTGTGCTTCGTGCAACATAATTCTGGGTGCCATTTAAAAACCATAAGGGCTAATGACTCCATTCCTTTTTGTGGTTGTAGGGGCTGTTGATTGGAGTACATTAAAACAAACCTGATCTCTCTAGGACATTCCGAAGCCAAGTTATAAGCCCACAAATGTGTAACTGGACTACTTCTTTAAATTGACACCAGATCCGGTGACCTTTGGGACATGGTTTGACCCCCTTAGGAAAGTGCTATCATCAGGAAACGTTCAGATCACTTACAACTCAATAGATTTTACCTTCCTGTAACGTTTCAGCCTGATTGGACCTTGTTTTCACACAAATGGACCCAGAATGAAGTAAAATTGTGCTTCGTGCAAAATAATTCTGGGTGCCATTTACAAACCATAAGTGCTAATGACTCCAGTCCTTTTTGTGGTTGTAGGAGCTGTTGATTGGAGTGCATTAAAACAAACCTGATCTCTCTAGGACATTCAGAAGCCAAGTTATAAGCCCACAAATGTGTAACTGGACTACTTCTTTAAATTGACACCAGATCCGGTGACCTTTGGGACATGGTTTGACCCCCTTAGGAAATTGCTATCATCATGAAACGTTCAGATCACTTACAACTCAATAGATTCTACCTTCCTGTAACGTTTCAGCCTGATTGGACCTTGTTTTCACACAAATGGACCCAGAATGAAGTGAAATTGTGCTTCGTGCAACATAATTCTGGGTGCCATTTACAAACCATAAGTGCTAATGACTCCATTCCTTTTTGTGGTTGTAGGGGCTGTTGATTGGAGTACCCTAAAACAAACCTGATCTCTCTAGGACATTCAGAAGCCAAGTTATAAGCCCACAAATGTGTAACTGGACTACTTCTTTAAATTGACACCAGATCCGGTGACCTTTGGGACATGGTTTGACCCCCTTAGGAAAGTGCTATCATCATGAAACGTTCAGATCACTTACAACTCAATAGATTCTACCTTCCTGTAACGTTTCAGCCTGATTGGACCTTGTTTTCACACAAATGAACCCAGAATGATGTGAAATTGTGCTTCGTGCAACATAATTCTGGGTGCCATTTAAAAACCATAAGTGCTAATGTCTCCATTCCTTTTTGTGGTTGTAGGGGCTGTTGATTGGAGTACACTAAAACAAACCTGACCTCTCTAGGACATTCAGAAGCCAAGTTATAAGCCCACAAATGTGTAACTGGACTACTTCTTTAAAGTGACACCAGATCCGGTGACCTTTGGGACATGGTTTGACCCCCTTAGGAAAGTGCTATCATCATGAAACGTTCTGATCACTTACAACTCAATAGATTCTACCTTCCTGTAACGTTTCAGCCTGATTGGACCTTGTTTTCACACAAATGAACCCAGAATGATTTGAAATTGTGCTTCGTGCAACATAATTCTGGGTGCCATTTAAAAACCATAAGTGCTAATGACTCCATTCCTTTTTGTGGTTGTAGGGGCTGTTGATTGGAGTATACTAAAACAAACCTGATCTCTCTAGGACATTCAGAAGCCACGTTATAAGCCCACAAATGTGTAACTGGACTACTTCTTTAAATTGACACCAGATCCGGTGACCTTTGGGACATGGTTTGACCCCCTTAGGAAAGTGCTATCATCATGAAACGTTCAGATCACTTACAACTCAATAGATTCTACCTTCCTGTAACGTTTCAGCCTGATTGGACCTTGTTTTCACACAAATGAACCCAGAATGATGTGAAATTGTGCTTCATGCAACATAATTCTGGGTGCCATTTACAAACCATAAGTGCTAATGACTCCATTCCTTTTTGTGGTTGTAGGGGCTGTTGATTGGAGTACACTAAAACAAACCTAACCTCTCTAGGACATTCAGAAGCCAAGTTATTAGCCCACAAAGGTGTAACTGGACTACTTCTTTAAAGTGACACCAGGCCCGGTGACCTTTGGGACATGGTTTGACCCCCTATAGGAATGTGCGATCATCTTGAAACGTTCAGATCACTTACAACTCAATAGATTCTACCTTCTTGTAGCGTTTCAGCCTGATTGGACCTTGTTTTCACACAAATGAACCCAGAATGATGTGAAATTGTGCTTCGTGCAACATAATTCTGGGTGCCATTTAAAAACCATAAGGGCTAATGACTCCATTCCTTTTTGTGGTTGTAGGGGCTGTTGATTGGAGTACATTAAAACAAACCTGATCTCTCTAGGACATTCCGAAGCCAAGTTATAAGCCCACAAATGTGTAACTGGACTACTTCTTTAAATTGACACCAGATCCGGTGACCTTTGGGACATGGTTTGACCCCCTTAGGAAAGTGCTATCATCAGGAAACGTTCAGATCACTTACAACTCAATAGATTTTACCTTCCTGTAACGTTTCAGCCTGATTGGACCTTGTTTTCACACAAATGGACCCAGAATGAAGTAAAATTGTGCTTCGTGCAAAATAATTCTGGGTGCCATTTACAAACCATAAGTGCTAATGACTCCAGTCCTTTTTGTGGTTGTAGGAGCTGTTGATTGGAGTGCATTAAAACAAACCTGATCTCTCTAGGACATTCAGAAGCCAAGTTATAAGCCCACAAATGTGTAACTGGACTACTTCTTTAAATTGACACCAGATCCGGTGACCTTTGGGACATGGTTTGACCCCCTTAGGAAATTGCTATCATCATGAAACGTTCAGATCACTTACAACTCAATAGATTCTACCTTCCTGTAACGTTTCAGCCTGATTGGACCTTGTTTTCACACAAATGGACCCAGAATGAAGTGAAATTGTGCTTCGTGCAACATAATTCTGGGTGCCATTTACAAACCATAAGTGCTAATGACTCCATTCCTTTTTGTGGTTGTAGGGGCTGTTGATTGGAGTACCCTAAAACAAACCTGATCTCTCTAGGACATTCAGAAGCCAAGTTATAAGCCCACAAATGTGTAACTGGACTACTTCTTTAAATTGACACCAGATCCGGTGACCTTTGGGACATGGTTTGACCCCCTTAGGAAAGTGCTATCATCATGAAACGTTCAGATCACTTACAACTCAATAGATTCTACCTTCCTGTAACGTTTCAGCCTGATTGGACCTTGTTTTCACACAAATGAACCCAGAATGATGTGAAATTGTGCTTCGTGCAACATAATTCTGGGTGCCATTTAAAAACCATAAGTGCTAATGTCTCCATTCCTTTTTGTGGTTGTAGGGGCTGTTGATTGGAGTACACTAAAACAAACCTGACCTCTCTAGGACATTCAGAAGCCAAGTTATAAGCCCACAAATGTGTAACTGGACTACTTCTTTAAAGTGACACCAGATCCGGTGACCTTTGGGACATGGTTTGACCCCCTTAGGAAAGTGCTATCATCATGAAACGTTCTGATCACTTACAACTCAATAGATTCTACCTTCCTGTAACGTTTCAGCCTGATTGGACCTTGTTTTCACACAAATGAACCCAGAAAGATGTGAAATTGTGCTTCGTGCAACATAATTCTGGGTGCCATTTAAAAACCATAAGTGCTAATGTCTCCATTCCTTTTTGTGGTTGTAGGGGCTGTTCATTGGAGTACACCAAAACAAACCTGATCACTCTAGGACATTCAGAAGCCAAGTTATAAGTCCACAAATATGTAACTGGACTACTTCTTTAAATTGACACCAGATCCGGTGACCTTTGGGACATGGTTTGACCCCCTTAGGAAAGTGCTATCATCATGAAACGTTCAGATCACTTACAACTCCATAGATTCTACCTTCCTGTAACGTTTCAGCCTGATTGGACCTTGTTTTCACACAAATGGACCCAGAATGATGTGAAATAGTGCTTCGTGCAACATAATTCTGGGTGCCATTTACAAACCATAAGTGCTAATGACTCCATTCCTTTTTGTGGTTGTAGGGGCTGTTGATTGAAGTACACTAAAACAAACCTAACCTCTCTAGGACATTCAGAAGCCAAGTTATAAGCCCACAAAGGTGTAACTGGACTACATCTTTAAAGTGACACCAGGCCCGGTGACCTTTGGGACATGGTTTTACCCCCTATAGGAATGTGCGATCATCTTGAAACGTTCAGATCACTTACAACTCAATAGATTCTACCTTCTTGTAGCGTTTCAGCCTGATTGGACCTTGTTTTCACACAAATGGACCCAGAATGATGTGAAATTGTGCTTCGTGCAACATAATTCTGGGTGCCATTTACAAACCATAAGTGCTAATGACTCCATTCCTTTTTGTGGTTGTAGGGGCTGCTGATTGGAGTACATTAAAACAAACCTGATCTCTCTAGGACATTCAGAAGCCAAGTTATAAGCCCACAAATGTGTAACTGGACTACTTCTTTAAATTGACACCAGATCCGGTGACCTTTGGGACATGGTTTGACCCCCTTAGGAAAGTGCTATCATCATGAAACGTTCAGATCACTTACAACTCAATAGATTCTACCTTCCTGTAACGTTTCGGCCTGATTGGACCTTGTTTTCACACAAATGAACCCAGAATGATGTGAAATTGTGCTTCGTGCAACATAATTCTGGGTGCCATTTAAAAACCATAAGTGCTAATGACTCCATTCCTTTTTGTGGTTGTAGGGGCGGTTGATTGGAGTACACTAAAACAAACCTGATCTCTCTAGGACATTCAGAAGCCATGTTATAAGCCCACAAATGTGTAACTGGACTACTTCTTTAAATTGAGACCAGATCCGGTGACCTTTGGGACATGGTTTGACCCCCTTAGGAAAGTGCTATCATCATGAAACGTTCAGATCACTTACAACTCAATAGATTCTACCTTCCTGTAACGTTTCAGCCTGATTGGACCTTGATTTCACACAAATGAACCCAGAATGATGTGAAATTGTGCTTCGTGCAACATAATTCTGGGTGCCATTTACAAACCATAAGTGCTACTGACTCCATTCCTTTTTGTGGTTGTAGGGGCCGTTGATTGGAGTACATTAAATCAAACCTGATCTCTCTAGGACATTCAGAAGCCAAGTTATAAGCCCACAAATGTGTAACTGGACTACTTCTTTAAATTGACACCAGATCCGGTGACCTTTGGGACATGGTTTGACCCCCTTAGGAAAGTGCTATCATCATGAAACGTTCATATCACTTACAACTCAGTAGATTCTACCTTCCTGTAACGTTTCAGCCTGATTGGACCTTGTTTTCACACAAATGAACCCAGAATGATGTGAAATTGTGCTTCGTGCAACATAATTATGGGTGCCATTTACAAACCATAAGTGCTAATGACTCCATTCCTTTTTGTGGTTGTAGGGGCTGTTGATTGGAGTACATTAAAACAAACCTGATCTCTCTAGGACATTCAGAAGCCAAGTTATAAGCCAACAAATGTGTAACTTGACTACTTCTTTAAATTGACACCAGATCCGGTGACCTTTGGGAGATGGCTTGACCCCCTTAGGAAAGTGCTATCATCATGAAACGTTCAGATCACTTACAACTCAATAGATTCTACCTTCCTGTAACGTTTCAGCCTTATTGGACCTTGTTTTCACACAAATGAACCCAGAATGATGTGAAATTGTGCTTCGTGCAACATAATTCTGGGTGCCATTTAAAAACCATAAGTGCTAATGACTCCATTCCTTTTTGTGGTTGTAGGGGCTGTTGATTGGAGTACCCTAAAACAAACCTGATCTCTCTAGGACATTCAGAAGCCAAGTTATAAGCCCACAAATGTGTAACTGGACTACTACTTTAAATTGACACCAGATCCGGTGACCTTTGGGACATGGTTTGACCCCCTTAGGAAAGTGCTATCATCATGAAACGTTCAGATCACTTACAACTCAATAGATTCTACCTTCCTGTAACGTTTCAGCCTGATTGGACCTTGTTTTCACACAAATGAACCCAGAATGATGTGAAATTGTGCTTCGTGCAACATAATTCTGGGTGCCATTTAAAAACCATAAGTGCTAATGACTCCATTCCTTTTTGTGGTTGTAGGGGCTGTTGATTGGAGTATACTAAAACAAACCTGATCTCTCTAGGACATTCAGAAGCCACGTTATAAGCCCACAAATGTGTAACTGGACTACTTATTTAAATTGACACCAGATCCGGTGACCTTTGGGACATGGTTTGACCCCCTTAGGAAAGTGCTATCATCATGCAACGTTCAGATCACTTACAACTCAATAGATTCTACCTTCCTGTAACGTTTCAGCCTGATTGGACCTTGTTTTCACACAAATGAACCCAGAATGATGTGAAATTGTGCTTCATGCAACATAATTCTGGGTGCCATTTACAAACCATAAGTGCTAATGACTCCATTCCTTTTTGTGGTTGTAGGGGCTGTTGATTGGAGTACACTAAAACAAACCTAACCTCTCTAGGACATTCAGAAGCCAAGTTATTAGCCCACAAAGGTGTAACTGGACTACTTCTTTAAAGAGACACCAGGCCCGGTGACCTTAGGGACATGGTTTGACCCCCTGTAGGAATGTGCGATCATCTTGAAACGTTCAGATCACTTACAACTCAATAGATTCTACCTTCTTGTAGCGTTTCAGCCTGATTGGACCTTGTTTTCACACAAATGAACCCAGAATGATGTGAAATTGTGCTTCGTGCAACATAATTCTGGGTGCCATTTAAAAACCATAAGGGCTAATGACTCCATTCCTTTTTGTGGTTGTAGGGGCTGTTGATTGGAGTACATTAAAACAAACCTGATCTCTCTAGGACATTCAGAAGCCAAGTTATAAGCCCACAAATGTGTAACTGGACTACTTCTTTAAATTGACACCAGATCCGGTGACCTTTGGGAAATGGTTTGACCCCCTTAGGAAAGTGCTATCATCATGAAACGTTCAGATCACTTACAACTCAATAGATTCTACCTTCCTGTAACGTTTCAGCCTGATTGGACCTTGTTTTCACACAAATGAACCCAGAATGATGTGAAATTGTGCTTCATGCAACATAATTCTGGGTGCCATTTACAAACCATAAGTGCTAATGACTCCATTCCTTTTTGTGGTTGTAGGGGCTGTTGATTGGAGTACATTAAAACAAACCTGATCTCTCTAGGACATTCAGAAGCCAAGTTATAAGCCCACAAATGTGTAACTGGACTACTTCTTTAAAGTGACACCAGATCCGGTGACCTTTGGGACATGGTTTGACCCCCTTAGGAAAGTGCTATCATCAGGAAACGTTCAGATCACTTACAACTCAATAGATTTTACCTTCCTGTAACGTTTCAGCCTGATTGGACCTTGTTTTCACACAAATGGACCCAGAATGAAGTAAAATTGTGCTTCGTGCAAAATAATTCTGGGTGCCATTTACAAACCATAAGTGCTACTGACTCCATTCCTTTTTGTGGTTGTAGGAGCTGTTGATTGGAGTACATTAAAACAAACCTGATCTCTCTAGGACATTCAGAAGCCAAGTTATAAGCCCACAAATGTGTAACTGGACTACTTCTTTAAATTGACACCAGATCCGGTGACCTTTGGGACATGGTTTGACCCCCTTAGGAAATTGCTATCATCATGAAACGTTCAGATCACTTACAACTCAATAGATTCTACCTTCCTGTAACGTTTCAGCCTGATTGGACCTTGTTTTCACACAAATGGACCCAGAATGAAGTGAAATTGTGCTTCGTGCAACATAATTCTGGGTGCCATTTACAAACCATAAGTGCTAATGACTCCATTCCTTTTTGTGGATGTAGGGGCTGTTGATTGGAGTACCCTAAAACAAACCTGATCTCTCTAGGACATTCAGAAGCCAAGTTATAAGCCCACAAATGTGTAACTGGACTACTTCTTTAAATTGACACCAGATCCGGTGACCTTTGGGACATGGTTTGACCCCCTTAGGAAAGTGCTATCATCATGAAACGTTCAGATCACTTACAACTCAATAGATTCTACCTTCCTGTAACGTTTCAGCCTGATTGGACCTTGTTTTCACACAAATGAACCCAGAATGATAAGAAATTGTGCTTCGTGCAACATAATTCTGGGTGCCATTTAAAAACCATAAGTGCTAATGTCTCCATTCCTTTTTGTGGTTGTAGGGGCTGTTGATTGGAGTACACTAAAACAAACCTGACCTCTCTAGGACATTCAGAAGCCAAGTTATAAGCCCACAAATGTGTAACTGGACTACTTCTTTAAAGTGACACCAGATCCGGTGACCTTTGGGACATGGTTTGACCCCCTTAGGAAAGTGCTATCATCATGAAACGTCCTGATCACTTACAACTCAATAGATTCTACCTTCCTGTAACGTTTCAGCCTGATTGGACCTTGTTTTCACACAAATGAACCCAGAATGATGTGAAATTGTGCTTCGTGCAACATAATTCTGGGTGCCATTTAAAAACCATAAGTGCTAATGTCTCCATTCCTTTTTGTGGTTGTAGGGGCTGTTCATTGGAGTACACCAAAACAAACCTGATCACTCTAGGACATTCAGAAGCCAAGTTATAAGTCCACAAATATGTAACTGGACTACTTCTTTAAATTGACACCAGATCCGGTGACCTTTGGGACATGGTTTGACCCCCTTAGGAAAGTGCTATCATCATGAAACGTTCAGATCACTTACAACTCCATAGATTCTACCTTCCTGTAACGTTTCAGCCTGATTGGACCTTGTTTTCACACAAATGGACCCAGAATGATGTGAAATAGTGCTTCGTGCAACATAATTCTGGGTGCCATTTACAAACCATAAGTGCTAATGACTCCATTCCTTTTTGTGGTTGTAGGGGCTGTTGATTGAAGTACACTAAAACAAACCTAACCTCTCTAGGACATTCAGAAGCCAAGTTATAAGCCCACAAAGGTGTAACTGGACTACATCTTTAAAGTGACACCAGGCCCGGTGACCTTTGGGACATGGTTTTACCCCCTATAGGAATGTGCGATCATCTTGAAACGTTCAGATCACTTACAACTCAATAGATTCTACCTTCTTGTAGCGTTTCAGCCTGATTGGACCTTGTTTTCACACAAATGGACCCAGAATGATGTGAAATTGTGCTTCGTGCAACATAATTCTGGGTGCCATTTACAAACCATAAGTGCTAATGACTCCATTCCTTTTTGTGGTTGTAGGGGCTGCTGATTGGAGTACATTAAAACAAACCTGATCTCTCTAGGACATTCAGAAGCCAAGTTATAAGCCCACAAATGTGTAACTGGACTACTTCTTTAAATTGACACCAGATCCGGTGACCTTTGGGACATGGTTTGACCCCCTTAGGAAAGTGCTATCATCATGAAACGTTCAGATCACTTACAACTCAATAGATTCTACCTTCCTGTAACGTTTCGGCCTGATTGGACCTTGTTTTCACACAAATGAACCCAGAATGATGTGAAATTGTGCTTCGTGCAACATAATTCTGGGTGCCATTTAAAAACCATAAGTGCTAATGACTCCATTCCTTTTTGTGGTTGTAGGGGCGGTTGATTGGAGTACACTAAAACAAACCTGATCTCTCTAGGACATTCAGAAGCCATGTTATAAGCCCACAAATGTGTAACTGGACTACTTCTTTAAATTGAGACCAGATCCGGTGACCTTTGGGACATGGTTTGACCCCCTTAGGAAAGTGCTATCATCATGAAACGTTCAGATCACTTACAACTCAATAGATTCTACCTTCCTGTAACGTTTCAGCCTGATTGGACCTTGATTTCACACAAATGAACTCAGAATGATGTGAAATTGTGCTTCGTGCAACATAATTCTGGGTGCCATTTACAAACCATAAGTGCTACTGACTCCATTCCTTTTTGTGGTTGTAGGGGCCGTTGATTGGAGTACATTAAATCAAACCTGATCTCTCTAGGACATTCAGAAGCCAAGTTATAAGCCCACAAATGTGTAACTGGACTACTTCTTTAAATTGACACCAGATCCGGTGACCTTTGGGACATGGTTTGACCCCCTTAGGAAAGTGCTATCATCATGAAACGTTCAGATCACTTACAACTCAGTAGATTCTACCTTCCTGTAACGTTTCAGCCTGATTGGACCTTGTTTTCACACAAATGAACCCAGAATGATGTGAAATTGTGCTTTGTGCAACATAATTATGGGTGCCATTTACAAACCATAAGTGCTAATGACTCCATTCCTTTTTGTGGTTGTAGGGGCTGTTGATTGGAGTACATTAAAACAAACCTGATCTCTCTAGGACATTCAGAAGCCAAGTTATAAGCCAACAAATGTGTAACTTGACTACTTCTTTAAATTGACACCAGATCCGGTGACCTTTGGGAGATGGCTTGACCCCCTTAGGAAAGTGCTATCATCATGAAACGTTCAGATCACTTACAACTCAATAGATTCTACCTTCCTGTAACGTTTCAGCCTTATTGGACCTTGTTTTCACACAAATGAACCCAGAATGATGTGAAATTGTGCTTCGTGCAACATAATTCTGGGTGCCATTTAAAAACCATAAGTGCTAATGACTCCATTCCTTTTTGTGGTTGTAGGGGCTGTTGATTGGAGTACCCTAAAACAAACCTGATCTCTCTAGGACATTCAGAAGCCAAGTTATAAGCCCACAAATGTGTAACTGGACTACTACTTTAAATTGACACCAGATCCGGTGACCTTTGGGACATGGTTTGACCCCCTTAGGAAAGTGCTATCATCATGAAACGTTCAGATCACTTACAACTCAATAGATTCTACCTTCCTGTAACGTTTCAGCCTGATTGGACCTTGTTTTCACACAAATGAACCCAGAATGATGTGAAATTGTGCTTCGTGCAACATAATTCTGGGTGCCATTTAAAAACCATAAGTGCTAATGACTCCATTCCTTTTTGTGGTTGTAGGGGCTGTTGATTGGAGTATACTAAAACAAACCTGATCTCTCTAGGACATTCAGAAGCCACGTTATAAGCCCACAAATGTGTAACTGGACTACTTATTTAAATTGACACCAGATCCGGTGACCTTTGGGACATGGTTTGACCCCCTTAGGAAAGTGCTATCATCATGCAACGTTCAGATCACTTACAACTCAATAGATTCTACCTTCCTGTAACGTTTCAGCCTGATTGGACCTTGTTTTCACACAAATGAACCCAGAATGATGTGAAATTGTGCTTCATGCAACATAATTCTGGGTGCCATTTACAAACCATAAGTGCTAATGACTCCATTCCTTTTTGTGGTTGTAGGGGCTGTTGATTGGAGTACACTAAAACAAACCTAACCTCTCTAGGACATTCAGAAGCCAAGTTATTAGCCCACAAAGGTGTAACTGGACTACTTCTTTAAAGAGACACCAGGCCCGGTGACCTTAGGGACATGGTTTGACCCCCTGTAGGAATGTGCGATCATCTTGAAACGTTCAGATCACTTACAACTCAATAGATTCTACCTTCTTGTAGCGTTTCAGCCTGATTGGACCTTGTTTTCACACAAATGAACCCAGAATGATGTGAAATTGTGCTTCGTGCAACATAATTCTGGGTGCCATTTAAAAACCATAAGGGCTAATGACTCCATTCCTTTTTGTGGTTGTAGGGGCTGTTGATTGGAGTACATTAAAACAAACCTGATCTCTCTAGGACATTCAGAAGCCAAGTTATAAGCCCACAAATGTGTAACTGGACTACTTCTTTAAATTGACACCAGATCCGGTGACCTTTGGGAAATGGTTTGACCCCCTTAGGAAAGTGCTATCATCATGAAACGTTCAGATCAGTTACAACTCAATAGATTCTACCTTCCTGTAACGTTTCAGCCTGATTGGACCTTGTTTTCACACAAATGAACCCAGAATGATGTGAAATTGTGCTTCATGCAACATAATTCTGGGTGCCATTTACAAACCATAAGTGCTAATGACTCCATTCCTTTTTGTGGTTGTAGGGGCTGTTGATTGGAGTACACTAAAACAAACCTAACCTCTCTAGGACATTCAGAAGCCAAGTTTTTAGCCCACAAAGGTGTAACTGGACTACTTCTTTAAAGTGACACCAGGCCCGGTGACCTTTGGGACATGGTTTGACCCCCTATAGGAATGTGCGATCATCTTGAAATGTTCAGATCACTTACAACTCAATAGATTCTACCTTCTTGTAGCGTTTCAGCCTGATTGGACCTTGTTTTCACACAAATGAACCCAGAATGATGTGAAATTGTGCTTCGTGCAACATAATTCTGGGTGCCATTTAAAAACCATAAGGGCTAATGACTCCATTCCTTTTTGTGGTTGTAGGGGCTGTTGATTGGAGTACATTAAAACAAACCTGATCTCTCTAGGACATTCAGAAGCCAAGTTATAAGCCCACAAATGTGTAACTGGACTACTTCTTTAAAGTGACACCAGATCCGGTGACCTTTGGGACATGGTTTGACCCCCTTAGGAAAGTGCTATCATCAGGAAACGTTCAGATCACTTACAACTCAATAGATTTTACCTTCCTGTAACGTTTCAGCCTGATTGGACCTTGTTTTCACACAAATGGACCCAGAATGAAGTAAAATTGTGCTTCGTGCAAAATAATTCTGGGTGCCATTTACAAACCATAAGTGCTAATGACTCCATTCCTTTTTGTGGTTGTAGGAGCTGTTGATTGGAGTACATTAAAACAAACCTGATCTCTCTAGGACATTCAGAAGCCAAGTTATAAGCCCACAAATGTGTAACTGGACTACTTCTTTAAATTGACACCAGATCCGGTGACCTTTGGGACATGGTTTGACCCCCTTAGGAAATTGCTATCATCATGAAACGTTCAGATCACTTACAACTCAATAGATTCTACCTTCCTGTAACGTTTCAGCCTGATTGGACCTTGTTTTCACACAAATGGACCCAGAATAAAGTGAAATTGTGCTTCGTGCAACATAATTCTGGGTGCCATTTACAAACCATAAGTGCTAATGACTCCATTCCTTTTTGTGGATGTAGGGGCTGTTGATTGGAGTACCCTAAAACAAACCTGATCTCTCTAGGACATTCAGAAGCCAAGTTATAAGCCCACAAATGTGTAACTGGACTACTTCTTTAAATTGACACCAGATCCGGTGACCTTTGGGACATGGTTTGACCCCCTTAGGAAAGTGCTATCATCATGAAACGTTCAGATCACTTACAACTCAATAGATTCTACCTTCCTGTAACGTTTCAGCCTGATTGGACCTTGTTTTCACACAAATGAACCCAGAATGATGTGAAATTGTGCTTCGTGCAACATAATTCTGGGTGCCATTTAAAAACCATAAGTGCTAATGTCTCCATTCCTTTTTGTGGTTGTAGGGGCTGTTGATTGGAGTACACTAAAACAAACCTGACCTCTCTAGGACATTCAGAAGCCAAGTTATAAGCCCACAAATGTGTAACTGGACTACTTCTTTAAAGTGACACCAGATCCGGTGACCTTTGGGACATGGTTTGACCCCCTTAGGAAAGTGCTATCATCATGAAACGTTCTGATCACTTACAACTCAATAGATTCTACCTTCCTGTAACGTTTCAGCCTGATTGGACCTTGTTTTCACACAAATGAACCCAGAATGATGTGAAATTGTGCTTCGTGCAACATAATTCTGGGTGCCATTTAAAAACCATAAGTGCTAATGTCTCCATTCCTTTTTGTGGTTGTAGGGGCTGTTCATTGGAGTACACCAAAACAAACCTGATCACTCTAGGACATTCAGAAGCCAAGTTATAAGTCCACAAATATGTAACTGGACTACTTCTTTAAATTGACACCAGATCCGGTGACCTTTGGGACATGGTTTGACCCCCTTAGGAAAGTGCTATCATCATGAAACGTTCAGATCACTTACAACTCCATAGATTCTACCTTCCTGTAACGTTTCAGCCTGATTGGACCTTGTTTTCACACAAATGGACCCAGAATGATGTGAAATAGTGCTTCGTGCAACATAATTCTGGGTGCCATTTACAAACCATAAGTGCTAATGACTCCATTCCTTTTTGTGGTTGTAGGGGCTGTTGATTGAAGTACACTAAAACAAACCTAACCTCTCTAGGACATTCAGAAGCCAAGTTATAAGCCCACAAAGGTGTAACTGGACTACATCTTTAAAGTGACACCAGGCCCGGTGACCTTTGGGACATGGTTTTACCCCCTATAGGAATGTGCGATCATCTTGAAACGTTCAGATCACTTACAACTCAATAGATTCTACCTTCTTGTAGCGTTTCAGCCTGATTGGACCTTGTTTTCACACAAATGGACCCAGAATGATGTGAAATTGTGCTTCGTGCAACATAATTCTGGGTGCCATTTACAAACCATAAGTGCTAATGACTCCATTCCTTTTTGTGGTTGTAGGGGCTGCTGATTGGAGTACATTAAAACAAACCTGATCTCTCTAGGACATTCAGAAGCCAAGTTATAAGCCCACAAATGTGTAACTGGACTACTTCTTTAAATTGACACCAGATCCGGTGACCTTTGGGACATGGTTTGACCCCCTTAGGAAAGTGCTATCATCATGAAACGTTCAGATCACTTACAACTCAATAGATTCTACCTTCCTGTAACGTTTCGGCCTGATTGGACCTTGTTTTCACACAAATGAACCCAGAATGATGTGAAATTGTGCTTCGTGCAACATAATTCTGGGTGCCATTTAAAAACCATAAGTGCTAATGACTCCATTCCTTTTTGTGGTTGTAGGGGCGGTTGATTGGAGTACACTAAAACAAACCTGATCTCTCTAGGACATTCAGAAGCCATGTTATAAGCCCACAAATGTGTAACTGGACTACTTCTTTAAATTGAGACCAGATCCGGTGACCTTTGGGACATGGTTTGACCCCCTTAGGAAAGTGCTATCATCATGAAACGTTCAGATCACTTACAACTCAATAGATTCTACCTTCCTGTAACGTTTCAGCCTGATTGGACCTTGATTTCACACAAATGAACTCAGAATGATGTGAAATTGTGCTTCGTGCAACATAATTCTGGGTGCCATTTACAAACCATAAGTGCTACTGACTCCATTCCTTTTTGTGGTTGTAGGGGCCGTTGATTGGAGTACATTAAATCAAACCTGATCTCTCTAGGACATTCAGAAGCCAAGTTATAAGCCCACAAATGTGTAACTGGACTACTTCTTTAAATTGACACCAGATCCGGTGACCTTTGGGACATGGTTTGACCCCCTTAGGAAAGTGCTATCATCATGAAACGTTCAGATCACTTACAACTCAGTAGATTCTACCTTCCTGTAACGTTTCAGCCTGATTGGACCTTGTTTTCACACAAATGAACCCAGAATGATGTGAAATTGTGCTTCGTGCAACATAATTATGGGTGCCATTTACAAACCATAAGTGCTAATGACTCCATTCCTTTTTGTGGTTGTAGGGGCTGTTGATTGGAGTACATTAAAACAAACCTGATCTCTCTAGGACATTCAGAAGCCAAGTTATAAGCCAACAAATGTGTAACTTGACTACTTCTTTAAATTGACACCAGATCCGGTGACCTTTGGGAGATGGCTTGACCCCCTTAGGAAAGTGCTATCATCATGAAACGTTCAGATCACTTACAACTCAATAGATTCTACCTTCCTGTAACGTTTCAGCCTTATTGGACCTTGTTTTCACACAAATGAACCCAGAATGATGTGAAATTGTGCTTCGTGCAACATAATTCTGGGTGCCATTTAAAAACCATAAGTGCTAATGACTCCATTCCTTTTTGTGGTTGTAGGGGCTGTTGATTGGAGTATACTAAAACAAACCTGATCTCTCTAGGACATTCAGAAGCCACGTTATAAGCCCACAAATGTGTAACTGGACTACTTATTTAAATTGACACCAGATCCGGTGACCTTTGGGACATGGTTTGACCCCCTTAGGAAAGTGCTATCATCATGCAACGTTCAGATCACTTACAACTCAATAGATTCTACCTTCCTGTAACGTTTCAGCCTGATTGGACCTTGTTTTCACACAAATGAACCCAGAATGATGTGAAATTGTGCTTCATGCAACATAATTCTGGGTGCCATTTACAAACCATAAGTGCTAATGACTCCATTCCTTTTTGTGGTTGTAGGGGCTGTTGATTGGAGTACACTAAAACAAACCTAACCTCTCTAGGACATTCAGAAGCCAAGTTATTAGCCCACAAAGGTGTAACTGGACTACTTCTTTAAAGTGACACCAGGCCCGGTGACCTTAGGGACATGGTTTGACCCCCTGTAGGAATGTGCGATCATCTTGAAACGTTCAGATCACTTACAACTCAATAGATTCTACCTTCTTGTAGCGTTTCAGCCTGATTGGACCTTGTTTTCACACAAATGAACCCAGAATGATGTGAAATTGTGCTTCGTGCAACATAATTCTGGGTGCCATTTAAAAACCATAAGGGCTAATGACTCCATTCCTTTTTGTGGTTGTAGGGGCTGTTGATTGGAGTACATTAAAACAAACCTGATCTCTCTAGGACATTCAGAAGCCAAGTTATAAGCCCACAAATGTGTAACTGGACTACTTCTTTAAATTGACACCAGATCCGGTGACCTTTGGGACATGGTTTGACCCCCTTAGGAAAGTGCTATCATCAGGAAACGTTCAGATCACTTACAACTCAATAGATTCTACCTTCCTGTAACGTTTCAGCCTGATTGGACCTTGTTTTCACACAAATGGACCCAGAATGAAGTGAAATTGTGCTTCGTGCAAAATAATTCTGGGTGCCATTTACAAACCATAAGTGCTAATGACTCCATTCCTTTTTGTGGTTGTAGGAGCTGTTGATTGGAGTACATTAAAACAAACCTGATCTCTCTAGGACATTCAGAAGCCAAGTTATAAGCCCACAAATGTGTAACTGGACTACTTCTTTAAATTGACACCAGATCCGGTGACCTTTGGGACATGGTTTGACCCCCTTAGGAAAGTGCTATCATCATGAAACGTTCAGATCACTTACAACTCAGTAGATTCTACCTTCCTGTAACGTTTCAGCCTGATTGGACCTTGTTTTCACACAAATGAACCCAGAATGATGTGAAATTGTGCTTCGTGCAACATAATTATGGGTGCCATTTACAAACCATAAGTGCTAATGACTCCATTCCTTTTTGTGGTTGTAGGAGCTGTTGATTGGAGTACATTAAAACAAACCTGATCTCTCTAGGACATTCAGAAGCCAAGTTATAAGCCCACAAATGTGTAACTGGACTACTTCTTTAAATTGACACCAGATCCGGTGACCTTTGGGACATGGTTTGACCCCCTTAGGAAAGTGCTATCATCATGAAACGTTCAGATCACTTACAACTCAGTAGATTCTACCTTCCTGTAACGTTTCAGCCTGATTGGACCTTGTTTTCACACAAATGAACCCAGAATGATGTGAAATTGTGCTTCGTGCAACATAATTATGGGTGCCATTTACAAACCATAAGTGCTAATGACTCCATTCCTTTTTGTGGTTGTAGGGGCTGTTGATTGGAGTACATTAAAACAAACCTGATCTCTCTAGGACATTCAGAAGCCAAGTTATAAGCCAACAAATGTGTAACTTGACTACTTCTTTAAATTGACACCAGATCCGGTGACCTTTGGGAGATGGCTTGACCCCCTTAGGAAAGTGCTATCATCATGAAACGTTCAGATCACTTACAACTCAATAGATTCTACCTTCCTGTAACGTTTCAGCCTTATTGGACCTTGTTTTCACACAAATGAACCCAGAATGAGGTGAAATTGTGCTTCGTGCAACATAATTCTGGGTGCCATTTAAAAACCATAAGTGCTAATGACTCCATTCCTTTTTGTGGTTGTAGGGGCTGTTGATTGGAGTACCCTAAAACAAACCTGATCTCTCTAGGACATTCAGAAGCCAAGTTATAAGCCCACAAATGTGTAACTGGACTACTACTTTAAATTGACACCAGATCCGGTGACCTTTGGGACATGGTTTGACCCCCTTAGGAAAGTGCTATCATCATGAAACGTTCAGATCACTTACAACTCAATAGATTCTACCTTCCTGTAACGTTTCAGCCTGATTGGACCTTGTTTTCACACAAATGAACCCAGAATGATGTGAAATTGTGCTTCGTGCAACATAATTCTGGGTGCCATTTAAAAACCATAAGTGCTAATGACTCCATTCCTTTTTGTGGTTGTAGGGGCTGTTGATTGGAGTATACTAAAACAAACCTGATCTCTCTAGGACATTCAGAAGCCACGTTATAAGCCCACAAATGTGTAACTGGACTACTTATTTAAATTGACACCAGATCCGGTGACCTTTGGGACATGGTTTGACCCCCTTAGGAAAGTGCTATCATCATGCAACGTTCAGATCACTTACAACTCAATAGATTCTACCTTCCTGTAACGTTTCAGCCTGATTGGACCTTGTTTTCACACAAATGAACCCAGAATGATGTGAAATTGTGCTTCATGCAACATAATTCTGGGTGCCATTTACAAACCATAAGTGCTAATGACTCCATTCCTTTTTGTGGTTGTAGGGGCTGTTGATTGGAGTACACTAAAACAAACCTAACCTCTCTAGGACATTCAGAAGCCAAGTTATTAGCCCACAAAGGTGTAACTGGACTACTTCTTTAAAGTGACACCAGGCCCGGTGACCTTAGGGACATGGTTTGACCCCCTGTAGGAATGTGCGATCATCTTGAAACGTTCAGATCACTTACAACTCAATAGATTCTACCTTCTTGTAGCGTTTCAGCCTGATTGGACCTTGTTTTCACACAAATGAACCCAGAATGATGTGAAATTGTGCTTCGTGCAACATAATTCTGGGTGCCATTTAAAAACCATAAGGGCTAATGACTCCATTCCTTTTTGTGGTTGTAGGGGCTGTTGATTGGAGTACATTAAAACAAACCTGATCTCTCTAGGACATTCAGAAGCCAAGTTATAAGCCCACAAATGTGTAACTGGACTACTTCTTTAAATTGACACCAGATCCGGTGACCTTTGGGACATGGTTTGACCCCCTTAGGAAAGTGCTATCATCAGGAAACGTTCAGATCACTTACAACTCAATAGATTCTACCTTCCTGTAACGTTTCAGCCTGATTGGACCTTGTTTTCACACAAATGGACCCAGAATGAAGTGAAATTGTGCTTCGTGCAAAAAAATTCTGGGTGCCATTTACAAACCATAAGTGCTAATGACTCCATTCCTTTTTGTGGTTGTAGGAGCTGTTGATTGGAGTACATTAAAACAAACCTGATCTCTCTAGGACATTCAGAAGCCAAGTTATAAGCCCACAAATGTGTAACTGGACTACTTCTTTAAATTGACACCAGATCCGGTGACCTTTGGGACATGGTTTGACCCCCTTAGGAAATTGCTATCATCATGAAACGTTCAGATCACTTACAACTCAATAGATTCTACCTTCCTGTAACGTTTCAGCCTGATTGGACCTTGTTTTCACACAAATGGACCCAGAATGAAGTGAAATTGTGCTTCGTGCAACATAATTCTGGGTGCCATTTACAAACCATAAGTGCTAATGACTCCATTCCTTTTTGTGGTTGTAGGGGCTGTTGATTGGAGTACCCTAAAACAAACCTGATCTCTCTAGGACATTCAGAAGCCAAGTTATAAGCCCACAAAGGTGTAACTGGACTACTTCTTTAAATTGACACCAGATCCGGTGACCTTTGGGACATGGTTTGACCCCCTTAGGAAAGTGCTATCATCATGAAACGTTCAGATCACTTACAACTCAATAGATTCTACCTTCCTGTAACGTTTCGGCCTGATTGGACCTTGTTTTCACACAAATGAACCCAGAATGATGTGAAATTGTGCTTCGTGCAACATAATTCTGGGTGCCATTTAAAAACCATAAGTGCTAATGTCTCCATTCCTTTTTGTGGTTGTAGGGGCTGTTGATTGGAGTACATTAAAACAAACCTGACCTCTCTAGGACATTCAGAAGCCAAGTTATAAGCCCACAAATGTGTAACTGGACTACTTCTTTAAAGTGACACCAGATCCGGTGACCTTTGGGACATGGTTTGACCCCCTTAGGAAAGTGCTATCATCATGAAACGTTCAGATCACTTACAACTCAATAGATTCTACCTTCCTGTAACGTTTCAGCCTGATTGGACCTTGTTTTCACACAAATGAACCCAGAATGATGTGAAATTGTGCTTCGTGCAACATAATTCTGGGTGCCATTTAAAAACCATAAGTGCTAATGTCTCCATTCCTTTTTGTGGTTGTAGGGGCTGTTCATTGGAGTACACCAAAACAAACCTGATCACTCTAGGACATTCAGAAGCCAAGTTATAAGTCCACAAATATGTAACTGGACTACTTCTTTAAATTGACACAAGATCCGGTGACCTTTGGGACATGGTTTGACCCCCTTAGGAAAGTGCTATCATCATGAAACGTTCAGATCACTTACAACTCAATAGATTCTACCTTCCTGTAACGTTTCAGCCTGATTGGACCTTGTTTTCACACAAATGGACCCAGAATGATGTGAAATAGTGCTTCGTGCAACATAATTCTGGGTGCCATTTACAAACCATAAGTGCTAATGACTCCATTCCTTTTTGTGGTTGTAGGGGCTGTTGATTGAAGTACACTAAAACAAACCTAACCTCTCTAGGACATTCAGAAGCCAAGTTATAAGGCCACAAAGGTGTAACTGGACTACATCTTTAAAATGACACCAGGCCCGGTGACCTTTGGGACATGGTTTTACCCCCTATAGGAATGTGCAATCATCTTGAAACGTTCAGATCACTTACAACTCAATAGATTCTACCTTCTTGTAGCGTTTCAGCCTGATTGGACCTTGTTTTCACACAAATGGACCCAGAATGATGTGAAATTGTGCTTCGTGCAACATAATTCTGGGTGCCATTTACAAACCATAAGTGCTAATGACTCCATTCCTTTTTGTGGTTGTAGGGGCTGTTGATTGGAGTACACTAAAACAAACCTGATCTCTCTAGGACATTCAGAAGCCAAGTTATAAGCCTACAAATGTGTAACTGGACTACTTTAAATTGACACCAGATCCGGTGACCTTTGGGACATGGTTTGACCCCCTTAGGAAAGTGCTATCATCATGAAACGTTCAGATAACTTACAACTCAATAGATTCTACCTTCCTGTAACCATTCAGCCTGATTGGACCTTGTTTTCACACAAATGAACCCAGAATGATGTGAAATTGTGCTTCGTGCAACATAATTCTGGGTGCCATTTTAAAACCATAAGTGCTAATGTCTCCATTCCTTTTTGTGGTTGTAGGGGCTGTTGATTGGAGTACACTAAAACAAACCTGACCTCTCTAGGACATTCAGAAGCCAAGTTATAAGCCCACAAATGTGTAACTGGACTACTTCTTTAAAGTGACACCAGATCCGGTGACCTTTGGGACATGGTTTGACCCCCTTAGGAAAGTGCTATCATCATGAAACGTTCAGATCACTTACAACTCAATAGATTCTACCTTCCTGTAACGTTTCAGCCTGATTGGACCTTGTTTTCACACAAATGAACCCAGAATGATGTGAAATTGTGCTTCGTGCAACATAATTCTGGGTGCCATTTAAAAACCATAAGTGCTAATGTCTCCATTCCTTTTTGTGGTTGTAGGGGCTGTTCATTGGAGTACACCAAAACAAACCTGATCACTCTAGGACATTCAGAAGCCAAGTTATAAGTCCACAAATATGTAACTGGACTACTTCTTTAAATTGACACAAGATCCGGTGACCTTTGGGACATGGTTTGACCCCCTTAGGAAAGTGCTATCATCATGAAACGTTCAGATCACTTACAACTCAATAGATTCTACCTTCCTGTAACGTTTCAGCCTGATTGGACCTTGTTTTCACACAAATGGACCCAGAATGATGTGAAATAGTGCTTCGTGCAACATAATTCTGGGTGCCATTTACAAACCATAAGTGCTAATGACTCCATTCCTTTTTGTGGTTGTAGGGGCTGTTGATTGAAGTACACTAAAACAAACCTAACCTCTCTAGGACATTCAGAAGCCAAGTTATAAGCCCACAAAGGTGTAACTGGACTACATCTTTAAAATGACACCAGGCCCGGTGACCTTTGGGACATGGTTTTACCCCCTATAGGAATGTGCAATCATCTTGAAACGTTCAGATCACTTACAACTCAATAGATTCTACCTTCTTGTAGCGTTTCAGCCTGATTGGACCTTGTTTTCACACAAATGGACCCAGAATGATGTGAAATTGTGCTTCGTGCAACATAATTCTGGGTGCCATTTACAAACCATAAGTGCTAATGACTCCATTCCTTTTTGTGGTTGTAGGGGCTGTTGATTGGAATACACTAAAACAAACCTGATCTCTCTAGGACATTCAGAAGCCAAGTTATAAGCCTACAAATGTGTAACTGGACTACTTTAAATTGACACCAGATCCGGTGACCTTTGGGACATGGTTTGACCCCCTTAGGAAAGTGCTATCATCATGAAACGTTCGGATAACTTACAACTCAATAGATTCTACCTTCCTGTAACCATTCAGCCTGATTGGACCTTGTTTTCACACAAATGAACCCAGAATGATGTGAAATTGTGCTTCGTGCAACATAATTCTGGGTGCCATTTACAAACCATAAGTGCTAATGACTCCATTCCTTTTTGTGGTTGTAGGGGCTGCTGATTGGAGTACATTAAAACAAACCTGATCTCTCTAGGACATTCAGAAGCCAAGTTATAAGCCCACAAATGTGTAACTGGACTACTTCTTTAAATTGACACCAGATCCGGTGACCTTTGGGACATGGTTTGACCCCTTTAGGAAAGTGCTATCATCATGAAACGTTCAGATCACTTACAACTCAATAGATTCTACCTTCCTGTAACGTTTCAGCCTGATTGGACCTTGTTTTCACACAAATGAACCCAGAATGATGTGAAATTGTGCTTCATGCAACGTAGTTCTGGGTGCCATTTACAAACCATAAGTGCTAATGTCTCCATTCCTTTTTGTGGTTGTAGGGGCTGTTCATTGGAGTACACCAAAACAAACCTGATCACTCTAGGACATTCAGAAGCCAAGTTATAAGTCCACAAATATGTAACTGGACTACTTCTTTAAATTGACACAAGATCCGGTGACCTTTGGGACATGGTTTGACCCCCTTAGGAAAGTGCTATCATCATGAAACGTTCAGATCACTTACAACTCAATAGATTCTACCTTCCTGTAACGTTTCAGCCTGATTGGACCTTGTTTTCACACAAATGGACCCAGAATGATGTGAAATAGTGCTTCGTGCAACATAATTCTGGGTGCCATTTACAAACCATAAGTGCTAATGACTCCATTCCTTTTTGTGGTTGTAGGGGCTGTTGATTGAAGTACACTAAAACAAACCTAACCTCTCTAGGACATTCAGAAGCCAAGTTATAAGCCCACAAAGGTGTAACTGGACTACATCTTTAAAATGACACCAGGCCCGGTGACCTTTGGGACATGGTTTTACCCCCTATAGGAATGTGCAATCATCTTGAAACGTTCAGATCACTTACAACTCAATAGATTCTACCTTCCTGTAACGTTTCAGCCTGATTGGACCTTGTTTTCACACAAATGAACCCAGAATGATGTGAAATTGTGCTTCGTGCAACATAATTCTGGGTGCCATTTAAAAACCATAAGGGCTAATGACTCCATTCCTTTTTGTGGTTGTAGGGGCTGTTGATTGGAGTACATTAAAACAAACCTGATCTCTCTAGGACATTCAGAAGCCAAGTTATAAGCCCACAAATGTGTAACTGGACTACTTCTTTAAATTGACACCAGATCCGGTGACCTTTGGGACATGGTTTGACCCCCTTAGGAAAGTGCTATCATCATGAAACGTTCAGATCACTTACAACTCAATAGATTCTACCTTCCTGTAACGTTTCGGCCTGATTGGACCTTGTTTTCACACAAATGAACCCAGAATGATGTGAAATTGTGCTTCGTGCAACATAATTCTGGGTGACATTTAAAAACCATAAGTGCTAATGACTCCATTCCTTTTTGTGGTTGTAGGGGCGGTTGATTGGAGTACACTAAAACAAACCTGATCTCTCTAGGACATTCAGAAGCCATGTTATAAGCCCACAAATGTGTAACTGGACTACTTCTTTAAATTGAGACCAGATCCGGTGACCTTTGGGACATGGTTTGACCCCCTTAGGAAAGTGCTATCATCATGAAACGTTCAGATCACTTACAACTCAATAGATTCTACCTTCCTGTAACGTTTCAGCCTGATTGGACCTTGATTTCACACAAATGAACCCAGAATGATGTGAAATTGTGCTTCGTGCAACATAATTCTGGGTGCCATTTACAAACCATAAGTGCTAATGACTCCATTCCTTTTTGTGGTTGTAGGGGCCGTTGATTGGAGTACATTAAATCAAACCTGATCTCTCTAGGACATTCAGAAGCCAAGTTATAAGCCCACAAATGTGTAACTGGACTACTTCTTTAAATTGACACCAGATCCGGTGACCTTTGGGACATGGTTTGACCCCCTTAGGAAAGTGCTATCATCATGAAACGTTCAGATCACTTACAACTCAGTAGATTCTACCTTCCTGTAACGTTTCAGCCTGATTGGACCTTGTTTTCACACAAATGAACCCAGAATGATGTGAAATTGTGCTTCGTGCAACATAATTATGGGTGCCATTTACAAACCATAAGTGCTAATGACTCCATTCCTTTTTGTGGTTGTAGGGGCTGTTGATTGGAGTACATTAAAACAAACCTGATCTCTCTAGGACATTCAGAAGCCAAGTTATTAGCCCACAAATGTGTAACTGGACTACTACTTTAAATTGACACCAGATCCGGTGACCTTTGGGACATGGTTTGACCCCCTTAGGAAAGTGCTATCATCATGAAACGTTCAGATCACTTACAACTCAATAGATTCTACCTTCCTGTAACGTTTCAGCCTGATTGGACCTTGTTTTCACACAAATGAACCCAGAATGATGTGAAATTGTGCTTCGTGCAACATAATTCTGGGTGCCATTTAAAAACCATAAGTGCTAATGACTCCATTCCTTTTTGTGGTTGTAGGGGCTGTTGATTGGAGTATACTAAAACAAACCTGATCTCTCTAGGACATTCAGAAGCCACGTTATAAGCCCACAAATGTGTAACTGGACTACTTATTTAAATTGACACCAGATCCGGTGACCTTTGGGACATGGTTTGACCCCCTTAGGAAAGTGCTATCATCATGCAACGTTCAGATCACTTACAACTCAATAGATTCTACCTTCCTGTAACGTTTCGGCCTGATTGGACCTTGTTTTCACACAAATGAACCCAGAATGATGTGAAATTGTGCTTCATGCAACATAATTCTGGGTGCCATTTACAAACCATAAGTGCTAATGACTCCATTCCTTTTTGTGGTTGTAGGGGCTGTTGATTGGAGTACACTAAAACAAACCTAACCTCTCTAGGACATTCAGAAGCCAAGTTATTAGCCCACAAAGGTGTAACTGGACTACTTCTTTAAAGTGACACCAGGCCCGGTGACCTTTGGGACATGGTTTGACCCCCTGTAGGAATGTGCGATCATCTTGAAACGTTCAGATCACTTACAACTCAATAGATTCTACCTTCTTGTAGCGTTTCAGCCTGATTGGACCTTGTTTTCACACAAATGAACCCAGAATGATGTGAAATTGTGCTTCGTGCAACATAATTCTGGGTGCCATTTAAAAACCATAAGGGCTAATGACTCCATTCCTTTTTGTGGTTGTAGGGGCTGTTGATTGGAGTACATTAAAACAAACCTGATCTCTCTAGGACATTCAGAAGCCAAGTTATAAGCCCACAAATGTGTAACTGGACTACTTCTTTAAATTGACACCAGATCCGGTGACCTTTGGGACATGGTTTGACCCCCTTAGGAAAGTGCTATCATCAGGAAACGTTCAGATCACTTACCACTCAATAGATTCTACCTTCCTGTAACGTTTCAGCCTGATTGGACCTTGTTTTCACACAAATGGACCCAGAATGAAGTGAAATTGTGCTTCGTGCAAAATAATTCTGGGTGCCATTTACAAACCATAAGTGCTAATGACTCCATTCCTTTTTGTGGTTGTAGGAGCTGTTGATTGGAGTACATTAAAACAAACCTGATCTCTCTAGGACATTCAGAAGCCAAGTTATAAGCCCACAAATGTGTAACTGGACTACTTCTTTAAATTGACACCAGATCCGGTGACCTTTGGGACATGGTTTGACCCCCTTAGGAAATTGCTATCATCATGAAACGTTCAGATCACTTACAACTCAATAGATTCTACCTTCCTGTAACGTTTCAGCCTGATTGGACCTTGTTTTCACACAAATGGACCCAGAATGAAGTGAAATTGTGCTTCGTGCAACATAATTCTGGGTGCCATTTACAAACCATAAGTGCTAATGACTCCATTCCTTTTTGTGGTTGTAGGGGCTGTTGATTGGAGTACCCTAAAACAAACCTGATCTCTCTAGGACATTCAGAAGCCAAGTTATAAGCCCACAAATGTGTAACTGGACTACTTCTTTAAATTGACACCAGATCCGGTGACCTTTGGGACATGGTTTGACCCCCTTAGGAAAGTGCTATCATCATGAAACGTTCAGATCACTTACAACTCAATAGATTCTACCTTCCTGTAACGTTTCAGCCTGATTGGACCTTGTTTTCACACAAATGAACCCAGAATGATGTGAAATTGTGCTTCGTGCAACATAATTCTGGGTGCCATTTAAAAACCATAAGTGCTAATGTCTCCATTCCTTTTTGTGGTTGTAGGGGCTGTTGATTGGAGTACACTAAAACAAACCTGACCTCTCTAGGACATTCAGAAGCCAAGTTATAAGCCCACAAATGTGTAACTGGACTACTTCTTTAAAGTGACACCAGATCCGGTGACCTTTGGGACATGGTTTGACCCCCTTAGGAAAGTGCTATCATCATGAAACGTTCAGATCACTTACAACTCAATAGATTCTACCTTCCTGTAACGTTTCAGCCTGATTGGACCTTGTTTTCACACAAATGAACCCAGAATGATGTGAAATTGTGCTTCGTGCAACATAATTCTGGGTGCCATTTAAAAACCATAAGTGCTAATGTCTCCATTCCTTTTTGTGGTTGTAGGGGCTGTTCATTGGAGTACACCAAAACAAACCTGATCACTCTAGGACATTCAGAAGCCAAGTTATAAGTCCACAAATATGTAACTGGACTACTTCTTTAAATTGACACAAGATCCGGTGACCTTTGGGACATGGTTTGACCCCCTTAGGAAAGTGCTATCATCATGAAACGTTCAGATCACTTACAACTCAATAGATTCTACCTTCCTGTAACGTTTCAGCCTGATTGGACCTTGTTTTCACACAAATGGACCCAGAATGATGTGAAATAGTGCTTCGTGCAACATAATTCTGGGTGCCATTTACAAACCATAAGTGCTAATGACTCCATTCCTTTTTGTGGTTGTAGGGGCTGTTGATTGAAGTACACTAAAACAAACCTAACCTCTCTAGGACATTCAGAAGCCAAGTTATAAGCCCACAAAGGTGTAACTGGACTACATCTTTAAAATGACACCAGGCCCGGTGACCTTTGGGACATGGTTTTACCCCCTATAGGAATGTGCAATCATCTTGAAACGTTCAGATCACTTACAACTCAATAGATTCTACCTTCTTGTAGCGTTTCAGCCTGATTGGACCTTGTTTTCACACAAATGAACCCAGAATGATGTGAAATTGTGCTTCGTGCAACATAATTCTGGGTGCCATTTACAAACCATAAGTGCTAATGACTCCATTCCTTTTTGTGGTTGTAGGGGCTGTTGATTGGAGTACACTAAAACAAACCTGATCTCTCTAGGACATTCAGAAGCCAAGTTATAAGCCTACAAATGTGTAACTGGACTACTTTAAATTGACACCAGATCCGGTGACCTTTGGGACATGGTTTGACCCCCTTAGGAAAGTGCTATCATCATGAAACGTTCAGATAACTTACAACTCAATAGATTCTACCTTCCTGTAACCATTCAGCCTGATTGGACCTTGTTTTCACACAAATGAACCCAGAATGATGTGAAATTGTGCTTCGTGCAACATAATTCTGGGTGCCATTTACAAACCATAAGTGCTAATGACTCCATTCCTTTTTGTGGTTGTAGGGGCTGCTGATTGGAGTACATTAAAACAAACCTGATCTCTCTAGGACATTCAGAAGCCAAGTTATAAGCCCACAAATGTGTAACTGGACTACTTCTTTAAATTGACACCAGATCCGGTGACCTTTGGGACATGGTTTGACCCCCTTAGGAAAGTGCTATCATCATGAAACGTTCAGATCACTTACAACTCAATAGATTCTACCTTCCTGTAACGTTTCAGCCTGATTGGACCTTGTTTTCACACAAATGAACCCAGAATGATGTGAAATTGTGCTTCGTGCAACATAATTCTGGGTGCCATTTAAAAACCATAAGTGCTAATGACTCCATTCCTTTTTGTGGTTGTAGGGGCGGTTGATTGGAGTACACTAAAACAAACCTGATCTCTCTAGGACATTCAGAAGCCATGTTATAAGCCCACAAATGTGTAACTGGACTACTTCTTTAAATTGAGACCAGATCCGGTGACCTTTGGGACATGGTTTGACCCCCTTAGGAAAGTGCTATCATCATGAAACGTTCAGATCACTTACAACTCAATAGATTCTACCTTCCTGTAACGTTTCAGCCTGATTGGACCTTGTTTTCACACAAATGAACCCAGAATGATGTGAAATTGTGCTTCATGCAACGTAGTTCTGGGTGCCATTTACAAACCATAAGTGCTAATGACTCCATTCCTTTTTGTGGTTGTAGGAGCTGTTGATTGGAGTACACTAAAACAAACCTGATCTCTCTAGGACATTCAGAAGCCAAGTTATAAGCCCACAAATGTGTAACTGGACTACTTCTTTAAATTGACACCAGATCCGGTGACCTTTGGGACATGGTTTGACCCCCTATAGGAATGTGCGATCATCTTGAAACGTTCAGATCACTTAAAACTCAATAGATTCTACCTTCTTGTAGCGTTTCAGCCTGATTGGACCTTGTTTTCACACAAATGACCCCAGAATGATGTGAAATTTTGCTTCGTGCAACATAATTCTGGGTGCCATTTAAAAACCATAAGGGCTAATGACTCCATTCCTTTTTGTGGTTGTAGGGGCTGTTGATTGGAGTACCTTAAAACAAACCTGATCTCTCTAGGACATTCAGAAGCCAAGTTATAAGCCCACAAATGTTTAACTGGACTACTTCTTTAAATTGACACTAGATCCGGTGACCTTTGGGACATGGTTTGACCCCCTTAGGAAAGTGCTATCATCATGAAACGTTCAGATCACTTACAACTCAATAGATTCTACGTTCCTGTAACGTTTCAGCCTGATTGGACCTTGTTTTCACACAAATGAACCCAGAATGATGTGAAATTGTGCTTCGTGCAACATAATTCTGGGTGCCATTTAAAAACCATAAGTGCTAATGACTCCATTCCTTTTTGTGGTTGTAGGGGCTGTTGATTGGAGTATACTAAAACAAACCTGATCTCTCTAGGACATTCAGAAGCCACGTTATAAGCCCACAAATGTGTACCTGGACTACTTCTTTAAATTGACACCAGATCCGGTGACCTTTGGGACATGGTTTGACCCCCTTAGGAAAGTGCTATCATCATGAAACGTTCAGATCACTTACAACTCAGTAGATTCTTCCTTCCTGTAATGTTTCAGCCTGATTGGACCTTGTTTTCACACAAATGAACCCAGAATGATGTGAAATTGTGCTTCGTGCGACATAATTCTGGGTGCCATTTACAAACCATAAGTGCTAATGACTCCATTCCTTTTTGTGGTTGTAGGGGCTGTTGATTGGAGTACATTAAAACAAACCTGATCTCTCTAGGACATTCAGAAGCCAAGTTATAAGCCCACAAATGTGTAACTTGACTACTTCTTTAAATTGACACCAGATCCGGTGATCTTTGGGACATGGTTTGACCCCCTTAGGAAAGTGCTATCATCATGAAACGTTCAGATCTCTTACAACTCAATAGATTCTACCTTCCTGTAACGTTTCAGCCTGATTGGACCTTGTTTTCACACAAATGAACCCAGAATGATGTGAAATTGTGCTTCGTGCAACATAATTCTGGGTGCCATTTAAAAACCATAAGTGCTAATGACTCCATTCCTTTTTGTGGTTGTAGGGGCTGTTGATTGGAGTACCCTAAAACAAACCTGATCTCTCTAGGACATTCAGAAGCCAAGTTATAAGCCCACAAATGTGTAACTGGACTACTTCTTTAAATTGACACCAGATCCGGTGACCTTTGGGACATGGTTTGACCCCCTTAGGAAAGTGCTATCATCATGAAACGTTCAGATCACTTACAACTCAATAGATTCTACCTTCCTGTAACGTTTCAGCCTGATTGGACCTTGTTTCCACACAAATGAACCCAGAATGATGTGAAATTGTGCTTCATGCAACATAATTCTGGGTGCCATTTACAAACCATAAGTGCTAATGACTCCATTCCTTTTTGTGGTTGTAGGGGCTGTTGATTGGAGTACACTAAAACAAACCTAACCTCTCTAGGACATTCAGAAGCCAAGTTATTAGCCCACAAAGGTGTAACTGGACTACTTCTTTAAAGTGACACCAGGCCCGGTGACCTTTGGGACATGGTTTGACCCCCTATAGGAATGTGCGATCATCTTGAAACGTTCAGATCACTTACAACTCAATAGATTCTACCTTCTTGTAGCGTTTCAGCCTGATTGGACCTTGTTTTCACACAAATGAACCCAGAATGATGTGAAATTGTGCTTCGTGCAACATAATTCTGGGTGCCATTTAAAAACCATAAGGGCTAATGACTCCATTCCTTTTTGTGGTTGTAGGGGCTGTTGATTGGAGTACATTAAAACAAACCTGATCTCTCTAGGACATTCAGAAGCCAATTTATAAGCCCACAAATGTGTAACTGGACTACTTCTTTAAATTGACACCAGATCCGGTGACCTTTGGGACATGGTTTGACCCCCTTAGGAAAGTGCTATCATCAGGAAACGTTCAGATTACTTACAACTCAATAGATTCTACCTTCCTGTAACGTTTCAGCCTGATTGGACCTTGTTTTCACACAAATGGACCCAGAATGAAGTGAAATTGTGCTTCGTGCAAAATAATTCTGGGTGCCATTTACAAACCATAAGTGCTAATGACTCCATTCCTTTTTGTGGTTGTAGGAGCTGTTGATTGGAGTACATTAAAACAAACCTGATCTCTCTAGGACATTCAGAAGCCAAGTTATAAGCCCACAAATGTGTAACTGGACTACTTCTTTAAATTGACACCAGATCCGGTGACCTTTGGGACATGGTTTGACCCCCTTAGGAAATTGCTATCATCATGAAACGTTCAGATCACTTACACCTCAATAGATTCTACCTTCCTGTAACGTTTCAGCCTGATTGGACCTTGTTTTCACACAAATGGACCCAGAATGAAGTGAAATTGTGCTTCGTGCAACATAATTCTGGGTGCCATTTACAAACCATAAGTGCTAATGACTCCATTCCTTTTTGTGGTTGTAGGGGCTGTTGATTGGAGTACCCTAAAACAAACCTGATCTCTCTAGGACATTCAGAAGCCAAGTTATAAGCCCACAAATGTGTAACTGGACTACTTCTTTAAATTGACACCAGATCCGGTGACCTTTGGGACATGGTTTGACCCCCTTAGGAAAGTGCTATCATCATGAAACGTTCAGATCACTTACAACTCAATAGATTCTACCTTCCTGTAACGTTTCAGCCTGATTGGACCTTGTTTTCACACAAATGAACCCAGAATGATGTGAAATTGTGCTTCGTGCAACATAATTCTGGGTGCCATTTAAAAACCATAAGTGCTAATGTCTCCATTCCTTTTTGTGGTTGTAGGGGCTGTTGATTGGAGTACACTAAAACAAACCTGACCTCTCTAGGACATTCAGAAGCCAAGTTATAAGCCCACAAATGTGTAACTGGACTACTTCTTTAAAGTGACACCAGATCCGGTGACCTTTGGGACATGGTTTGACCCCCTTAGGAAAGTGCTATCATCATGAAACGTTCAGATCACTTACAACTCAATAGATTCTACCTTCCTGTAACGTTTCAGCCTGATTGGACCTTGTTTTCACACAAATGAACCCAGAATGATGTGAAATTGTGCTTCGTGCGACATAATTCTGGGTGCCATTTACAAACCATAAGTGCTAATGACTCCATTCCTTTTTGTGGTTGTAGGGGCTGTTGATTGGAGTACATTAAAACAAACCTGATCTCTCTAGGTCATTCAGAAGCCAAGTTATAAGCCCACAAATGTGTAACTTGACTACTTCTTTAAATTGACACCAGATCCGGTGATCTTTGGGACATGGTTTGACCCCCTTAGGAAAGTGCTATCATCATGAAACGTTCAGATCACTTACAACTCAATAGATTCTACCTTCCTGTAACGTTTCAGCCTGATTGGACCTTGTTTTCACACAAATGAACCCAGAATGATGTGAAATTGTGCTTCATGCAACATAATTCTGGGTGCCATTTACAAACCATAAGTGCTAATGACTCCATTCCTTTTTGTGGTTGTAGGGGCTGTTGATTGGAGTACACTAAAACAAACCTAACCTCTCTAGGACATTCAGAAGCCAAGTTATTAGCCCACAAAGGTGTAACTGGACTACTTCTTTAAAGTGACACCAGGCCCGGTGACCTTTGGGACATGGTTTGACCCCCTATAGGAATGTGCGATCATCTTGAAACGTTCAGATCACTTACAACTCAATAGATTCTACCTTCTTGTAGCGTTTCAGCCTGATTGGACCTTGTTTTCACACAAATGAACCCAGAATGATGTGAAATTGTGCTTCGTGCAACATAATTCTGGGTGCCATTTATAAACCATACGGGCTAATGACTCCATTCCTTTTTGTGGTTGTAGGGGCTGTTGATTGGAGTACATTAAAACAAACCTGATCTCTCTAGGACATTCAGAAGCCAATTTATAAGCCCACAAATGTGTAACTGGACTACTTCTTTAAATTGACACCAGATCCGGTGACCTTTGGGACATGGTTTGACCCCCTTAGGAAAGTGCTATCATCAGGAAACGTTCAGATTACTTACAACTCAATAGATTCTACCTTCCTGTAACGTTTCAGCCTGATTGGACCTTGTTTTCACACAAATGGACCCAGAATGAAGTGAAATTGTGCTTCGTGCAAAATAATTCTGGGTGCCATTTACAAACCATAAGTGCTAATGACTCCATTCCTTTTTGTGGTTGTAGGAGCTGTTGATTGGAGTACATTAAAACAAACCTGATCTCTCTAGGACATTCAGAAGCCAAGTTATAAGCCCACAAATGTGTAACTGGACTACTTCTTTAAATTGACACCAGATCCGGTGACCTTTGGGACATGGTTTGACCCCCTTAGGAAATTGCTATCATCATGAAACGTTCAGATCACTTACAACTCAATAGATTCTACCTTCCTGTAACGTTTCAGCCTGATTGGACCTTGTTTTCACACAAATGGACCCAGAATGAAGTGAAATTGTGCTTCGTGCAACATAATTCTGGGTGCCATTTACAAACCATAAGTGCTAATGACTCCATTCCTTTTTGTGGTTGTAGGGGCTGTTGATTGGAGTACCCTAAAACAAACCTGATCTCTCTAGGACATTCAGAAGCCAAGTTATAAGCCCACAAATGTGTAACTGGACTACTTCTTTAAAGTGACACCAGATCCGGTGACCTTTGGGACATGGTTTGACCCCCTTAGGAAAGTGCTATCATCATGAAACGTTCAGATCACTTACAACTCAATAGATTCTACCTTCCTGTAACGTTTCAGCCTGATTGGACCTTGTTTTCACACAAATGAACCCAGAATGATGTGAAATTGTGCTTCGTGCAACATAATTCTGGGTGCCATTTAAAAACCATAAGTGCTAATGACTCCATTCCTTTTTGTGGTTGTAGGGGCTGTTGATTGGAGTACCCTAAAACAAACCTGATCTCTCTAGGACATTCAGAAGCCAAGTTATAAGCCCACAAATGTGTAACTGGACTACTTCTTTAAATTGACACCAGATCCGGTGACCTTTGGGACATGGTTTGACCCCCTTAGGAAAGTCCTATCATCATGAAACGTTCAGATCACTTACAACTCAATAGATTCTACCTTCCTGTAACGTTTCAGCCTGATTGGACCTTGTTTTCACACAAATGAACCCAGAATGATGTGAAATTGTGCTTCATGCAACATAATTCTGGGTGCCATTTACAAACCATAAGTGCTCATGACTCCATTCCTTTTTGTGGTTGTAGGGGCTGTTGATTGGAGTACACTAAAACAAACCTAACCTCTCTAGGACATTCAGAAGCCAAGTTATTAGCCCACAAAGGTGTAACTGGACTACTTCTTTAAAGTGACACCAGGCCCGGTGACCTTTGGGACATGGTTTGACCCCCTATAGGAATGTGCGATCATCTTGAAACGTTCAGATCACTTACAACTCAATAGATTCTACCTTCTTGTAGCGTTTCAGCCTGATTGGACCTTGTTTTCACACAAATGAACCCAGAATGATGTGACATTGTGCTTCGTGCAACATAATTCTGGGTGCCATTTAAAAACCATAAGGGCTAATGACTCCATTCCTTTTTGTGGTTGTAGGGGCTGTTGATTGGAGTACATTAAAACAAACCTGATCTCTCTAGGACATTCAGAAGCCAATTTATAAGCCCACAAATGTGTAACTGGACTACTTCTTTAAATTGACACCAGATCCGGTGACCTTTGGGACATGGTTTGACCCCCTTAGGAAAGTGCTATCATCAGGAAATGTTCAGATCACTTACAACTCAATAGATTCTACCTTCCTGTAACGTTTCAGCCTGATTGGACCTTGTTTTCACACAAATGGACCCAGAATGAAGTGAAATTGTGCTTCGTGCAAAATAATTCTGGGTGCCATTTACAAACCATAAGTGCTAATGACTCCATTCCTTTTTGTGGTTGTAGGAGCTGTTGATTGGAGTACATTAAAACAAACCTGATCTCTCTAGGACATTCAGAAGCCAAGTTATAAGCCCACAAATGTGTAACTGGACTACTTCTTTAAATTGACACCGGATCCGGTGACCTTTGGGACATGGTTTGACCCCCTTAGGAAAGTGCTATCATCATGAAACGTTCAGATCACTTACAACTCAATAGATTCTACCTTCCTGTAACGTTTCAGCCTGATTGGACCTTGTTTTCACACAAATGAACCCAGAATGATGTGAAATTGTGCTTCGTGCAACATAATTCTGGGTGCCATTTAAAAACCATAAGTGCTAATGTCTCCATTCCTTTTTGTGGTTGTAGGGGCTGTTGATTGGAGTACACTAAAACAAACCTGACCTCTCTAGGACATTCAGAAGCCAAGTTATAAGCCCACAAATGTGTAACTGGACTACTTCTTTAAAGTGACACCAGATCCGGTGACCTTTGGGACATGGTTTGACCCCCTTAGGAAAGTGCTATCATCATGAAACGTTCAGATCACTTACAACTCAATAGATTCTACCTTTCTGTAACGTTTCAGCCTGATTGGACCTTGTTTTCACACAAATGAACCCAGAATGATGTGAAATTGTGCTTCGTGCAACATAATTCTGGGTGCCATTTAAAAACCATAAGTGCTAATGTCTCCATTCCTTTTTGTGGTTGTAGGGGCTGTTCATTGGAGTACACCAAAACAAACCTGGTCACTCTAGGACATTCAGAAGCCAAGTTATAAGTCCACAAATATGTAACTGGACTACTTCTTTAAATTGACACCAGATCCGGTGACCTTTGGGACATGGTTTGACCCCCTTAGGAAAGTGCTATCATCATGAAACGTTCAGATCACTTACAACTCAATAGATTCTACCTTCCTGTAACGTTTCAGCCTGATTGGACCTTGTTTTCACACAAATGGACCCAGAATGATGTGAAATAGTGCTTCATGCAACATAATTCTGGGTGCCATTTACAAACCATAAGTGCTAATGACTCCATTCCTTTTTGTGGTTGTAGGGGCTGTTGATTGAAGTACACTAAAACAAACCTAACCTCTCTAGGACATTCAGAAGCCAAGTTATAAGCCCACAAAGGTGTAACTGGACTACATCTTTAAAGTGACACCAGGCCCGGTGACCTTTGGGACATGGTTTTACCCCCTATAGGAATGTGCGATCATCTTGAAACGTTCAGATCACTTACAACTCAATAGATTCTACCTTCTTGTAGCGTTTCAGCCTGATTGGACCTTGTTTTCACACAAATGAACCCAGAATGATGTGAAATTGTGCTTCGTGCAACATAATTCTGGGTGCCATTTAAAAACCATAAGGGCTAATGACTCCATTCCTTTTTGTGGTTGTAGGGGCTGTTGATTGGAGTACATTAAAACAAACCTGATCTCTCTAGGACATTCAGAAGCCAATTTATAAGCCCACAAATGTGTAACTGGACTACTTCTTTAAATTGACACCAGATCCGGTGACCTTTGGGACATGGTTTGACCCCCTTAGGAAAGTGCTATCATCAGGAAACGTTCAGATCACTTACAACTCAATAGATTCTACCTTCTTGTAACGTTTCAGCCTGATTGGACCTTGTTTTCACACAAATGGACCCAGAATGAAGTGAAATTGTGCTTCGTGCAAAATAATTCTGGGTGCCATTTACAAACCATAAGTGCTAATGACTCCATTCCTTTTTGTGAGTGTAGGAGCTGTTGATTGGAGTACATTAAAACAAACCTGATCTCTCTAGGACATTCAGAAGCCAAGTTATAAGCCCACAAATGTGTAACTGGACTACTTCTTTAAATTGACACCAGATCCGGTGACCTTTGGGACATGGTTTGACCCCCTTAGGAAATTGCTATCATCATGAAACGTTCAGATCACTTACAACTCAATAGATTCTACCTTCCTGTAACGTTTCAGCCTGATTGGACCTTGTTTTCACACAAATGGACCCAGAATGAAGTGAAATTGTGCTTCGTGCAACATCATTCTGGGTGCCATTTACAAACCATAAGTGCTAATGACTCCATTCCTTTTTGTGGTTGTAGGGGCTTTTGATTGGAGTACCCTAAAACAAACCTGATCTCTCTAGGACATTCAGAAGCCAAGTTATAAGCCCACAAATGTGTAACTGGACTACTTCTTTAAATTGACACCAGATCCGGTGACCTTTGGGACATGGTTTGACCCCCTTAGGAAAGTGCTATCATCATGAAACGTTCAGATCACTTACAACTCAATAGATTCTACCTTCCTGTAACGTTTCAGCCTGATTGGACCTTGTTTTCACACAAATGAACCCAGAATGATGTGAAATTGTGCTTCGTGCAACATAATTCTGGGTGCCATTTAAAAACCATAAGTGCTAATGTCTCCATTCCTTTTTGTGGTTGTAGGGGCTGTTCATTGGAGTACACCAAAACAAACCTGATCACTCTAGGACATTCAGAAGCCAAGTTATAAGTCCACAAATATGTAACTGGACTACTTCTTTAAATTGACACCAGATCCGGTGACCTTTGGGACATGGTTTGACCCCCTTAGGAAAGTGCTATCATCATGAAACGTTCAGATCACTTACAACTCAATAGATTCTACCTTCCTGTAACGTTTCAGCCTGATTGGACCTTGTTTTCACACAAATGGACCCAGAATGATGTGAAATAGTGCTTCATGCAACATAATTCTGGGTGCCATTTACAAACCATAAGTGCTAATGACTCCATTCCTTTTTGTGGTTGTAGGGGCTGTTGGTTGAAGTACACTAAAACAAACCTAACCTCTCTAGGACATTCAGAAGCCAAGTTATAAGCCCACAAAGGTGTAACTGGACTACATCTTTAAAGTGACACCAGGCCCGGTGACCTTTGGGACATGGTTTTACCCCCTATAGGAATGTGCGATCATCTTGAAACGTTCAGATCACTTACAACTCAATAGATTCTACCTTCTTGTAGCGTTTCAGCCTGATTGGACCTTGTTTTCACACAAATGGACCCAGAATGATGTGAAATTGTGCTTCGTGCAACATAATTCTGGGTGCCATTTACAAACCATAAGTGCTAATGACTCCATTCCTTTTTGTGGTTGTAGGGGCTGTTGATTGGAGTACACTAAAACAAACCTGATCTCTCTAGGACATTCAGAAGCCAAGTTATAAGCCTACAAATGTGTAACTGGACTACTTTAAATTGACACCAGATCCGGTGACCTTTGGGACATGGTTTGACCCCCTTAGGAAAGTGCTATCATCATGAAACGTTCAGATAACTTACAACTCAATAGATTCTACCTTCCTGTAACCATTCAGCCTGATTGGACCTTGTTTTCACACAAATGAACCCAGAATGATGTGAAATTGTGCTTCGTGCAACATAACTCTGGGTGCCATTTACAAACCATAAGTGCTAATGACTCCATTCCTTTTTGTGGTTGTAGGGGCTGCTGATTGGAGTACATTAAAACAAACCTGATCTCTCTAGGACTTTCAGAAGCCAAGTTATAAGCCCACAAATGTGTAACTGGACTACTTCTTTAAATTGACACCAGATCCGGTGACCTTTGGGACATGGTTTGACCCCCTTAGGAAAGTGCTATCATCATGAAACGTTCAGATCACTTACAACTCAATAGATTCTACCTTCCTGTAACGTTTCAGCCTGATTGGACCTTGTTTTCACACAAATGAACCCAGAATGATGTGAAATTGTGCTTCGTGCAACATAATTCTGGGTGCCATTTAAAAACCATAAGTGCTAATGACTCCATTCCTTTTTGTGGTTGTAGGGGCTGTTGATTGGAGTACACTAAAACAAACCTGATCTCTCTAGGACATTCAGAAGCCATGTTATAAGCCCACAAATGTGTAACTGGACTACTTCTTTAAATTGAGACCAGATCCCGTGACCTTTGGGACATGGTTTGACCCCCTTAGGAAAGTGCTATCATCATGAAACGTTCAGATCACTTACAACTCAATAGATTCTACCTTCCTGTAACGTTTCAGCCTGATTGGACCTTGTTTTCACACAAATGAACCCAGAATGATGTGAAATTGTGCTTCATGCAACATAGTTCTGGGTGCCAGTTACAAACCATAAGTGCTAATGACTCCATTCCTTTTTGTGGTTGTAGGAGCTGTTGATTGGAGTACACTAAAACAAACCTGATCTCTCTAGGACATTCAGAAGCCAAGTTATAAGCCCACAAATGTGTAACTGGACTACTTCTTTAAATTGACACCAGATCCGGTGAACTTTGGGACATGGTTTGACCCCCTATAGGAATGTGCGATCATCTTGAAACGTTCAGATCACTTACAACTCAATAGATTCTACCTTCTTGTAGCGTTTCAGCCTGATTGGACCTTGTTTTCACACAAATGACCCCAGAATGATGTGAAATTTTGCTTCGTGCAACATAATTCTGGGTGCCATTTAAAAACCATAAGGGCTAATGACTCCATTCCTTTTTGTGGTTGTAGGGGCTGTTGATTGGAGTACCTTAAAACAAACCTGATCTCTCTAGGACATTCAGAAGCCAAGTTATAAGCCCACAAATGTTTAACTGGACTACTTCTTTAAATTGACACCAGATCCGGTGACCTTTGGGACATGGTTTGACCCCCTTAGGAAAGTGCTATCATCATGAAACGTTCAGATCACTTACAACTCAGTAGATTCTTCCTTCCTGTAACGTTTCAGCCTGATTGGACCTTGTTTTCACACAAATGAACCCAGAATGATGTGAAATTGTGCTTCGTGCGACATAATTCTGGGTGCCATTTACAAACCATAAGTGCTAATGACTCCATTCCTTTTTGTGGTTGTAGGGGCTGTTGATTGGAGTACATTAAAACAAACCCGATCTCTCTAGGACATTCAGAAGCCAAGTTATAATCCCACAAATGTGTAACTTGACTACTTCTTTAAATTGACAACAGATCTGGTGATCTTTGGGACATGGTTTGACCCCCTTAGGAAAGTGCTATCATCATGAAACGTTCAGATCACTTACAACTCAATAGATTCTACCTTCCTGTAACGTTTCAGCCTGATTGGACCTTGTTTTCACACAAATGAACCCAGAATGATGTGAAATTGTGCTTCGTGCAACATAATTCTGGGTGCCATTTAAAAACCATAAGTGCTAATGACTCCATTCCTTTTTGTGGTTGTAGGGGCTGTTGATTGGAGTACCCTAAAACAAACCTGATCGCTCTAGGACATTCAGAAGCCAAGTTATAAGCCCACAAATGTGTAACTGGACTACTTCTTTAAATTGACACCAGATCCGGTGACCTTTGGGACATGGTTTGACCCCCTTAGGAAAGTGCTATCATCATGAAACATTCAGATCACTTACAACTCAATAGATTCTACCTTCCTGTAATGTTTTAGCCTGACCGGACCTTGTTTTCACACAAATGGACCCAGAATGATGTGATATTGTGCTTCATGCAACATAATTCTGGGTGCCATTTAAAAACCATAAGGGCTAATGACTCCATTCCTTTTTGTGGTTGTAGGGGCTGTTGATTGGAGTACATTAAAACAAACCTGATCTCTCTAGGACATTCAGAAGCCAATTTATAAGCCCACAAATGTGTAACTGGACTACTTCTTTAAATTGACACCAGATCCGGTGACCTTTGGGACATGGTTTGACCCCCTTAGGAAAGTGCTATCATCAGGAAATGTTCAGATCACTTACAACTCAATAGATTCTACCTTCCTGTAACGTTTCAGCCTGATTGGACCTTGTTTTCACACAAATGGACCCAGAATGAAGTGAAATTGTGCTTCGTGCAAAATAATTCTGGGTGCCATTTACAAACCATAAGTGCTAATGACTCCATTCCTTTTTGTGGTTGTAGGAGCTGTTGATTGGAGTACATTAAAACAAACCTGATCTCTCTAGGACATTCAGAAGCCAAGTTATAAGCCCACAAATGTGTAACTGGACTACTTCTTTAAATTGACACCGGATCCGGTGACCTTTGGGACATGGTTTGACCCCCTTAGGAAAGTGCTATCATCATGAAACGTTCAGATCACTTACAACTCAATAGATTCTACCTTCCTGTAACGTTTCAGCCTGATTGGACCTTGTTTTCACACAAATGAACCCAGAATGATGTGAAATTGTGCTTCGTGCAACATAATTCTGGGTGCCATTTAAAAACCATAAGTGCTAATGTCTCCATTCCTTTTTGTGGTTGTAGGGGCTGTTGATTGGAGTACACTAAAACAAACCTGACCTCTCTAGGACATTCAGAAGCCAAGTTATAAGCCCACAAATGTGTAACTGGACTACTTCTTTAAAGTGACACCAGATCCGGTGACCTTTGGGACATGGTTTGACCCCCTTAGGAAAGTGCTATCATCATGAAACGTTCAGATCACTTACAACTCAATAGATTCTACCTTTCTGTAACGTTTCAGCCTGATTGGACCTTGTTTTCACACAAATGAACCCAGAATGATGTGAAATTGTGCTTCGTGCAACATAATTCTGGGTGCCATTTAAAAACCATAAGTGCTAATGTCTCCATTCCTTTTTGTGGTTGTAGGGGCTGTTCATTGGAGTACACCAAAACAAACCTGATCACTCTAGGACATTCAGAAGCCAAGTTATAAGTCCACAAATATGTAACTGGACTACTTCTTTAAATTGACACCAGATCCGGTGACCTTTGGGACATGGTTTGACCCCCTTAGGAAAGTGCTATCATCATGAAACGTTCAGATCACTTACAACTCAATAGATTCTACCTTCCTGTAACGTTTCAGCCTGATTGGACCTTGTTTTCACACAAATGGACCCAGAATGATGTGAAATAGTGCTTCATGCAACATAATTCTGGGTGCCATTTACAAACCATAAGTGCTAATGACTCCATTCCTTTTTGTGGTTGTAGGGGCTGTTGATTGAAGTACACTAAAACAAACCTGATCTCTCTAGGACATTCAGAAGCCAATTTATAAGCCCACAAATGTGTAACTGGACTACTTCTTTAAATTGACACCAGATCCGGTGACCTTTGGGACATGGTTTGACCCCCTTAGGAAAGTGCTATCATCAGGAAACGTTCAGATCACTTACAACTCAATAGATTCTACCTTCTTGTAACGTTTCAGCCTGATTGGACCTTGTTTTCACACAAATGGACCCAGAATGAAGTGAAATTGTGCTTCGTGCAAAATAATTCTGGGTGCCATTTACAAACCATAAGTGCTAATGACTCCATTCCTTTTTGTGAGTGTAGGAGCTGTTGATTGGAGTACATTAAAACAAACCTGATCTCTCTAGGACATTCAGAAGCCAAGTTATAAGCCCACAAATGTGTAACTGGACTACTTCTTTAAATTGACACCAGATCCGGTGACCTTTGGGACATGGTTTGACCCCCTTAGGAAATTGCTATCATCATGAAACGTTCAGATCACTTACAACTCAATAGATTCTACCTTCCTGTAACGTTTCAGCCTGATTGGACCTTGTTTTCACACAAATGGACCCAGAATGAAGTGAAATTGTGCTTCGTGCAACATAATTCTGGGTGCCATTTACAAACCATAAGTGCTAATGACTCCATTCCTTTTTGTGGTTGTAGGGGCTGTTGATTGGAGTACCCTAAAACAAACCTGATCTCTCTAGGACATTCAGAAGCCAAGTTATAAGCCCACAAATGTGTAACTGGACTACTTCTTTAAATTGACACCAGATCCGGTGACCTTTGGGACATGGTTTGACCCCCTTAGGAAAGTGCTATCATCATGAAACGTTCAGATCACTTACAACTCAATAGATTCTACCTTCCTGTAACGTTTCAGCCTGATTGGACCTTGTTTTCACACAAATGGACCCAGAATGATGTGAAATAGTGCTTCATGCAACATAATTCTGGGTGCCATTTACAAACCATAAGTGCTAATGACTCCATTCCTTTTTGTGGTTGTAGGGGCTGTTGGTTGAAGTACACTAAAACAAACCTAACCTCTCTAGGACATTCAGAAGCCAAGTTATAAGCCCACAAAGGTGTAACTGGACTACATCTTTAAAGTGACACCAGGCCCGGTGACCTTTGGGACATGGTTTTACCCCCTATAGGAATGTGCGATCATCTTGAAACGTTCAGATCACTTACAACTCAATAGATTCTACCTTCTTGTAGCGTTTCAGCCTGATTGGACCTTGTTTTCACACAAATGGACCCAGAATGATGTGAAATTGTGCTTCGTGCAACATAATTCTGGGTGCCATTTACAAACCATAAGTGCTAATGACTCCATTCCTTTTTGTGGTTGTAGGGGCTGTTGATTGGAGTACACTAAAACAAACCTGATCTCTCTAGGACATTCAGAAGCCAAGTTATAAGCCTACAAATGTGTAACTGGACTACTTTAAATTGACACCAGATCCGGTGACCTTTGGGACATGGTTTGACCCCCTTAGGAAAGTGCTATCATCATGAAACGTTCAGATAACTTACAACTCAATAGATTCTACCTTCCTGTAACCATTCAGCCTGATTGGACCTTGTTTTCACACAAATGAACCCAGAATGATGTGAAATTGTGCTTCGTGCAACATAACTCTGGGTGCCATTTACAAACCATAAGTGCTAATGACTCCATTCCTTTTTGTGGTTGTAGGGGCTGCTGATTGGAGTACATTAAAACAAACCTGATCTCTCTAGGACATTCAGAAGCCAAGTTATAAGCCCACAAATGTGTAACTGGACTACTTCTTTAAATTGACACCAGATCCGGTGACCTTTGGGACATGGTTTGACCCCCTTAGGAAAGTGCTATCATCATGAAACGTTCAGATCACTTACAACTCAATAGATTCTACCTTCCTGTAACGTTTCAGCCTGATTGGACCTTGTTTTCACACAAATGAACCCAGAATGATGTGAAATTGTGCTTCGTGCAACATAATTCTGGGTGCCATTTAAAAACCATAAGTGCTAATGACTCCATTCCTTTTTGTGGTTGTAGGGGCTGTTGATTGGAGTACACTAAAACAAACCTGATCTCTCTAGGACATTCAGAAGCCATGTTATAAGCCCACAAATGTGTAACTGGACTACTTCTTTAAATTGAGACCAGATCCAGTGACCTTTGGGACATGGTTTGACCCCCTTAGGAAAGTGCTATCATCATGAAACGTTCAGATCACTTACAACTCAATAGATTCTACCTTCCTGTAACGTTTCAGCCTGATTGGACCTTGTTTTCACACAAATGAACCCAGAATGATGTGAAATTGTGCTTCATGCAACATAGTTCTGGGTGCCAGTTACAAACCATAAGTGCTAATGACTCCATTCCTTTTTGTGGTTGTAGGAGCTGTTGATTGGAGTACACTAAAACAAACCTGATCTCTCTAGGACATTCAGAAGCCAAGTTATAAGCCCACAAATGTGTAACTGGACTACTTCTTTAAATTGACACCAGATCCGGTGAACTTTGGGACATGGTTTGACCCCCTATAGGAATGTGCGATCATCTTGAAACGTTCAGATCACTTACAACTCAATAGATTCTACCTTCTTGTAGCGTTTCAGCCTGATTGGACCTTGTTTTCACACAAATGACCCCAGAATGATGTGAAATTTTGCTTCGTGCAACATAATTCTGGGTGCCATTTAAAAACCATAAGGGCTAATGACTCCATTCCTTTTTGTGGTTGTAGGGGCTGTTGATTGGAGTACCTTAAAACAAACCTGATCTCTCTAGGACATTCAGAAGCCAAGTTATAAGCCCACAAATGTTTAACTGGACTACTTCTTTAAATTGACACCAGATCCGGTGACCTTTGGGACATGGTTTGACCCCCTTAGGAAAGTGCTATCATCATGAAACGTTCAGATCACTTACAACTCAGTAGATTCTTCCTTCCTGTAACGTTTCAGCCTGATTGGACCTTGTTTTCACACAAATGAACCCAGAATGATGTGAAATTGTGCTTCGTGCGACATAATTCTGGGTGCCATTTACAAACCATAAGTGCTAATGACTCCATTCCTTTTTGTGGTTGTAGGGGCTGTTGATTGGAGTACATTAAAACAAACCCGATCTCTCTAGGACATTCAGCAGCCAAGTTATAAGCCCACAAATGTGTAACTTGACTACTTCTTTAAATTGACAACAGATCCGGTGATCTTTGGGACATGGTTTGACCCCCTTAGGAAAGTGCTATCATCATGAAACGTTCAGATCACTTACAACTCAATAGATTCTACCTTCCTGTAACGTTTCAGCCTGATTGGACCTTGTTTTCACACAAATGAACCCAGAATGATGTGAAATTGTGCTTCGTGCAACATAATTCTGGGTGCCATTTAAAAACCATAAGTGCTAATGACTCCATTCCTTTTTGTGGTTGTAGGGGCTGTTGATTGGAGTACCCTAAAACAAACCTGATCGCTCTAGGACATTCAGAAGCCAAGTTATAAGCCCACAAATGTGTAACTGGACTACTTCTTTAAATTGACACCAGATCCGGTGACCTTTGGGACATGGTTTGACCCCCTTAGGAAAGTGCTATCATCATGAAACGTTCAGATCACTTACAACTCAATAGATTCTACCTTCCTGTAATGTTTCAGCCTGACCGGACCTTGTTTTCACACAAATGGACCCAGAATGATGTGATATTGTGCTTCATGCAACATAATTCTGGGTGCCATTTACAAACCATAAGTGCTAATGACTCCATTCCTTTTTGTGGTTGTAGGGGCTGTTGATTGGAGTACACTAAAACAAACCTAAACTCTCTAGGACATTCAGAAGCCAAGTTATTAGCCCACAAAGGTGTAACTGGACTACTTCTTTAAAGTGACACCAGGCCCGGTGACCTTTGGGACATGGTTTGACCCCCTATAGGAATGCGCGATCATCTTGAAACGTTCAGATCACTTACAACTCAATAGATTCTACCTTCTTGTAGCGTTTCAGCCTGATTGGACCTTGTTTTCACACAAATGGACCCAGAATGAAGTGAAATTGTGCTTCGTGCAAAATAATTCTGGGTGCCATTTACAAACCATAAGTGCTAATGACTCCATTCCTTTTTGTGGTTGTAGGAGCTGTTGATTGGAGTACATTAAAACAAACCTGATCTCTCTAGGACATTCAGAAGCCAAGTTATAAGCCCACAAATGTGTAACTGGACTAATTCTTTAAATTGACACCAGATCCGGTGACCTTTGGGACATGGTTTGACCCCCTTAGGAAATTGCTATCATCATGAAACGTTCAGATCACTTACAACTCAATAGATTCAACCTTCCTGTAACGTTTCAGCTTGATTGGACCTTGTTTTCACACAAATGGACCCAGAATGAAGTGAAATTGTGCTTCGTGCAACATAATTCTGGGTGCCATTTACAAACCATAAGTGCTAATGACTCCATTCCTTTTTGTGGTTGTAGGGGCTGATGATTGGAGTACACCAAAACAAACCTGATCACTCTAGGACATTCAGAAGCCAAGTTATAAGTCCACAAATATGTAACTGGACTACTTCTTTAAATTGACACCAGATCGGGTGACCTTTGGGACATGGTTTGACCGCCTTAGGAAAGTGCTATCATCATGAAACGTTCAGATCACTTACAACTCAATAGATTCTACCTTCCTGTAACGTTTCAGCCTGATTGGACCTTGTTTTCACACAAATGGACCCAGAATGATGTGAAATAGTCCTTCGTGGAACATAATTCTGGGTGCCATTTATAAACCATAAGTGCTAATGACTCCATTCCTTTTTGTGGTTGTAGGGGCTGTTGATTGAAGTACACTAAAACAAACCTAACCTCTCTAGGACATTCAGAAGCCAAGTTATAAGCCCACAAAGGTGTAACTGGACTACATCTTTAAAGTGACACCAGGCCCGGTGACCTTTGGGACATGGTTTTACCCCCTATAGGAATGTGCGATCATCTTGAAACGTTCAGATCACTTACAACTCAATAGATTCTACCTTCTTGTAGCGTTTCAGCCTGATTGGACCTTGTTTTCACACAAATGGACCCAGAATGATGTGAAATTGTGCTTTGTGCAACATAATTCTGGGTGCCATTTACAAACCATAAGTGCTAATGACTCCATTCCTTTTTGTGGTTGTAGGGGCTGTTGATTGGAGTACACTAAAACAAACCTGATCTCTCTACGACATTCAGAAGCCAAGTTATAAGCCCACAAATGTGTAACTGGACTACTTCTTTAAATTGACACCAGATCCGGTGACCTTTGGGACATGTTTTGACCCCCTTAGGAAAGTGCTATCATCATGAAACGTTCAGATAACTTACAACTCAATAGATTCTACCTTCCTGTAACGTTTCAGCCTGATTGGACCTTGTTTTCACACAAATGAACCCAGAATGATGTGAAATTGTGCTTCGTGCAACATAATTCTGGGTGCCATTTACAAACCATAAGTGCTAATGACTCCATTCCTTTTTGTGGTTGTAGGGGCTGCTGATTGGAGTACATTAAAACAAACCTGATCTCTCTAGGACATTCAGAAGCCAAGTTATAAGCCCACAAATGTGTAACTGGACTACTTCTTTAAATTGACACCAGATCCGGTGACCTTTGGGAAATGGTTTGACCCCCTTAGTAAAGTGCTATTATCATGAAACGTTCAGATCACTTACAACTCAATAGATTCTACCTTTCTGTAACGTTTCAGCCTGATTGGACCTTGTTTTCACACAAATGAACCCAGAATGATGTGAAATTGTGCTTCGTGCAACATAATTCTGGGTGCCATTTACAAACCATAAGTGCTAATGACTCCATTCCTTTTTGTGGTTGTAGGGGCCGTTGATTGGAGTACATTAAAACAAACCTGATCTCTCTAGGACATTCAGAAGCCAAGTTATAAGCCCACAAATGTGTAACTGGACTACTTCTTTAAATTGACACCAGATCCGGTGACCTTTGGGACATGGTTTGACCCCCTTAGGAAAGTGCTATCATCATGAAACGTTCAGATCACTTACAACTCAATAGATTCTACCTTCCTGTAACGTTTCAGCCTGATTGGACCTTGTTTTCACACAAATGGACCCAGAATGATGTGAAATAGTGCTTCATGCAACATAATTCTGGGTGCCATTTACAAACCATAAGTGCTAATGACTCCATTCCTTTTTGTGGTTGTAGGGGCTGTTGGTTGAAGTACACTAAAACAAACCTAACCTCTCTAGGACATTCAGAAGCCAAGTTATAAGCCCACAAAGGTGTAACTGGACTACATCTTTAAAGTGACACCAGGCCCGGTGACCTTTGGGACATGGTTTTACCCCCTATAGGAATGTGCGATCATCTTGAAACGTTCAGATCACTTACAACTCAATAGATTCTACCTTCTTGTAGCGTTTCAGCCTGATTGGACCTTGTTTTCACACAAATGGACCCAGAATGATGTGAAATTGTGCTTCGTGCAACATAATTCTGGGTGCCATTTACAAACCATAAGTGCTAATGACTCCATTCCTTTTTGTGGTTGTAGGGGCTGTTGATTGGAGTACACTAAAACAAACCTGATCTCTCTAGGACATTCAGAAGCCAAGTTATAAGCCTACAAATGTGTAACTGGACTACTTTAAATTGACACCAGATCCGGTGACCTTTGGGACATGGTTTGACCCCCTTAGGAAAGTGCTATCATCATGAAACGTTCAGATAACTTACAACTCAATAGATTCTACCTTCCTGTAACCATTCAGCCTGATTGGACCTTGTTTTCACACAAATGAACCCAGAATGATGTGAAATTGTGCTTCGTGCAACATAATTCTGGGTGCCATTTACAAACCATAAGTGCTAATGACTCCATTCCTTTTTGTGGTTGTAGGGGCTGCTGATTGGAGTACATTAAAACAAACCTGATCTCTCTAGGACATTCAGAAGCCAAGTTATAAGCCCACAAATGTGTAACTGGACTACTTCTTTAAATTGACACCAGATCCGGTGACCTTTGGGACATGGTTTGACCCCCTTAGGAAAGTGCTATCATCATGAAACGTTCAGATCACTTACAACTCAATAGATTCTACCTTCCTGTAACGTTTCAGCCTGATTGGACCTTGTTTTCACACAAATGAACCCAGAATGATGTGAAATTGTGCTTCGTGCAACATAATTCTGGGTGCCATTTAAAAACCATAAGTGCTAATGACTCCATTCCTTTTTGTGGTTGTAGGGGCTGTTGATTGGAGTACACTAAAACAAACCTGATCTCTCTAGGACATTCAGAAGCCATGTTATAAGCCCACAAATGTGTAACTGGACTACTTCTTTAAATTGAGACCAGATCCAGTGACCTTTGGGACATGGTTTGACCCCCTTAGGAAAGTGCTATCATCATGAAACGTTCAGATCACTTACAACTCAATAGATTCTACCTTCCTGTAACGTTTCAGCCTGATTGGACCTTGTTTTCACACAAATGAACCCAGAATGATGTGAAATTGTGCTTCATGCAACATAGTTCTGGGTGCCATTTACAAACCATAAGTGCTAATGACTCCATTCCTTTTTGTGGTTGTAGGAGCTGTTGATTGGAGTACACTAAAACAAACCTGATCTCTCTAGGACATTCAGAAGCCAAGTTATAAGCCCACAAATGTGTAACTGGACTACTTCTTTAAATTGACACCAGATCCGGTGAACTTTGGGACATGGTTTGACCCCCTATAGGAATGTGCGATCATCTTGAAACGTTCAGATCACTTACAACTCAATAGATTCTACCTTCTTGTAGCGTTTCAGCCTGATTGGACCTTGTTTTCACACAAATGACCCCAGAATGATGTGAAATTTTGCTTCGTGCAACATAATTCTGGGTGCCATTTAAAAACCATAAGGGCTAATGACTCCATTCCTTTTTGTGGTTGTAGGGGCTGTTGATTGGAGTACCTTAAAACAAACCTGATCTCTCTAGGACATTCAGAAGCCAAGTTATAAGCCCACAAATGTTTAACTGGACTACTTCTTTAAATTGACACCAGATCCGGTGACCTTTGGGACATGGTTTGACCCCCTTAGGAAAGTGCTATCATCATGAAACGTTCAGATCACTTACAACTCAATAGATTCTACCTTCCTGTAACGTTTCAGCCTGATTGGACCTTGTTTTCACACAAATGAACCCAGAATGATGTGAAATTGTGCTTCGTGCAACATAATTCTGGGTGCCATTTAAAAACCATAAGTGCTAATGACTCCATTCCTTTTTGTGGTTGTAGGGGCTGTTGATTGGAGTACACTAAAACAAACCTGATCTCTCTGGGACATTCAGAAGCCATGTTATAAGCCCACAAATGTGTAACTGGACTACTTCTTTAAATTGAGACCAGATCCAGTGACCTTTGGGACATGGTTTGACCCCCTAAGGAAAGTGCTATCATCATGAAACGTTCAGATCACTTACAACTCAATAGATTCTACCTTCCTGTAACGTTTCAGCCTGATTGGACCTTGTTTTCACACAAATGAACCCAGAATGATGTGAAATTGTGCTTCATGCAACATAGTTCTGGGTGCCATTTACAAACCATAAGTGCTAATGACTCCATTCCTTTTTGTGGTTGTAGGAGCTGTTGATTGGAGTACACTAAAACAAACCTGATCTCTCTAGGACATTCAGAAGCCAAGTTATAAGCCCACAAATGTGTAACTGGACTACTTCTTTAAATTGACACCAGATCCGGTGAACTTTGGGACATGGTTTGACCCCCTATAGGAATGTGCGATCATCTTGAAACGTTCAGATCACTTACAACTCAATAGATTCTACCTTCTTGTAGCGTTTCAGCCTGATTGGACCTTGTTTTCACACAAATGACCCCAGAATGATGTGAAATTTTGCTTCGTGCAACATAATTCTGGGTGCCATTTAAAAACCATAAGGGCTAATGACTCCATTCCTTTTTGTGGTTGTAGGGGCTGTTGATTGGAGTACCTTAAAACAAACCTGATCTCTCTAGGACATTCAGAAGCCAAGTTATAAGCCCACAAATGTTTAACTGGACTACTTCTTTAAATTGACACCAGATCCGGTGACCTTTGGGACATGGTTTGACCCCCTTAGGAAAGTGCTATCATCATGAAACGTTCAGATCACTTACAACTCAGTAGATTCTTCCTTCCTGTAACGTTTCAGCCTGATTGGACCTTGTTTTCACACAAATGAACCCAGAATGATGTGAAATTGTGCTTCGTGCGACATAATTCTGGGTGCCATTTACAAACCATAAGTGCTAATGACTCCATTCCTTTTTGTGGTTGTAGGGGCTGTTGATTGGAGTACATTAAAACAAACCCGATCTCTCTAGGACATTCAGAAGCCAAGTTATAAGCCCACAAATGTGTAACTTGACTACTTCTTTAAATTGACACCAGATCCGGTGATCTTTGGGACATGGTTTGACCCCCTTAGGAAAGTGCTATCATCATGAAACGTTCAGATCACTTGCAACTCAATAGATTCTACCTTCCTGTAACGTTTCAGCCTGATTGGACCTTGTTTTCACACAAATGAACCCAGAATGATGTGAAATTGTGCTTCGTGCAACATAATTCTGGGTGCCATTTAAAAACCATAAGGGCTAATGACTCCATTCCTTTTCGTGGTTGTAGGGGCTGTTGATTGGAGTACCCTAAAACAAACCTGATCTCTCTAGGACATTCAGAAGCCAAGTTATAAGCCCACAAATGTGTAACTGGACTACTTCTTTAAATTGACACCAGATCCGGTGACCTTTGGGACATGGTTTGACCCCCTTAGGAAAGAGCTATCATCATGAAACGTTCAGATCACTTACAACTCAATAGATTCTACCTTCCTGTAATGTTACAGCCTGACTGGACCTTGTTTTCACACAAATGGACCCAGAATGATGTGATATTGTGCTTCATGCAACATAATTCTGGGTGCCATTTACAAACCATAAGTGCTAATGACTCCATTCCTTTTTGTGGTTGTAGGGGCTGTTGATTGGAGTACACTAAAACAAACCTAAACTCTCTAGGACATTCAGAAGCCAAGTCATTAGCCCACAAAGGTGTAACTGGACTACTTCTTTAAAGTGACACCAGGCCCGGTGACCTTTGGAACATGGTTTGACCCCCTATAGGAATGTGCGATCATCTTGAAACGTTCAGATCACTTACAACTCAATAGATTCTACCTTCTTGTAGCGTTTCAGCCTGATTGGACCTTGTTTTCACACAAATGAACCCAGAATGATGTGAAATTGTGCTTCGTGCAACATAATTCTGGGTGCCATTTAAAAACCATAAGGGCTAATGACTCCATTCCTTTTTGTGGTTGTAGGGGCTGTTGATTGGAGTACACTAAAACAAACCTAAACTCTCTAGGACATTCAGAAGCCAAGTCATTAGCCCACAAAGGTGTAACTGGACTACTTCTTTAAAGTGACACCAGGCCCGGTGACCTTTGGAACATGGTTTGACCCCCTATAGGAATGTGCGATCATCTTGAAACGTTCAGATCACTTACAACTCAATAGATTCTACCTTCTTGTAGCGTTTCAGCCTGATTGGACCTTGTTTTCACACAAATGAACCCAGAATGATGTGAAATTTTGCTTCGTGCAACATAATTCTGGGTGCCATTTAAAAACCATAAGGGCTAATGACTCCATTCCTTTTTGTGGTTGTAGGGGCTGTTGATTGGAGTACACTAAAACAAACCTAAACTCTCTAGGACATTCAGAAGCCAAGTCATTAGCCCACAAAGGTGTAACTGGACTACTTCTTTAAAGTGACACCAGGCCCGGTGACCTTTGGAACATGGTTTGACCCCCTATAGGAATGTGCGATCATCTTGAAACGTTCAGATCACTTACAACTCAATAGATTCTACCTTCTTGTAGCGTTTCAGCCTGATTGGACCTTGTTTTCACACAAATGAACCCAGAATGATGTGAAATTGTGCTTCGTGCAACATAATTCTGGGTGCCATTTAAAAACCATAAGGGCTAATGACTCCATTCCTTTTTGTGGTTGTAGGGGCTGTTGATTGGAGTACATTAAAACAAACCTGATCTCTCTAGGACATTCAGAAGCCAATTTATAAGCCCACAAATGTGTAACTGGACTACTTCTTTAAATTGACACCAGATCCGGTGACCTTTGGGACATGGTTTGACCCCCTTAGGAAAGTGCTATCATCAGGAAACGTTCAGATCACTTACAACTCAATAGATTCTACCTTCCTGTAACGTTTCAGCCTGATTGGAACTTGTTTTCACACAAATGGACCAAGAATGAAGTGAAATTGTGCTTCGTGCAAAATAATTCTGGGTGCCATTTACAAACCATAAGTGCTAATGACTCCATTCCTTTTTGTGGTTGTAGGAGCTGTTGATTGGAGTACATTAAAACAAACCTGATCTCTCTAGGACATTCAGAAGCCAAGTTATAAGCCCACAAATGTGTAACTGGACTAATTATTTAAATTGACACCAGATCCGGTGACCTTTGGGACATGGTTTGACCCCCTTAGGAAAGTGCTATCATCATGAAACGTTCAGATCACTTACAACTCAATAGATTCTACCTTCCTGTAACGTTTCAGCCTGATTGGACCTTGTTTTCACACAAATGAACCCAGAATTATGTGAAATTGTGCTTCGTGCAACATAATTCTGGGTGCCATTTAAAAACCATAAGTGCTAATGTCTCCATTCCTTTTTGTGGTTGTAGGGGCTGTTGATTGGAGTACACTAAATCAAACCTGACCTCTCTAGGACATTCAGAAGCCAAGTTATAAGCCCACAAATGTGTAACTGGACTACTTCTTTAAAGTGACACCAGATCCGGTGACCTTTGGGACATGGTTTGACCCCCTTAGGAAAGTGCTATCATCATGAAACGTTCAGATCACTTACAACTCAATAGATTCTACCTTCCTGTAACGTTTCAGCCTGATTGGACCTTGTTTTCACACAAATGAACCCAGAATGATGTGAAATTGTGCTTCGTGCAACATAATTCTGGGTGCCATTTAAAAACCATAAGTGCTAATGTCACAATTCCTTTTTGTGGTTGTAGGGGCTGTTGATTGGAGTACACCAAAACAAACCTGATCACTCTAGGACATTCAGAAGCCAAGTTATAAGTCCACAAATATGTAACTGGACTACTTCTTTAAATTGACACCAGATCGGGTGACCATTTGGGACATGGTTTGACCGCCTTAGGAAAGTGCTATCATCATGAAACGTTCAGATCACTTACAACTCAATAGATTCTACCTTCCTGTAACGTTTCAGCCTGATTGGACCTTGTTTTCACACAAATGGACCCAGAATGATGTGAAATAGTCCTTCGTGGAACATAATTCTGGGTGCCATTTACAAACCATAAGTGCTAATGACTCCATTCCTTTTTGTGATTGTAGGGGCTGTTGATTGAAGTACACTAAAACAAACCTAACCTCTCTAGGACATTCAGAAGCCAAGTTATAAGCCCACAAAGGTGTAACTGGACTACATCTTTAAAGTGACACCAGGCCCGGTGACCTTTGGGACATGGTTTTACCCCCTATAGGAATGTGCGATCATCTTGAAACGTTCAGATCACTTACAACTCAATAGATTCTACCTTCTTGTAGCGTTTCAGCCTGATTGGACCTTGTTTTCACACAAATGGACCCAGAATGATGTGAAATTGTGCTTCGTGCAACATAATTCTGGGTGCCATTTACAAACCATAAGTGCTAATGACTCCATTCCTTTTTGTGGTTGTAGGGGCTGTTGATTGGAGTACACTAAAACAAACCTGATCTCTCTACGACATTCAGAAGCCAAGTTATAAGCCCACAAATGTGTAACTGGACTAATTCTTTAAATTGACACCAGATCCGGTGACCTTTGGGACATGTTTTGACCCCCTTAGGAAAGTGCTATCATCATGAAACGTTCAGATAACTTACAACTCAATAGATTCTACCTTCCTGTAACGTTTCAGCCTGATTGGACCTTGTTTTCACACAAATGAACCCAGAATGATGTGAAATTGTGCTTCGTGCAACATAATTCTGGGTGCCATTTACAAACCATAAGTGCTAATGACTCCATTCCTTTTTGTGGTTGTAGGGGCTGCTGATTGGAGTACATTAAAACAAACCTGATCTCTCTAGGACATTCAGAAGCCAAGTTATAAGCCCACAAATGTGTAACTGGACTACTTCTTTAAATTGACACCAGATCCGGTGACCTTTGGGAAATGGTTTGACCCCGTTAGTAAAGTGCTATTATCATGAAACGTTCAGATCACTTACAACTCAATAGATTCTACCTTTCTGTAACGTTTCAGCCTGATTGGACCTTGTTTTCACACAAATGAACCCAGAATGATGTGAAATTGTGCTTTGTGCAACATAATTCTGGGTGCCATTTACAAACCATAAGTGCTAATGACTCCATTCCTTTTTGTGGTTGTAGGGGCCGTTGATTGGAGTACATTAAAACAAACCTGATCTCTCTAGGACATTCAGAAGCCAAGTTATAAGCCCACAAATGTGTAACTGGACTACTTCTTTAAATTGACACCAGATCCGGTGACCTTTGGGACATGGTTTGACCCCCTTAGGAAAGTGCTATCATCATGAAACGTTCAGATCACTTACAACTCAATAGATTCTACCTTCCTGTAATGTTTCAGCCTGACTGGACCTTGTTTTCACACAAATGGACCCAGAATGATGTGATATTGTGCTTCATGCAACATAATTCTGGGTGCCATTTACAAACCATAAGTGCTAATGACTCCATTCCTTTTTTTGGTTGTAGGGGCTGTTGGTTGAAGTACACTAAAACAAACCTAAACTCTCTAGGACATTCAGAAGCCAAGTTATTAGCCCACAAAGGTGTAACTGGACTACTTCTTTAAAGTGACACCAGGCCCGGTGACCTTTGGGACATGGTTTGACCCCCTATAGGAATGTGCGATCATCTTGAAACGTTCAGATCACTTACAACTCAATAGATTCTACCTTCTTGTAGCGTTTCAGCCTGATTGGACCTTGTTTTCACACAAATGAACCCAGAATGATGTGAAATTGTGCTTCGTGCAACATAATTCTGGGTGCCATTTAAAAACCATAAGTGCTAATGACTCCATTCCTTTTTGTGGTTGTAGGGGCTGTTGATTGGAGTACATTAAAACAAACCTGATCTCTCTAGGACATTCAGAAGCCAATTTATAAGCCCACAAATGTGTAACTGGACTACTTCTTTAAATTGACACCAGATCCGGTGACCTTTGGGACATGGTTTGACCCCCTTAGGAAAGTGCTATCATCAGGAAACGTTCAGATCACTTACAACTCAATAGATTCTACCTTCCTGTAACGTTTCAGCCTGATTGGACCTTGTTTTCACACAAATGGACCCAGAATGAAGTGAAATTGTGCTTCGTGCAACATAATTCTGGGTGCCATTTACAAACCATAAGTGCTAATGACTCCATTCCTTTTTGTGGTTGTAGGGGCTGTTGATTGAAGTACACTAAAACAAACCTAACCTCTCTAGGACATTCAGAAGCCAAGTTATAAGCCCACAAAGGTGTAACTGGACTACATCTTTAAAGTGACACCAGGCCCGGTGACCTTTGGGACATGGTTTTACCCCCTATAGGAATGTGCGATCATCTTGAAACGTTCAGATCACTTACAACTCAATAGATTCTACCTTCTTGTAGCGTTTCAGCCTGATTGGACCTTGTTTTCACACAAATGGACCCAGAATGATGTGAAATTGTGCTTCGTGCAACATAATTCTGGGTGCCATTTACAAACCATAAGTGCTAATGACTCCATTCCTTTTTGTGGTTGTAGGGGCTGTTGATTGGAGTACACTAAAACAAACCTGATCTCTCTACGACATTCAGAAGCCAAGTTATAAGCCCACAAATGTGTAACTGGACTACTTCTTTAAATTGACACCAGATCCGGTGACCTTTGGGACATGTTTTGACCCCCTTAGGAAAGTGCTATCATCATGAAACGTTCAGATAACTTACAACTCAATAGATTCTACCTTCCTGTAACGTTTCAGCCTGATTGGACCTTGTTTTCACACAAATGAACCCAGAATGATGTGAAATTGTGCTTCGTGCAACATAATTCTGGGTGCCATTTACAAACCATAAGTGCTAATGACTCCATTCCTTTTTGTGGTTGTAGGGGCTGCTGATTGGAGTACATTAAAACAAACCTGATCTCTCTAGGACATTCAGAAGCCAAGTTATAAGCCCACAAATGTGTAACTGGACTACTTCTTTAATTTTGACACCAGATCCGGTGACCTTTGGGAAATGGTTTGACCCCCTTAGTAAAGTGCTATTATCATGAAACATTCAGATCACTTACAACTCAATGGATTCTACCTTTCTGTAACGTTTCAGCCTGATTGGACCTTGTTTTCACACAAATGAACCCAGAATGATGTGAAATTGTGCTTCGTGCAACATAATTCTGGGTGCCATTTACAAACCATAAGTGCTAATGACTCCATTCCTTTTTGTGGTTGTAGGGGCCGTTGATTGGAGTACATTAAAACAAACCTGATCTCTCTAGGACATTCAGAAGCCAAGTTATAAGCCCACAAATGTGTAACTGGACTACTTCTTTAAATTGACACCAGATCCGGTGACCTTTGGGACATGGTTTGACCCCCTTAGGAAAGTGCTATCATCATGAAACGTTCAGATCACTTACAACTCAATAGATTCTACCTTCCTGTAACTTTTCAGCCTGAATGGACCTTGTTTTCACACAAATGAACCCAGAATGATGTGAAATTGTGCTTCGTGCAACATAATTCTGGGTGCCATTTAAAAACCATAAGGGCTAATGACTCCATTCCTTTTTGTGGTTGTAGGGGCTGTTGATTGGAGTATACTAAACCAAACCTGATCTCTCTAGGACATTCAGAAGCCACGTTATAAACCCACAAATGTGTAACTCGACTACTTCTTTAAATTGACACCAGATCCGGTGACCTTTGGGACATGGTTTGACCCCCTTAGGAAAGGGCTATCATCATGAAACGTTCAGATCACTTACAACTCAATAGATTCTACCTTCCTGTAACGTTTCAGCCTGATTGGACCTTGTTTTCACACAAATGAACCCAGAATGATGTGAAATTGTGCTTCGTGCAACATAATTCTGGGTGCCATTTACAAACCATAAGTGCTAATGACTCCATTCCTTTTTGTGGTTGTAGGGGCCGTTGATTGGAGTACATTAAAACAAACCTGATCTCTCTAGGACATTCAGAAGCCAAGTTATTAGCCCACAAAGGTGTAACTGGTCTACTTCTTTAAAGTGACACCAGGCCCGGTGACCTTTGGGACATGGTTTTACCCCCTATAGGAATATGCGATCATCTTGAAACGTTCAGATCACTTACAACTCAATAGATTCTACCTTCTTGTAGCGTTTCAGCCTGATTGGACCTTGTTTTCACACTAATTAACCCAGAATGATGTGAAATTGGCTTCGTGCAACATAATTCTGGGTGCCATTTAAAAACCATAAGGGCTAATGACTCCATTCCTTTTTGTGGTTGTAGGGGCTGTTGATTGGAGTACACTAAAACAAACCTGATCTCTCTAGGACATTCAGAAGCCAAGTTATAAGCCCACAAATGTGTAACTGGACTACTTCTTTAAATTGACACCAGATCTGGTGACCTTTGGGACATGGTTTTACTCCCTATAGGAATGTGCGATCATCTTGAAACGTTCAGATCACTTACAACTCAATAGATTCTACCTTCTTGTAGCGTTTCAGCCTGATTGGACCTTGTTTTCACACAAATGGACCCAGAATGATGTGAAATTGTGCTTCGTGCAACATAATTCTGGGTGCCATTTACAAACCATAATTGCTAATGACTCCATTCCTTTTTGTGGTTGTAGTGGCTGTTGATTGGAGTACATTAAAACAAACCTGATCTCTCTAGGACATGCAGAAGCCAAGTTATAAGCCCACAAATGTGTAACTGGACTACTTCTTTAAATTGACACCAGATCCGGTGACCTTTGGGACATGGTTTGACCCCCTTAGGAAAGTGCTATCATCATGAAACGTTCAGATCACTTACAACTCAATAGATTCTACCTTCCTGTAACGTTTCAGCCTGATTGGACCTTGTTTTCACACAAATGGACCCAGAATGAAGTGAAATTGTGCTTCGTGCAACATAATTCTGGGTGCGATTTACAAACCATAAGTGCTAATGACTCCATTCCTTTTTGTGGTTGTAGGAGCTGTTGATTGGAGTACATTAAAACAAACCTGATCTCTCTAGGACATTCAGGAGCCAAGTTATAAGCCCACAAATGTGTAACTGGACTACTTCTTTAAATTGACACCAGATCCGGTGACCTTTGGGACATGGTTTGACCCCCTTAGGAAAGTGCTATCATCATGAAACGTTCAGATCACTTACACCTCAATAGATTCTATCTTCCTGTAACGTTTCAGCCTGATTGGACCTTTTTTTCACACAAATGGACCCAGAATGAAGTGAAATTGTGCTTTGTGCAACATAATTCTGGGTGCCATTTACAAACCATAAGTGCTAATGACTCAATTCCTTTTTTTGGTTGTAGGGGCTGTTGATTGGAGTACATTAAAACAAACCTGATCTCTCTAGGACATTCAGAAGCCAGGTTATAAGCCCACAAATGTGTAACTGGACTACTTCTTTAAATTGACACCAGATCCGGTGACCTTTGGGACATGGTTTGACCCCCGTAGGAAAGTGCTATCATCATGAAACGTTCGGATCACTTACAACTCAATAGATTCTACCTCCCTGTAACGTTTCAGCCTGATTGGACCTTGTTTTCACACAAATGAACCCAGAATGATGTGAAATTGTGCTTCGTGCAACATAATTCTGGGTGCCATTTACAAACCATAAGTGCTAATGACTCCATTCCTTTTTGTGGTTGTAGGGGCTTTTGATTGGAGTACACTATAAACAAACCTAACCTCTCTAGGACATTCAGAAGCCAAGTTATAAGCCCACAAATGTGTAACTGGACTACTTCTTTAAATTGACACCAGATCCGGTGACCTTTGGGACATGGTTTGACCCCCGTAGGAAAGTGCTATCATCATGAAACGTTCGGATCACTTACAACTCAATAGATTCTACCTTCCTGTAACATTTCAGCCTGATTGGACCTTGTTTTCACACAAATGAACAAAGAATGATGTGAAAATGTGCTTCGTGCAACATAATTCTGGGTGCCATTTACAAACCATAAGTGCTAATGACTCCATTCCTTTTTGTGGTTGTAGGGGCTTTTGATTGGAGTACACTAAAACAAACCTAACCTCTCTAGGACATTCAGAAGCCAAGTTATAAGCCCACAAAGGTGTAACTGGACTACTTCTTTAAAGTGACACCAGGCCCGGTGACCTTTGGGACATGGTTTTACCCCCTATAGGAATATGCGATCTTCTTGAAACGTTCAGATCACTTACAACTCAATAGATTCTACCTTCTTGTAGCGTTTCAGCCTGATTGGACCTTGTTTTCACACAAATGAACCCAGAATGATGTGAAAATGTGCTTCGTGCAACATAATTCTGGGTGCCATTTACAAACCATAAGTGCTAATGACTCCATTCCTTTTTGTGGTTGTAGGGGCTGTTGATTGGAGTACATTAAAACAAACCTGATCTCTCTAGGACATTCAGAAGCCAAGTTATAAGCCCACAAATGTGTAACTGGACTACTTCTTTAAACTGACACCAGATCCGGTGACCTTTGGGACATGGTTTGACCCCCTTAGGAAAGTGCTATCATCATGAAACGTTCAGATCAATTACAACTCAATAGATTCTACCTTCCTGTAACGTTTCAGCCTGATTGGACCTTGTTTTCACACAAATGAACCCAGAATGATGTGAAATTGTGATTCGTGCAACATAATTCTGGGTGCCATTTACAAACCATAAGTGCTAATGACTCCATTCCTTTTTGTGGTTGTAGGGGCTGTTGATTGGAGTACATTAAAACAAACCTGATCTCTCTAGGACATTCAGAAGCCAAGTTATAAGCCCACAAATGTGTAACTGGACTACTTCTTTAAACTGACACCAGATCCGGTGACCTTTGGGACATGGTTTGACCCCCCTTAGGAAAGTGCTATCATCATGAAACGTTCAGATCAATTACAACTCAATAGATTCTACCTTCCTGTAACGTTTCAGCCTGATTGGACCTTGTTTTCACACAAATGAACCCAGAATGATGTGAAATTGTGATTCGTGCAACATAATTCTGGGTGCCATTTACAAACCATAAGTGCTAATGACTCCATTCCTTTTTGTGGTTGTAGGGGCTTTTGATTGGAGTACACTAAAACAAACCTAACCTCTCTAGGACATTCAGAAGCCAAGTTATAAGCCCACAAAGGTGTAACTGGACTACTTCTTTAAAGTGACACCAGGCCCGGTGACCTTTGGGACATGGTTTTACCCCCTATAGGAATGTGCGATCATCTTGAAACGTTCAGATCACTTACAACTCAATAGATTCTACCTTCTTGTAGCGTTTCAGCCTGATTGGACCTTGTTTTCACACAAATGGACCCAGAATGATGTGAAATTGTGCTTCGTGCAACATAATTCTGGGTGCCATTTACAAACCATAAGTGCTAATGACTCCATTCCTTTTTGTGGTTGTAGGGGCTGTTGATTGGAGTACATTAAAACAAACCTAATCTCTCTAGGACATTCAGAAGCCAAGTTATAAGCCCACAAATGTGTAACTGGACTACTTCTTTAAATTGACACCAGATCCGGTGACCTTTGGGACATGGTTTGACCCCCTTAGGAAAGTGCTATCATCATGAAATGTTCAGATCACTTACAACTCAATAGATTCTACCTTCCTGTAACGATTCAGCCTGATTGGACCTTGTTTTCACACAAATGGACCCAGAATGAAGTGAAATTGTGTTTCGTGCAACATAATTCTGGGTGCCATTTACAAACCATAAGTGCTAATGACTCCATTCCTTTTTGTGGTTGTAGGGGCTGTTGATTGGAGTACATTAAAACAAACCTGATCTCTCTAGGACATTCAGAAGCCAAGTTATAAGCCCACAAATGTGTAACTGGACTACTTCTTTAAATTGACACCAGATCCGATGACCTTTGGGACATGGTTTGACCCCCTTAGGAAAGTGCTATCATCATGAAACGTTCAGATCACTTACAACTCAATAGATTCTACCTTCCTGTAACGTTTCAGCCTGACTGGACCTTGTTTTCACACAAATGAACTCAGAATGATGTGAAATTGTGCTTCGTGCAACATAATTCTGGGTGCCATTTAAAAACCATAAGTGCGAATGACTCCATTCCTTTTTGTGGTTGTAGGGGCTGTTGATTGGAGTACATTAAAGCAAACCTGATCTCTCTAGGACATTCAGAAGCCAAGTTATAAGCCCACAAAGGTGTAACTGGACTACTTCTTTAAATTGACACCAGATCCGGGAACCTTTGGGACATGGTTTGACCCCCTTAGGAATGTGCTATCATCATGAAACGTTCAGATCACTTACAACTCAATAGATTCTACCTTCCTGTAATGTTTCAGCCTGACTGGACCTTGTTTTCACACAAATGGACCCAGAATGAAGTGAAATTGTGCTTCGTGCAACATAATTCTGGGTGCCATTTACAAACCATAAGTGCTAATGACTCCATTCCTTTTTGTGGTTGTAAGGGCTGTTGATTGGAGTATACTAAAACAAACCTGATCTCTCTAGGACATTCAGAAGCCAAGTTATAAGCCCACAAATGTGTAACTGGACTACTTCTTTAAATTGACACCAGATCCGGTGACCTTTGGGACATGGTTTGACCCCCTTAGGAAAGTGCTATCATCTTGAAACGTTCAGATCACTTACAACTCAATAGATTCTACCTTCCTGTAACGTTTCAGCCAGATTGGACCTTGTTTTCACACAAATGGACCCAGAATGATGTGAAATTGTGCTTCGTGCAATATAATTCTGGGTGCCATTTACAAACCATAAGTGCTAATGACTCCATTCCTTTTTGTGGTTGTAGGGGCTGTTGATTGGAGTACACTAAAACAAACCTGATCTCTCTAGAACATTCAGAAGCCAAGTTATAAGCCCACAAATGTGTAACTGGACTACTTCTTTAAATTGACACCAGATCCGGTGACCTTTGGGACATGGTTTGACCCCCTTAGGAAAGTGCTATCATCATGAAACGTTCAGATGACTTACAGCTCAATAGATTCTACCTTCCTGTAACGTTTCTGCCTGATTGGACCTTGTTTTCACACAAATGAACCCAGAATGATGTGAAATTGTGCTTCGTGCAACATAATTCTGGGTGCCATTTACAAACCATTAGTGCTAATGACTCCATTCCTTTTTGTGGTTGTAGGGGCTTTTGACTGGAGTACACTAAAACAAACCTAACCTCTCTAGGACATTCAGAAGCCAAGTTATAAGCCCACAAAGGTGTAACTGGACTACTTCTTTAAAGTGACACCAGGCCCGGTGACCTTTGGGACATGGTTTTACCCCCTTAGGAATGTGCGATCATCTTGAAACGTTCAGATCACTTACAACTCAATAGATTCTACCTTCTTGTAGCGTTTCAGCCTGATTGTACCTTGATTTCACACAAATGAACCCAGAATGATGTGAAATTGTGCTTCGTGCAACATAATTCTGGGTGCCATTTAAAAACCATAAGGGCTAATGACTCCATTCCTTTTTGTGGTTGTAGGGGCTGTTGATTGGAGTACACTAAAACAAACCTGATCTCTCTAGGACATTCAGAAGCCAAGTTATAAGCCCACAAATGTGTAACTGGACTACTTCTTTAAATTGACTCCAGATCCGGTGACCTTTGGGACATGGTTTGACGCCCTTAGGAAAGTGCTATCATCATGAAACATTCAGATCACTTACAACTCAATATATTCTACCTTCCTGTAACGTTTCAGCCTGATTGGACCTTGTTTTCACACAAATGGACCCAGAATGAAGTGAAATTGTGCTTCGTGCAACATAATTCTGGGTGCCATTTACAAACCATAAGTGCTAATGACTCCATTCCTTTTTGTGGTTGTAGGGGCTGTTGATTGGAGTACATCAAAACAAACCTGATCTCTCTAGGGCATTCAGAAGCCAAGATATAAGCCCACAAATGTGTAACTGGACTACTTCTTTAAACTGACACCAGATCCGGTGACCTTTGGGACATGGTTTGACCCCCTATAGGAATATGCGATCATCTTGAAACGTTCAGATCACTTACAACTCAATAGATTCTACCTTCTTGTAGCGTTTCAGCCTGATTGGACCTTGTTTTCACACAAATGAACCCAGAATGATGTGAAATTGTGCTTCGTGCAACATAATTCTGGGTGCCATTTACAAACCATAAGTGCTAATGACGCCATTCCTTTTTGTGGTTGTAGGGGCTGTTGATTGGAGTACATTAAAACAAACCTGATCTCTCTAGGACATTCAGAAGCCAAGTTATAAGCCCACAAATGTGTAATTGGACTACTTCTTTAAACTGACACCAGATCCGGTGACCGTTGGGACATGGTTTGACCCCCTTAGGAAAGTGCTATCATCATGAAACGTTCAGATCAATTACAACTCAATAGATTCTACCTTCCTGTAACGTTTCAGCCTGATTGGACCTTGTTTTCACACAAATGAACCCAGAATGATGTGAAATTGTGATTCGTGCAACATAATTCTGGGTGCCATTTACAAACCATAAGTGCTAATGACTCCATTCCTTTTTGTGGTTGTAGGGGCTTTTGATTGGAGTACACTAAAACAAACCTAACCTCTCTAAGACATTCAGAAGCCAAGTTATAAGCCCACAAAGGTGTAACTGGACTACTTCTTTAAAGTGACACCAGGCCCGGTGACCTTTGGGACATGGTTTTACCCCCTATAGGAATGTGCGATCATCTTGAAACGTTCAGATCACTTACAACTCAATAGATTCTACCTTCTTGTAGCGTTTCAGCCTGATTGGACCTTGTTTTCACACAAATGGACCCATAATGAAGTGAAATTGTGCTTCGTGCAACATAATTCTGGGTGCCATTTACAAACCATAAGTGCTAATGACTCCATTCCTTTTTGTGGTTGTAGGGGCTGTTGATTGGAGTACATTAAAACAAACCTGATCTCTCTAGGACATTCAGAAGCCAAGTTATAAGCCCACAAATGTGTAACTGGACTACTTCTTTAAATTGACACCAGATCCGGTGACCTTTGGGACATGGTTTGACCCCCTTAGGAAAGTGCTATCATCATGAAACGTTCAGATAACTTACAACTCAATAGATTCTACCTTCCTGTAACGTTTCAGCCTGACTGGACCTTGTTTTCACACAAATGAACTCAGAATGATGTGAAATTGTGCTTCGTGCAACATAATTCTGGGTGCCATTTAAAAACCATAAGTGCGAATGACTCCATTCCTTTTTGTGGTTGTAGGGGCTGTTGATTGGAGTACATTAAAGCAAACCTGATCTCTCTAGGACATTCAGAAGCCAAGTTATAAGCCCACAAAGGTGTAACTGGACTACTTCTTTAAATTGACACCAGATCCGGTGACCTTTGGGACATGGTTTGACCCCCTTAGGAATGTGCTATCATCATGAAACGTTCAGATCACTTACAACTCAATAGATTCTACCTTCCTGTAATGTTTCAGCCTGACTGGACCTTGTTTTCACACAAATGAACCCAGAATGAAGTGAAATTGTGCTTCGTGCAACATAATTCTGGGTGCCATTTACAAACCATAAGTGCTAATGACTCCATTCCTTTTTGTGGTTGTAGGGGCTGTTGATTGGAGTACACTAAAACAAACCTTATCTCTCTAGGACATTCAGAAGCCAAGTTATAAGCCCACAAATGTGTAAATGGTTACTTCTTTAAATTGACACCAGATCCGATGACCTTTGGGACATGGTTTGACCCCCTTAGGAAAGTGCTATCATCATGAAACGATCAGATCACTTACAACTCAATAGATTCTACCTTCCTGTAACATTTCAGCCTGACTGGACCTTGTTTTCACACAAATGAACCCAGAATGATGTGAAATTGTGCTTCGTGCAACATAATTCTGGGTGCCATTTACAAACCATAAGTGCTAATGACTCCATTCCTTTTTGTGGTTGTAAGGGCTGTTGATTGGAGTATACTAAAACAAACCTGATCTCTCTAGGACATTCAGAAGCCAAGTTATAAGCCCACAAATTTGTAACTGGACTACTTCTTTAAATTGACACCAGATCCGGTGACCTTTGTGACATGGTTTGACCCCCTTAGGAAAGTGCTATCATCTTGAAACGTTCAAAACACTTACAACTCAATAGATTCTACCTTCCTGTAACGTTTCAGCCAGATTGGACCTTGTTTTCACACAAATGGACCCAGAATGATGTGAAATTGTGCTTCGTGCAATATAATTCTGGGTGCCATTTACAAACCATAAGTGCTAAAGACTCCATTCCTTTTTGTGGTTGTAGGGGCTGTTGATTGGAGTACATTAAAACAAACCTGATCTCTCTAGGACATTCAGAAGCCAAGTTATAAGCCCACAAATGTGTATTTGGACTACTTCTTTAAATTGACACCAGATCCGGGTGACCTTTGGGACATGGTTTGACCCCCTTAGGAAAGTGCTATCATCATGAAACGTTCAGATCACTTACAACTCAATAGATTCTACCTTCCCGTAACGTTTCAGCCTGATTGGATCTTGTTTTCACACAAATGAACCCAGAATGATGTGAAATTGTGCTTCGTGCAACATAATTCTGAGTGCCATTTAAAAACCATAAGTGCTAATGACACCATTCCTTTTTGTGGTTGTAGGGGCTGTTGATTGGAGTACACTAAAACAAATCTGATCTCTCTAGGACATTCAGAAGCCAAGTTATAAGCCCACAAATGTGTAACTGGACTACTTCTTTAAATTGACACCAGATCCGGTGACCTTTGGGACATGGTTTGACCCCCTTAGGAAAGTGCTATCATCATGAAACGTTCAGATGACTTACAGCTCAATAGATTCTACCTTCCTCTAACGTTTCTGCCTGATTGCACCTTGTTTTCACACAAATGAACCCAGAATGATGTGAAATTGTGCTTCGTTCAACATAATTCTGGGTGCCATTTACAAACCATTAGTGCTAATGACTCCATTCCTTTTTGTGGTTGTAGGGGCTTTTGACTGGAGTACACTAAAACAAACCTAAGCTCTCTAGGACATTCAGAAGCCAAGTTATAAGCCCACAAAGGTGTAACTGGACTACTTCTTTAAAGTGACACCAGGCCCGGTGACCTTTGGGACATGGTTTTACCCCCTATAGGAATGTGCGATCATCTTGAAACGTTCAGATCACTTACAACTCAATAGATTCTACCTTCTTGTAGCGTTTCAGCCTGATTGGACCTTGTTTTCACACAAATGAACCCAGAATGATGTGAAATTGTGCTTCGTGCAACATAATTCTGGGTGCCATTTAAAAACCATAAGGGCTAATGACTCCATTCTTTTTGTGGTTGTAGGGGCTGTTGATTGGAGTACACTAAAACAAACCTGATCTCTCTAGGACATTCAGAAGCCAAGTTATAAGCCCACAAATGTGTAACTGGACTACTTCTTTAAATTGACTCCAGATCCGGTGACCTTTGGGACATGGTTTGACCCCCTTAGGAAAGTGCTATCATCATGAAACATTCAGATCACTTACAACTCAATAGATTCTACCTTCCTGTAACGTTTCAGCCTGATTGGACCTTGTTTTCACACAAATGGACACAGAATGAAGTGAAATTGTGCTTCGTGCAACATAATTCTGGGTGCCATTTACAAACCATAAGTGCTAATGACTCCATTCCTTTTTGTGGTTGTAGGGGCTGTTGATTGGAGTACATCAAAACAAACCTGATCTCTCTAGGACATTCAGAAGCCAAGATATAAGCCCACAAATGTGTAACTGGACTACTTCTTTAAACTGACACCAGATCCGGTGACCTTTGGGACATGGTTTGACCCCCTTAGGAAAGTGCTATCATCATGAAACGTTCAGATCACTTACAACTCAATAGATTCTACCTTCCTGTAACGTTTCAGCCTGATTGGACCTTGTTTTCACACAAATGAACCCAGAATGATGTGAAATTGTGCTTCGTGCAACATAATTCTGGGTGCCATTTACAAACCATAAGTGCTAATGACTCCATTCCTTTTTGTGGTTGTAGGGGCTTTTGATTGGAGTACACTAAAACAAACCTAACCTCTCTAGGACATTCAGAAGCCAAGTTATAAGCCCACAAAGGTGTAACTGGACTACTTCTTTAAAGTGACACCAGGCCCGGTGACCTTTGGGATATGGTTTTACCCCCTATAGGAATGTGCGATCATCTTGAAACGTTCAGATCACTTACAACTCAATAGATTCTACCTTCTTGTAGCGTTTCAGCCTGATTGGACCTTGTTTTCACACAAATGGACCCAGAATGATGTGAAATTGTGCTTCGTGCAACATAATTCTGGGTGCCATTTACAAACCATAAGTGCTAATGACTCCATTCCTTTTTTTGGTTGTAGGGGCTGTTGATTGGAGTACATTAAAACAAACCTGATCTCTCTAGGACATTCAGAAGCCAAGTTATAAGCCCACAAATGTGTAACTGGACTACTTCTTTAAATTGACACCAGATCCGGTGACCTTTGGGACATGGTTTGACCCCCTTAGGAAAGTGCTATCATCATGAAACGTTCAGATCACTTACAACTCAATAGATTCTACCTTCCTGTAACGTTTCAGCCTGATTGGACCTTGTTTTCACACAAATGGACCCAGAATGAAGTGAAATTGTGCTTCGTGCAACATAATTCTGGGTGCCATTTACAAACCATAAGTGCTAATGACTCCATTCCATTTTGTGGTTGTAGGGGCTGTTGATTGGAGTACATTAAAACAAACCTGATCTCTCTAGGACATTCAGAAGCCAAGTTATAAGCCCACAAAGGTGTAACTGGACTACTTCTTTAAAGTGACACCAGGCCCGGTGACCTTTGGGACATGGTTTTACCCCCTATAGGAATGTGCGATCATCTTGAAACGTTCAGATCACTTACAACTCAATAGATTCTACCTTCTTGTAGCGTTTCAGCCTGATTGGACCTTGTTTTCACACAAATGGACCCAGAATGAAGTGAAATTGTGCTTCGTGCAACATAATTCTGGGTGCCATTTACAAACCATAAGTGCTAATGACTCAATTCCTTTTTGTGGTTGTAGGGGCTGTTGATTGGAGTACATTAAAACAAACCTGATCTCTCTAGGACATTCAGAAGCCAAGTTATAAGCCCACAAATGTGTAACTGGACTACTTCTTTAAATTGACACCAGATCCGGTGACATTTGGGACATGGTTTGACTCCCGTAGGAAAGTGCTATCATCATGAAACGTTCGGATAACTTCCAACTCAATAGATTATACCTTCCTGTAACGTTTCAGCCAGATTGGACCTTGTTTTCACACAAATGAACCCAGAATGATGTGAAATTGTGCTTCGTGCAACACAATTCTGGGTGCCATTTACAAACCATAAGTGCTAATGACTCCATTCCTTTTTGTGGTTGTAGGGGCTGTTGATTGGAGTACACTAAAACAAACCTAACCTCTCTAGGACATTCAGAAGCCAAGTTATAAGCCCACAAAGGTGTAACTGGACTACTTCTTTAAAGTGACACCAGGCCCGGTGACCTTTGGGACATGGTTTTACCCCCTATAGGAATGTGCGATCATCTTGAAACGTTCAGATCACTTACAACTCAATAGATTCTACCTTCTTGTAGCGTTTCAGCCTGATTGGACCTTGTTTTCACACAAATGAACCCAGAATGATGTGAAATTGTGCTTTGTGCAACATAATTCTGGGTGCCATTTACAAACCATAAGTGCTAATGACTCCATTCCTTTTGGTGGTTGTAGGGGCTGTTGATTGGAGTACATTAAAACAAACCTGATCTCTCTAGGACATTCAGAAGCCAAGTTATAAGCCCACAAATGTGTAACTGGACTACTTCTTTAAATTGACACCAGATCCGGTGACCTTTGGGACATGGTTTGACCCCCTTAGGAAAGTGCTATCATCATGAAACGTTCAGATCACTTACAACTCAATAGATTCTACCTTCCTGTAACGTTTCAGCCTGATTGGACCTTGTTTTCACACAAATGAACCCAGAATGATGTGAAATTGTGATTCGTGCAACATAATTCTGGGTGCCATTTACAAACCATAAGTGCTAATGACTCCATTCCTTTTTGTGGTTGTAGGGGCTTTTGATTGGAGTACACTAAAACAAACCTAACCTCTCTTGGACATTCAGAAGCCAAGTTATAAGCCCACAAAGGTGTAACTGGACTACTTCTTTAAGGTGACACCAGGCCCGGTGACCTTTGGGCCATGGTTTTACCCCCTATAGGATTGTGCGATCATCTTGAAACGTTCAGATCACTTACAACTCAATAGATTCTACCTTCTTGTAGCGTTTCAGCCTGATTGGACCTTGTTTTCACACAAATGGACCCAGAATGATGTGAAATTGTGCTTCGTGCAACATAATTCTGGGTGCCATTTACAAACCATTGGTGCTAATGACTCCATTCCTTTTTGTGGTTGTAGGGGCTGTTGATTGGAGTACATTAAAACAAACCTGATCTCTCTAGGACATTCAGAAGCCAAGTTATAAGCCCACAAATGTGTAACTGGACTACTTCTTTAAATTGACACCAGATCCGGTGACCTTTGGGACATGGTTTGACCCCCTTAGGAAAGTGCTATCATCATGAAACGTTCAGATCACTTACAACTCAATAGATTCTACCTTCCTGTAACGTTTCAGCCTGATTGGACCTTGTTTTCACACAAATGGACCCAGAATGAAGTGAAATTGTGCTTCGTGCAACATAATTATGGGTGCCATTTACAAACCATAAGTGCTAATGACTCCATTCCTTTTTTTGGTTGTAGGGGCTGTTGATTGGAGTACATTAAAACAAACCTGATCTCTCTAGGACATTCAGAAGCCAAGTTATAAGCCCACAAATGTGTAACTGGACTACTTCTTTAAATTGACACCAGATCCGGTGACCTTTGGGACATGGTTTGACCCCCTTAGGAAAGTGCTATCATCATGAAACGTTCAGATCACTTACAACTCAATAGATTCTACCTTCCTGTAACGTTTCAGCCTGATTGGACCTTGTTTTCACACAAATGGACCCAGAATGAAGTGAAATTGTGCTTCGTGCAACATAATTCTGGGTGCCATTTACAAACCATAAGTGCTAATGACTCCATTCCATTTTGTGGTTGTAGGGGCTGTTGATTGGAGTACATTAAAACAAACCTGATCTCTCTAGGACATTCAGAAGCCAAGTTATAAGCCCACAAAGGTGTAACTGGACTACTTCTTTAAAGTGACACCAGGCCCGGTGACCTTTGGGACATGGTTTTACCCCCTATAGGAATGTGCGATCATCTTGAAACGTTCAGATCACTTACAACTCAATAGATTCTACCTTCTTGTAGCGTTTCAGCCTGATTGGACCTTGTTTTCACACAAATGGACCCAGAATGAAGTGAAATTGTGCTTCGTGCAACATAATTCTGGGTGCCATTTACAAACCATAAGTGCTAATGACTCAATTCCTTTTTGTGGTTGTAGGGGCTGTTGATTGGAGTACATTAAAACAAACCTGATCTCTCTAGGACATTCAGAAGCCAAGTTATAAGCCCACAAATGTGTAACTGGACTACTTCTTTAAATTGACACCAGATCCGGTGACATTTGGGACATGGTTTGACTCCCGTAGGAAAGTGCTATCATCATGAAACGTTCGGATAACTTCCAACTCAATAGATTATACCTTCCTGTAACGTTTCAGCCAGATTGGACCTTGTTTTCACACAAATGAACCCAGAATGATGTGAAATTGTGCTTCGTGCAACACAATTCTGGGTGCCATTTACAAACCATAAGTGCTAATGACTCCATTCCTTTTTGTGGTTGTAGGGGCTGTTGATTGGAGTACACTAAAACAAACCTAACCTCTCTAGGACATTCAGAAGCCAAGTTATAAGCCCACAAAGGTGTAACTGGACTACTTCTTTAAAGTGACACCAGGCCCGGTGACCTTTGGGACATGGTTTTACCCCCTATAGGAATGTGCGATCATCTTGAAACGTTCAGATCACTTACAACTCAATAGATTCTACCTTCTTGTAGCGTTTCAGCCTGATTGGACCTTGTTTTCACACAAATGAACCCAGAATGATGTGAAATTGTGCTTCGTGCAACATAATTCTGGGTGCCATTTACAAACCATAAGTGCTAATGACTCCATTCCTTTTGGTGGTTGTAGGGGCTGTTGATTGGAGTACATTAAAACAAACCTGATCTTTCTAGGACATTCAGAAGCCAAGTTATAAGCCCTCAAAGGTGTAACTGGACTACTTCTTTAAATTGACACCAGATCCGGTGACCTTTGGGACATGGTTTGACCCCGTTAGGAAAGTGCTATCATCATGAAACGTTCAGATCACTTACAACTCAATAGATTCTACCTTCCTGTAACGTTTCAGCCTGATTGGACCTTGTTTTCACACAAATGAACCCAGAATGATGTGAAATTGTGCTTCGTGCAACATAATTCTGGGTGCCATTTAAAAACCATAAGTGCTAATGACTCCATTCCTTTTTGTGGTTGTAGGGGCTTTTGATTGGAGTACACTAAAACAAACCTAACCTCTCTAGGACATTCAGAAGCCAAGTTATAAGCCCACAAAGGTGTAACTGGACTACTTCTTTAAACTGACACCAGATCCGGTGACCTTTGGGACATGGTTTGACCCCCTTAGGAAAGTGCTATCATCATGAAACGTTCAGATCACTTACAACTCAATAGATTCTACCTTCCTGTAACGTTTCAGCCTGATTGGACCTTGTTTTCACACAAATGAACCCAGAATGATGTGAAATTGTGATTCGTGCAACATAATTCTGGGTGCCATTTACAAACCATAAGTGCTAATGACTCCATTCCTTTTTGTGGTTGTAGGGGCTTTTGATTGGAGTACACTAAAACAAACCTAACCTCTCTTGGACGTTCAGAAGCCAAGTTATAAGCCCACAAAGGTGTAACTGGACTGCTTCTTTAAGGTGACACCAGGCCCGGTGACCTTTGGGCCATGGTTTTACCCCCTATAGGATTGTGCGATCATCTTGAAACGTTCAGATCACTTACAACTCAATAGATTCTACCTTCTTGTAGCGTTTCAGCCTGATTGGACCTTGTTTTCACACAAATGGACCCAGAATGATGTGAAATTGTGCTTCGTGCAACATAATTCTGGGTGCCATTTACAAACCATTGGTGCTAATGACTCCATTCCTTTTTGTGGTTGTAGGGGCTGTTGATTGGAGTACATTAAAACAAACCTGATCTCTCTAGGACATTCAGAAGCCAAGTTATAAGCCCACAAATGTGTAACTGGACTACTTCTTTAAATTGACACCAGATCCGGTGACCTTTGGGACATGGTTTGACCCCCTTAGGAAAGTGCTATCATCATGAAACGTTCAGATCACTTACAACTCAATAGATTCTACCTTCCTGTAACGTTTCAGCCTGATTGGACCTTGTTTCCACACAAATGGACCCAGAATGAAGTGAAATTGTGCTTCGTGCAACATAATTCTGGGTGCCATTTACAAACCATAAGTGCTAATGACTCCATTCCTTTTTGTGGTTGTAGGGGCTGTTGATTGGAGTACATTAAAACAAACCTGATCTCTCTAGGACATTCAGAAGCCAAGTTATAAGCCCACAAATGTGTAACTGGACTACTTTAAATTGACACCAGATCCGGTGACCTTTGGGACATGGTTTGACCCCCTTAGGAAAGTGCTATCATCATGAAACGTTCAGATCACTTACAACTCAATAGATTCTACCTTCCTGTAACGTTTCAGCCTGACTGGACCTTGATTTCACACAAATGAACCCAGAATGATGTGAAATTGTGCTTCGTTCAACATAATTCTGGGTGCCATTTAAAAACCATAAGTGCGAATGACTCCCTTCCTTTTAGTGGTTGTAGGGGCTGTTGATTGGCGTACATTAAAGCAAACCTGATCTCTCTAGGACATTCAGAAGCCAAGTTATAAGCCCACAAAGGTGTAACTGGACTACTTCTTTAAATTGACACCAGATCCGGTGACCTTTGGGACATGGTTTTACCCCCTATAGGAATGTGCGATCATCTTGAAACGTTCAGATCACTTACAACTCAATAGATTCTACCTTCTTGTAGCGTTTCAGCCTGATTGGACCTTGTTTTCACACAAATGGACCCAGAATGATGTGAAATTGTGCTTCGTGCAACATAATTCTGGGTGCCATTTACAAACCATAAGTGCTAATGACTCCATTCCTTTTTGTGGTTGTAGGGGCTGTTGATTGGGGTACATTAAAACAAACCTGATCTCTCTAGGACATTCAGAAGCCAAGTTATAAGCCCACAAATGTGTAACTGGACTACTTCTTTAAATTGACACCAGATCCGGTGACCTTTGGGACATGGTTTAACCCCCTCAGGAAAGTGCTATCATCATGAAACGTTCAGATCAATTACAACTCAATAGATTCTACCTTCCTGTAACGTTTCAGCCTGATTGGACCTTGTTTTCACACAAATGGACCCAGAATGAAGTGAAATTGTGCTTCGTGCAACATAATTCTGGGTGCCATTTACAAACCATAAGTGCTAATGACTCCATTCCTTTTTGTGGTTGTAGGGGCGGTTGATTGGAGTACATTAAAACAAACCTAATCTCTCTAGGACATTCAGAAGCCAAGTTATAAGCCCACAAATGTGTAACTGGACTACTTCTTTAAATTGACACCAGATCCGGTGACCTTTGGGACATGGTTTGACCCCCTTAGGAAAGTGCTATCATCATGAAACGTTCGGATCACTTACAACTCAATAGATTCTACCTTCCTGTAACGTTTCAGCCTGATTGGATCTTGTTTTCACACAAATGAACCCAGAATGATGTGAAATTGTGCTTCGTGCAACATAATTCTGAGTGCCATTTAAAAACAATAAGTGCTAATGACACCATTCCTTTTTGTGGTTGTAGGGGCTGTTGATTGGAGTACACTAAAACAAACCTGATCTCTCTAGGACATTCAGAAGCCAAGTTATAAGCCCACAAATGTGTAACTGGACTACTTCTTTAAATTGACACCAGATCCGGTGACCTTTGGGACATGGTTTGACCCCCTTAGGAAAGTGCTATCATCATGAAACGTTCAGATCACTTACAGCTCAATAGATTCTACCTTCCTGTAACGTTTCTGCCTGATTGCACCTTGTTTTCACACAAATGAACCCAGAATGATGTGAAACTGTGCTTCGTGCAACATAATTCTGGGTGCCATTTACAAACCATAAGTGCTAATGACTCCATTCCTTTTTCTGGTTGTAGGGGCTTTTGACTGGAGTACACTAAAACAAACCTAACCTCTCTAGGACATTCAGAAGCCAAGTTATAAGCCCACAAAGGTGTAACTGGACTACTTCTTTAAAGTGACACCAGGCCCGGTGACCTTTGGGACATGGTTTTACCCCCTATAGGAATGTGCGATCATCTTGAAACCTTCAGATCACTTACAACTCAATAGATTCTACCTTCTTGTAGCGTTTCAGCCTGATTGGACCTTGTTTTCACACAAATGAACCCAGAATGATGTGAAATTGTGCTCCGTGCAACATAATTCTGGGTGCCATTTAAAAACCATAAGGGCTAATGACTCCATTCCTTTTTGTGGTTGTAGGGGCTGTTGATTGGAGTACTCTAAAACAAACCTGATCTCTCTAGGACATTCAGAAGCCAAGTTATAAGCCCACAAATGTGTAACTGGACTACTTCTTTAAATTGACTCCAGATCCGGTGACCTTTGGGACATGGTTTTACCCCCTTAGGAAAGTGCTATCATCATGAAACATTCAGATCACTTACAACTCAATAGATTCTACCTTCCTGTAACGTTTCAGCCTGATTGGACCTTGTTTTCACACAAATGGACCCAGAATGAAGTGAAATTGTGCTTTGTGCAACATAATTCTGGGTGCCATTTACAAACCATAAGTGCTAATGACTCCATTCCTTTTTGTGGTTGTAGGGGCTGTTGATTGGAGTACATCAAAACAAACCTGATCTCTCTAGGACATTCAGAAGCCAAGTTATAAGCCCACAAATGTGTAACTGGACTACTTCTTTAAACTGACACCAGATCCGGTGACCTTTGGGACATGGTTTGACCCCCTTAGGAAAGTGCTATCATCATGAAACGTTCAGATCACTTACAACTCAATAGATTCTACCTTCCTGTAACGTTTCAGCCTGATTGGACCTTGTTTTCACACAAATGAACCCAGAATGATGTGAAATTGTGCTTCGTGCAACATAATTCTGGGTGCCATTTACAAACCATAAGTGCTAATGACTCCATTCCTTTTTGTGGTTGTAGGGGCTTTTGATTGGAGTACACTAAAACAAACCTAACCTCTCTAGGACATTCAGAAGCCAAGTTATAAGCCCACAAAGGTGTAACTGGACTACTTCTTTAAAGTGACACCAGGCCCGGTGACCTTTGGGATATGGTTTTACCCCCTATAGGAATGTGAGATCATCTTGAAACGTTCAGATCACTTACAACTCAATAGATTCTACCTTCTTGTAGCGTTTCAGCCTGATTGGACCTTGTTTTCACACAAATGGACCCAGAATGATAGGAAATTGTGCTTCGTGCAACATAATTCTGGGTGCCATTTACAAACCATAAGTGCTAATGACTCCGTTCCTTTTTGTGGTTGTAGGGGCTGTTGATTGGAGTACTTTAAAACAAACCTGATCTCTCTAGGACATTCAGAAGCCAAGTTATAAGCCCACAAATGTGTAACTGGACTACTTCTTTAAATTGCCACCAGATCCGGTGACCTTTGGGACATGGTTTGACACCCTTAGGAAAGTGCTATCATCATGAAACGTTCAGATCACTTACAACTCAATAGATTCTACCTTCCTGTAACGTTTCAGCCTGATTGGACCTTGTTTTCACACAAATGGACCCAGAATGAAGTGAAATTGTGCTTCGTGCAACATAATTCTGGGTGCCATTTACAAACCATAAGTGCTAATGACTCCATTTCTTTTTGTGGTTGTAGGGGCTGTTGATTGGAGTACATTAAAACAAACCTGATCTCTCTAGGACATTCAGAAGCCAAGTTATAAGCCCACAAATGTGTAACTGGACTACTTCTTCAAATTGACACCAGATCCGGTGACCTTTGGGACATGGTTTGACCCCCTTAGGAAAGTGCTATCATGATGAACCGTTCAGATCACTTACAACTCAATAGATTCTACCTTCCTGTAACGTTTCAGCCTGATTGAACCTTGTTTTCACACAAATGGACCCAGAATTATGTGAAATTGTGCTTCGTGCAACATAATTCTGGGTGCCATTTACAAACCATAAGTGCTAATGACTCCATTCCTTTTTGTGGTTGTAGGGGCTGTTGATTGGAGTACATTAAAACAAACCTGATCTCTCTAGGACATTCAGAAGCCAAGTTATAAGCCCACAAATGTGTAACTGGACTACTTCTGTAAATTGACACCAGATCCGGTGACATTTGGGACATGGTTTGACCCCCTTAGGAAAGTGCTATCATCATGAAACGTTCAGATCACTTACAACTCAATAGATTCTACCTTCCTGTAACGTTTCAGCCTGATTGGACCTTGTTTTCACACAAATGAACCCAGAATGATGTGAAATTGTGCTTCGTGCAACATAATTCTGGGTGCCATTTACAAACCATAAGTGCTAATGACTCCATTCCTTTTTGTGGTTGTAGGGGCTGTTGATTGGAGAACACTAAAACAAACCTAACCTCTCTAGGACATTCAGAAGCCAAGTTATAAGCCCACAAAGGTGTAACTGCACTGCTTCTTTAAAGTGTCACCAGGCCCGGTGACCTTTGGGACATGGTTTGACCCCCTATAGGAATGTGCGATCATCTTGAAACGTTCAGATCACTTACAACTCAATAGATTCTCCCTTCCTGTAACGTTTCAGCCTGATTGGACCTTGTTTTCACACAAATGAACCTAGAATGATGTGAAATTGTGCTTCGTGCAACATAATTCTGGGTGCCATTTAAAAACCATAAGTGCTAATGACTCCATTCCTTTTTGTGGTTGTAGGGGCTGTTGATTGGAGTATACTAAAACAAACCTGATCTCTCTAGGACATTCAGAAGCCAAGTTATAAGCCCACAAAGGTGTAACTGGACTACTTCTTTAAATTGACACCAGATCCGGTGACCTTTGGGAAATGGTTTGACCCCCTTAGGAAAGTGCTATCATCATGAAACGTTCAGATCACTTACAACTCAATAGATTCTACCTTCCTGCAACGTTTCAGCCTGATTGGTCCTTGTTTTCACACAAATGAACCCAGAATGATGTGAAATTGTGCTTCGTGCAACATAATTCTGGGTGCCATTTACAAACCATAAGTGCTAATGACTCCATTCCTTTTTGTGGTTGTAGGGGCTGATGATTGGAGTACACTAAAACAAACCTAACCTATCTAGGACATTCAGAAGCCAAGTTATAAGCCCACAAAGGTGTAACTGGACTACTTCTTTAAAGTGACACCAGGCCCGGTGACCTTTGGGACATGGTTTTACCCCCTATAGGAATGTCCGATCATCTTGAAACGTTCAGATAACTTACAACTCAATAGATTCTACCTTCTTGTAGCGTTTCAGCCTGATTGGACCTTGTTTTCACACAAATGGACCCAGAATGATGTGAAATTGTGCTTCGTGCAACATAATGCTGGGTGCCATTTACAAACCATAAGTGCTAATGACTCCATTCCTTTTTGTCGTTGTAGGGGCTGTTGATTGGAGTACATAAAAAAAACCTGATCACTCTAGGACATTCAGAAGCCAAGTTATAAGCCCACAAATGTGTAACTGGACTACTTCTTTAAATTGACACCAGATCCGGTGACCTTTGGGACATGGTTTGACCCCCTATAGGAATGTGCAATTATCTTGAAACGCTCAGATCACTTACAACTCAATAGATTCTACCTTCTTGAAGCGTTTCAGCCTGATTGGACCTTGTTTTCACACAAATGAACCCAGAATGATGTGAAATTGTGCTTCGTGCAACATAATTCTGGGTGCCATTTAAAAACCTTAAGTGCTAATGACTCCATTCCTTTTTGTGGTTGTAGGGGCTGTTGATTGGAGTACACTAAAACAAACCTGATCTCTCTAGGACATTCAGAAGCCAAGTTATAAGCCCACAAATGTGTAACTGAACTACTTCTTTAACTTGACACCAGATCCGGTGACCTTTGGGACATGGTTTGACCCCCTTAGGAAAGTGCTATCATCATGAACCGTTCAGATCACTTACAACTCAATAGATTCTACCTTCCTGTAACGTTTCAGCCTGATTGGACCTTGTTTTCACACAAATGGACCCAGAATGATGTGAAATTGTGCTTCGTGCAACATAATTCTGGGTGCCATTTACAAACCATAAGTGCTAATGACTCCATTCCTTTTTGTGGTTGTAGGGGCTGTTGATTGGAGTACACTAAAACAAACCTAACCTCTCTAGGACATTCAGAAGCCAAGTTATAAGCCCACAAAGGTGTAACTGGACTACTTCTTTAAAGTGACACCAGGCCCGGTGACCTTTGGGACATGGTTTGACCCCCTATAGGAATGTGCGATCATCATGAAACGTTCAGATCACTTACAACTCAATAGATTCTACCTTCTTGTAACGTTTCAGCCTGATTGGACCTTGTTTTCACACAAATGGACCCAGAATGATGTGAAATTGTGCTTCATGCAACATAATTCTGGGTGCCATTTACAAACCATAAGTGCTAATGACTCCATTCCTTTTTGTGGTTGTAGGGACTGTTGGCTGGAGTACATTAAAACAAACCTTATCTCTCTAGGACATTCAGAAGCCAAGTTATAAGCCCACAAATGTGTAACTGGACTACTTCTTTAAATTGACACCAGATCCGGTGACCTTTGGGACATGGTTTGACCCCCTTAGGAAAGTGCTATCATCATGAAATGTTCAGATCACTTACAACTCAATAGATTCTACATTCCTGTAACGTTTCAGCCTGATTGGACCTTGTTTTCACACAAATGAACCCAGAATGATGTGAAATTGTGCTTAGTGCAGCATAATTCTGGGTGCCATTTAAAAACCATAAGTTCTAATGACTCCATTGCTTTTTGTGGTTGTAGGGGCTGTTGATTGGAGTACATTAAAACAAACCTGATCTCTCTAGGACATTCAGAAGCCAAGTTATAAGCCCACAAATGTGTAACTGGACTACTTCTTTAAATTGACACCAGATCCGGTGACCTTTGGGACATGGTTTGACCCCCTTAGGAAAGTGCTATAATGATGAACCATACAGATCACTTACAACTCAATAGATTCTACCTTCCTGTAACGTTTCAGCCTGATTGAACCTTGTTTTCACACAAATGGACCCAGAATGATGTGAAATTGTGCTTCGTGCAACATAATTCTGGGTGCCATTTACAAACCATAAGTGCTAATGACTCCATTCCTTTTTGTGGTTGTAGGGGCTGTTGATTGGAGTACATTAAAACAAACCTGATCTCTCTAGGACATTCAGAAGCCAAGTTATAAGCCCACAAATGTGTAACTGGACTACTTCTTTAAATTGACACCAGATCCGGTGACATTTGGGACATGGTTTGACCCCCTTAGGAAAGTGCTATCATCATGAAACGTTCAGATCACTTACAACTCAATAGATTCTACCTTCCTGTAACGTTTCAGCCTGATTGGACCTTGTTTTCACACAAATGAACCCAGAATGATGTGAAATTGTGCTTCGTGCAACATAATTCTGGGTGCCATTTACAAACCATAAGTGCTAATGACTCCATTCCTTTTTGTGGATGTAGGGGCTGTTGATTGGAGTACATTAAAACAAACCTGATCTCTCTAGGACATTCAGAAGCCAAGTTATAAGCCCACAAATGTGTAACTGGACTACTTCTTCAAATTGACACCAGATCCGGTGACCTTTGGGACATGGTTTGACCCCCTTAGGAAAGTGCTATCATGATGAACCGTTCAGATCACTTACAACTCAATAGATTCTACCTTCCTGTAACGTTTCAGCCTGATTGAACCTTGTTTTCACACAAATGGACCCAGAATGATGTGAAATTGTGCTTCGTGCAACATAATTCTGGGTGCCATTTACAAACCATAAGTGCTAATGACTCCATTCCTTTTTGTGGTTGTAGGGGCTGTTGATTGGAGTACATTAAAACAAACCTGATCTCTCTAGGACATTCAGAAGCCAAGTTATAAGCCCACAAATGTGTAACTGGACTACTTCTTTAAATTGACACCAGATCCGGTGACATTTGGGACATGGTTTGACCCCCTTAGGAAAGTGCTATCATCATGAAACGTTCAGATCACTTACAACTCAATAGATTCTACCTTCCTGTAACGTTTCAGCCTGATTGGACCTTGTTTTCACACAAATGAACCCAGAATGATGTGAAATTGTGCTTCGTGCAACATAATTCTGGGTGCCATTTACAAACCATAAGTGCTAATGACTCCATTCCTTTTTGTGGTTGTAGGGGCTGTTGATTGGAGAACATTAAAACAAACCTAACCTCTCTAGGACATTCAGAAGCCAAGTTATAAGCCCACAAAGGTGTAACTGCACTGCTTCTTTAAAGTGACACCAGGCCCGGTGACCTTTGGGACATGGTTTGACCCCCTATAGGAATGTGCGATCATCTTGAAACGTTCAGATCACTTACAACTCAATAGATTCTCCCTTCCTGTAACGTTTCAGCCTGATTGGACCTTGTTTTCACACAAATGAACCCAGAATGATGTGAAATTGTGCTTCGTGCAACATAATTCTGGGTGCCATTTAAAAACCATAAGTGCTAATGACTCCATTCCTTTTTGTGGTTGTAGGGGCTGTGGATTGGAGTATACTAAAACAAACCTGATCTCTCTAGGACATTCAGAAGCCAAGTTATAAGCCCACAAAGGTGTAACTGGACTACTTCTTTAAATTGACACCAGATCCGGTGACCTTTGGGAAATGGTTTGACCCCCTTAGGAAAGTGCTATCATCATGAAACGTTCAGATCACTTACAACTCAATAGATTCTACCTTCCTGCAACGTTTCAGCCTGATTGGTCCTTGTTTTCACACAAATGAACCCAGAATGATTTGAAATTGTGCTTCGTGCAACATAATTCTGGGTGCCATTTACAAACCATAAGTGCTAATGACTCCATTCCTTTTTGTGGTTGTAGGGGCTGATGATTGGAGTACACTAAAACATACCTAACCTATCTAGGACATTCAGAAGCCAAGTTATAAGCCCACAAAGGTGTAACTGGACTACTTCTTTAAAGTGACACCAGGCCCGGTGACCTTTGGGACATGGTTTTACCCCCTATAGGAATGTCCGATCATCTTGAAACGTTCAGATAACTTACAACTCAATAGATTCTACCTTCTTGTAGCGTTTCAGCCTGATTGGACCTTGTTTTCACACAAATGGACCCAGAATGATCTGAAATTGTGCTTCGTGCAACATAATTCTGGGTGCCATTTACAAACCATAAGTGCTAATGACTCCATTCCTTTTTGTCGTTGTAGGGGCTGTTGATTGGAGTACATAAAAAAAACCTGATCACTCTAGGACATTCAGAAGCCAAGTTATAAGCCCACAAATGTGTAACTGGACTACTTCTTTAAATTGACACCAGATCCTGTGACCTTTGGGACATGGTTTGACCCCCTATAGGAATGTGCAATTATCTTGAAACGCTCAGATCACTTACAACTCAATAGATTCTACCTTCTTGAAGCGTTTCAGCCTGATTGGACCTTGTTTTCACACAAATGAACCCAGAATGATGTGAAATTGTGCTTCGTGCAACATAATTCTGGGTGCCATTTAAAAACCTTAAGTGCTAATGACTCCATTCCTTTTTGTGGTTGTAGGGGCTGTTGATTGGAGTACACTAAAACAAACCTGATCTCTCTAGGACATTCAGAAGCCAAGTTATAAGCCCACAAATGTGTAACTGAACTACTTCTTTAACTTGACACCAGATCCGGTGACCTTTGGGACATGGTTTGACCCCCTTAGGAAAGTGCTATCATCATGAAACGTTCAGATCACTTACAACTCAATAGATTCTACCTTCCTGTAACGTTTCAGCCTGATTGGACCTTGTTTTCACACAAATGGACCCAGAATGATGTGAAATTGTGCTTCGTGCAACATAATTCTGGGTGCCATTTACAAACCATAAGTGCTAATGACTCCATTCCTTTTTGTGGTTGTAGGGGCTGTTGATTGGAGTACACTAAAACAAACCTAACCTCTCTAGGACATTCAGAAGCCAAGTTATAAGCCCACAAAGGTGTAACTGGACTACTTCTTTAAAGTGACACCAGGCCCGGTGACCTTTGGGACATGGTTTGACCCCCTATAGGAATGTGCGATCATCATGAAACGTTCAGATCACTTACAACTCAATAGATTCTACCTTCTTGTAACGTTTCAGCCTGATTGGACCTTGTTTTCACACAAATGGACCCAGAATGATGTGAAATTGTGCTTCATGCAACATAATTCTGGGTGCCATTTACAAACCATAAGTGTTAATGACTCCATTCCTTTTTGTGGTTGTAGGGACTGTTGGCTGGAGTACATTAAAACAAACCTTATCTCTCTAGGACATTCAGAAGCCAAGTTATAAGCCCACAAATGTGTAACTGGACTACTTCTTTAAATTGACACCAGATCCGGTGACCTTTGGGACATGGTTTGACCCCCTTAGGAAAGTGCTATCATCATGAAATGTTCAGATCACTTACAACTCAATAGATTCTACATTCGTGTAACGTTTCAGCCTGATTGGACCTTGTTTTCACACAAATGAACCCAGAATGATGTGAAATTGTGCTTAGTGCAGCATAATTCTGGGTGCCATTTAAAAACCATAAGTTCTAATGACTCCATTGCTTTTTGTGGTTGTAGGGGCTGTTGATTGGAGTACATTAAAACAAACCTGATCTCTCTAGGACATTCAGAAGCCAAGTTATAAGCCCACAAATGTGTAACTGGACTACTTCTTTAAATTGACACCAGATCCGGTGACCTTTGGGACATGGTTTGACCCCCTTAGGAAAGTGCTATAATGATGAACCATACAGATCACTTACAACTCAATAGATTCTACCTTCCTGTAACGTTTCAGCCTGATTGAACCTTGTTTTCACACAAATGGACCCAGAATGATGTGAAATTGTGCTTCGTGCAACATAATTCTGGGTGCCATTTACAAACCATAAGTGCTAATGACTCCATTCCTTTTTGTGGTTGTAGGGGCTGTTGATTGGAGTACATTAAAACAAACCTGATCTCTCTAGGACATTCAGAAGCCAAGTTATAAGCCCACAAATGTGTAACTGGACTACTTCTTTAAATTGACACCAGATCCGGTGACATTTGGGACATGGTTTGACCCCCTTAGGAAAGTGCTATCATCATGAAACGTTCAGATCACTTACAACTCAATAGATTCTACCTTCCTGTAACGTTTCAGCCTGATTGGACCTTGTTTTCACACAAATGAACCCAGAATGATGTGAAATTGTGCTTCGTGCAACATAATTCTGGGTGCCATTTACAAACCATAAGTGCTAATGACTCCATTCCTTTTTGTGGTTGTAGGGGCTGTTGATTGGAGAACACTAAAACAAACCTAACCTCTCTAGGACATTCAGAAGCCAAGTTATAAGCCCACAAAGGTGTAACTGCACTGCTTCTTTAAAGTGACACCAGGCCCGGTGACCTTTGGGACATGGTTTGACCCCCTATAGGAATGTGCGATCATCTTGAAACGTTCAGATCACTTACAACTCAATAGATTCTACCTTCCTGTAACGTTTCAGCCTGATTGGACCTTGTTTTCACACAAATGAACCCAGAATGATGTGAAATTGTGCTTCGTGCAACATAATTCTGGGTGCCATTTAAAAACCATAAGTGCTAATGACTCCATTCCTTTTTGTGGTTGTAAGGGCTGTTGATTGGAGTATACTAAAACAAACCTGATCTCTCTAGGACATTCAGAAGCCAAGTTATAAGCCCACAAAGGTGTAACTGGACTACTTCTTTAAATTGACACCAGATCCGGTGACCTTTGGGAAATGGTTTGACCCCCTTAGGAAAGTGCTATCATCATGAAACGTTCAGATCACTTACAACTCAATAGATTCTACCTTCCTGCAACGTTTTAGCCTGATTGGTCCTTGTTTTCACACAAATGAACCCAGAATGATGTGAAATTGTGCTTCGTGCAACATAATTCTGGGTGCCATTTACAAACCATAAGTGCTAATGACTCCATTCCTTTTTGTGGTTGTAGGGGCTGTTGATTGGAGTACACTAAAACAAACCTAACCTATCTAGGACATTCAGAAGCCAAGTTATAAGCCCACAAAGGTGTAACTGGACTACTTCTTTAAAGTGACACCAGGCCCGGTGACCTTTGGGACATGGTTTTACCCCCTATAGGAATGTCCGATCATCTTGAAACGTTCAGATAACTTACAACTCAATAGATTCTACCTTCTTGTAGCGTTTCAGCCTGATTGGACCTTGTTTTCACACAAATGGACCCAGAATGATGTGAAATTGTGCTTCGTGCAACATAATTCTGGGTGCCATTTACAAACCGTAAGTGCTAATGACTCCATTCCTTTTTGTGGTTGTAGGGGCTGTTGATTGGAGTACATAAAAAAAACCTGATCACTCTAGGACATTCAGAAGCCAAGTTATAAGCCCACAAATGTGTAACTGAACTACTTCTTTAACTTGACACCAGATCCGGTGACCTTTGGGACATGGTTTGACCCCCTTAGGAAAGTGCTATCATCATGAAACGTTCAGATCACTTACAACTCAATAGATTCTACCTTCCTGTAACGTTTCAGCCTGATTGGACCTTGTTTTCACACAAATGGACCCAGAATGATGTGAAATTGTGCTTCGTGCAACATAATTCTGGGTGCCATTTACAAACCATAAGTGCTAATGACTCCATTCCTTTTTGTGGTTGTAGGGGCTGTTGATTGGAGTACACTAAAACAAACCTAACCTCTCTAGGACATTCAGAAGCCAAGTTATAAGCCCACAAAGGTGTAACTGGACTACTTCTTTAAAGTGACACCAGGCCCGGTGACCTTTGGGACATGGTTTGACCCCCTATAGGAATGTGCGATCATCATGAAACGTTCAGATCACTTACAACTCAATAGATTCTACCTTCTTGTAACGTTTCAGCCTGATTGGACCTTGTTTTCACACAAATGGACCCAGAATGATGTGAAATTGTGCTTCATGCAACATAATTCTGGGTGCCATTTACAAACCATAAGTGCTAATGACTCCATTCCTTTTTGTGGTTGTAGGGACTGTTGGTTGGAGTACATTAAAACAAACCTTATCTCTCTAGGACATTCAGAAGCCAAGTTATAAGCCCACAAAGGTGTAACTGGACTACTTCTTTAAAGTGACACCAGGCCCGGTGACCTTGGGGACATGGTTTGACCCCCTATAGGAATGTGCGATCATCATGAAACGTTCAGATCACTTACAACTCAATAGATTCTACATTCCTGTAACGTTTCAGCCTGATTGGACCTTGTTTTCACACAAATGAACCCAGAATGATGTGAAATTGTGCTTAGTGCAGCATAATTCTGGGTGCCATTTAAAAACCATAAGTTCTAATGACTCCATTGCTTTTTGTGGTTGTAGGGGCTGTTGATTGGAGTACACTAAAACAAACCTAACCTCTCTAGGACATTCAGAAGCCAAGTTATAAGCCCAAAAAGGTGTAACTGGACTACTTCTTTAAAGTGACACCAGGCCCGGTGACCTTTCGAACATGGTTTTACCCCCTATAGGAATGTGCAATCATCTTGAAACGTTCAGATCACTTACAACTCAATAGATTCTACCTTCTTGTAGCGTTTCAGCCTGATTGGACCTTGTTTTCACACAAATGGACCCAGAATGATGTGAAATTGTGCTTCGTGCAACATAATTCTGGGTGCCATTTACAAACCTTAAGTGCTAATGACTCCATTCCTTTTTGTAGTTGTAGGAGCTGTTGATTGGAGTACACTAAAACAAACCTGATCTCTCTAGGACATTCAGAAGCCAAGTTATAAGCCCACAAAGGTGTAACTGGACTACTTCTTTAAAGTGACACCAGGCCCGATGACCTTTGGGACATGGTTTGACCCCCTATAGGAATGTGCGATCATCATGAAACGTTCAGATCACTTACAACTCAATAGATTCTACCTTCTTGTAACGTTTCAGTCTGAATGGACCTTGTTTTCACCCAAATGGACCCAGAATGATGTGAAATTGTGCTTCGTGCAACATAATTCTGGGTGCCATTTACAAACCATAAGTGCTAATGACTCCATTCCTTTTTGTGGTTGTAGGGGCTGTTGGTTGGAGTACATTAAAACAAACCTGATCTCTCTAGGACATTCAGAAGCCAAGTTATAAGCCCACAAATGTGTAACTGGACTACTTCTTTAAATTGACACCAGATCCGGTGACCTTTGTGACACGGTTTGACCCCCTTAGGAAAGTGCTATCATCATGAAACGTTCAGATCACTTACAACTCAATAGATTCTACCTTCCTGTAACGTTTCAGCCTGATTGGACCTTGTTTTCACACAAATGAACACAGGATGATGTGAAATTGTGCTTCGTGCAACATAATTCTGGGTGCCATTTACAAACAATAAGTGCTAATGACTCCATTCCTTTTTGTAGTTTTTGGGGCTGTTGATTGGAGTACACTAAAACAAACCTAACCTCACTAGGACATTCAGAAGCCAGGTTATAAGCCCACAAAGGTGTAACTGGACTACTTCTTTAAAGTGACACCAGGCCCGGTGACCTTTGGGACATGGTTTGACCCCCTATAGGAATGTGCGATCATCATGAAACGTTCAGATCACTTACAACTCAATAGATTCTACCTTCTTGTAACGTTTCAGCCTGATTGGACCTTGTTTTCACACAAATGGACCCAGAATGATGTGAAATTGTGCTTCGTGCAACATAATTCTGGGTGCCATTTACAAACCATAAGTGCTAATGACTCCATTCCTTTTTGTGGTTGTAGGGGCTGTTGATTGGAGTACATTAAAACAAACCTGATCTCTCTAGGACATTCAGAAGCCAAGTTATAAGCCCACAAATGTGTAACTGGACTACTTCTTTAAATTGACACCAGATCCGGTGACCTTTGGGACATGGTTTGACCCCCTTAGAAAAGTGCTATCATCATGAAACGTTCAGATCACTTACAACTCAATAGATTCTACCTTCCTGTAACGTTTCAGCCTGATTGGACCTTGTTTTCACACAAATGGACCCAGAATGAAGTGAAATTGTGCTTCGTGCAACATAATTCTGGGTGCCATTTACAAACCATAAGTGCTAATGACTCCATTCCTTTTTGTGGTTGTAGGGGCTGTTGATTGGAGTACATTAAAACAAACCTGATCTCTCTAGGACATTCAGAAGCCAAGTTATAAGCCCACAAATGTGTAACTGGACTACTTTAAATTGACACCAGATCCGGTGACCTTTGGGACATGGTTTGACCCCCTTAGGAAAGTGCTATCATCATGAAACGTTCAGATCACTTACAACTCAATAGATTCTACCTTCTTGTAACGTTTCAGCCTGATTGGACCTTGTTTTCCCACAAATGGACCCAGAATGATGTGAAATTGTGCTTCGTGCAACATAATTCTGGGTGCCATTTACAAACCATAAGTGCTAATGACTCCATTCCTTTTTGTGGTTGTAGGGGCTGTTGATTGGAGTACATTAAAACAAACCTGATCTCTCTAGGACATTCAGAAGCCAAGTTATAAGCCCACAAATGTGTAACTGGACTACTTCTTTAAATTGACACCAGATCCGGTGACCTTTGGGACATGGTTTTACCCCCTATAGGAATGTGCGATCATCTTGAAACGTTCAGATCACTTACAACTCAATAGATTCTACCTTCTTGTAGCGTTTCAGCCTGATTGGACCTTGTTTTCACACAAATGGACCCAGAATGATGTGAAATTGTGCTTCGTGCAACATAATTCTGGGTGCCATTTACAAACCATAAGTGCTAATGACTCCATTCCTTTTTGTGGTTGTAGGGGCTGTTGATTGGGGTACATTAAAACAAACCTGATCTCTCTAGGACATTCAGAAGCCAAGTTATAAGCCCACAAATGTGTAACTGGACTACTTCTTTAAATTGACACCAGATCCGGTGACCTTTGGGACATGGTTTAACCCCCTCAGGAAAGTGCTATCATCATGAAACGTTCAGATCAATTACAACTCAATAGATTCTACCTTCCTGTAACGTTTCAGCCTGATTGGACCTTGTTTTCACTTAAATGGACCCAGAATGAAGTGAAATTGTGCTTCGTGCAACATAATTCTGGGTGCCATTTACAAACCATAAGTGCTAATGACTCCATTCCTTTTTGTGGTTGTAGGGGCGGTTGATTGGAGTACATTAAAACAAACCTGATCTCTCTAGGACATTCAGAAGCCTAGTTATAAGCCCACAAATGTGTAACTGGACTACTTCTTTAAATTGACACCAGATCCGGTGACCTTTGGGACATGGTTTGACCCCCTTAGGAAAGTGCTATCATCATGAAACGTTTGGATCACTTACAACTCAATAGATTCTACCTTCCTGTAACGTTTCAGCCTGATTGGATCTTGTTTTCACACAAATGAACCCAGAATGATGTGAAATTGTGCTTCGTGCAACATAATTCTGAGTGCCATTTAAAAACAATAAGTGCTAATGACACCATTCCTTTTTGTGGTTGTAGGGGCTGTTGATTGGAGTACACTAAAACAAACCTGATCTCTCTAGGACATTCAGAAGCCAAGTTATAAGCCCACAAATGTGTAACTGGACTACTTCTTTAAATTGACACCAGATCCGGTGACCTTTGGGACATGGTTTGACCCCCTTAGGAAAGTGCTATCATCATGAAACGTTCAGATCACTTACAGCTCAATAGATTCTACCTTCCTGTAACGTTTCTGCCTGATTGCACCTTGTTTTCACACAAATGAACCCAGAATGATGTGAAACTGTGCTTCGTGCAACATAATTCTGGGTGCCATTTACAAACCATAAGGTCTAATGACTCCATTCCTTTTTCTGGTTGTAGGGGCTTTTGACTGGAGTACACTAAAACAAACCTAACCTCTCTAGGACATTCAGAAGCCAAGTTATAAGCCCACAAAGGTGTAACTGGACTACTTCTTTAAAGTGACACCAGGCCCGGTGACCTTTGGGACATGGTTTTACCCCCTATAGGAATGTGCGATCATCTTGAAACCTTCAGATCACTTACAACTCAATAGATTCTACCTTCTTGTAGCGTTTCAGCCTGATTGGACCTTGTTTTCACACAAATGAACCCAGAATGATGTGAAATTGTGCTCCGTGCAACATAATTCTGGGTGCCATTTAAAAACCATAAGGGCTAATGACTCCATTCCTTTTTGTGATTGTAGGGGCTGTTGATTGGAGTACTCTAAAACAAACCTGATCTCTCTAGGACATTCAGAAGCCAAGTTATAAGCCCACAAATGTGTAACTGGACTACTTCTTTAAATTGACACCAGATCCAGTGACCTTTGGGACATGGTTTGACACCCTTAGGAAAGTGCTATCATCATGAAACATTCAGATCACTTACAACTCAATAGATTCTACCTTCCTGTAACGTTTCAGCCTGATTGGACCTTGTTTTCACACAAATGGACCCAGAATGAAGTGAAATTGTGCTTCGTGCAACATAATTCTGGGTGCCATTTACAAACCATAAGTGCTAATGACTCCATTCCTTTTTGTGGATGTAGGGGCTGTTGATTGGAGTACATTAAAACAAACCTGATCTCTCTAGGACATTCAGAAGCCAAGTTATAAGCCCACAAATGTGTAACTGGACTACTTCTTTAAATTGACACCAGATCCGGTGACCTTTGGGACACGGTTTGACCCCCTTAGGAAAGTGCTATCATCATGAAACGTTCAGATCACTTACAACTCAATAGATTCTACCTTCCTGTAACGTTTCAGCCTGATTGGACCTTGTTTTCACACAAATGGACCCAGAATGAAGTGAAATTGTGCTTCGTGCAACATAATTCTGGGTGCCATTTACAAACCATAAGTGCTAATGACTCCATTTCTTTTTGTGGTTGTAGGGGCTGTTGATTGGAGTACATTAAAACAAACCTGATCTCTCTAGGACATTCAGAAGCCAAGTTATAAGCCCACAAATGTGTAACTGGACTACTTCTTTAAATTGACACCAGATCCGGTGACCTTTGGGACATGGTTTGACCCCCTTAGGAAAGTGCTATCATGATGAACCGTTCAGATCACTTACAACTCAATAGATTCTACCTTCCTGTAACGTTTCAGCCTGATTGAACCTTGTTTTCACACAAATGGACCCAGAATGATGTGAAATTGTGCTTCGTGCAACATAATTATGGGTGCCATTTACAAACCATAAGTGCTAATGACTCCATTCCTTTTTGTGGTTGTAGGGGCTGTTGATTGGAGTACATTAAAACAAACCTGATCTCTCTAGGACATTCAGAAGCCAAGTTATAAGCCCACAAAGGTGTAACTGCACTGCTTCTTTAAAGTGACACCAGGCCCGGTGACCTTTGGGACATGGTTTGACCCCCTATAGGAATGTGCGATCATCTTGAAACGTTCAGATCACTTACAACTCAATAGATTCTCCCTTCCTGTAACGTTTCAGCCTGATTGGACCTTGTTTTCACACAAATGAACCCAGAATGATGTGAAATTGTGCTTCGTGCAACATAATTCTGGGTGCCATTTAAAAACCATAAGTGCTAATGACTCCATTCCTTTTTGTGGTTGTAGGGGCTGTTGATTGGAGTATACTAAAACAAACCTGATCTCTCTAGGACATTCAGAAGCCAAGTTATAAGCCCACAAAGGTGTAACTGGGCTACTTCTTTAAATTGACACCAGATCCGGTGACCTTTGGGAAATGGTTTGACCCCCTTAGGAAAGTGCTATCATCATGAAACGTTCAGATCACTTACAACTCAATAGATTCTACCTTCCTGCAACGTTTCAGCCTGATTGGTCCTTGTTTTCACACAAATGAACCCAGAATGATGTGAAATTGTGCTTCGTGCAACATAATTCTGGGTGCCATTTACAAACCATAAGTGCTAATGACTCCATTCCTTTTTGTGGTTGTAGGGGCTGATGATTGGAGTACACTAAAACAAACCTAACCTATCTAGGACATTCAGAAGCCAAGTTATAAGCCCACAAAGGTGTAACTGGACTACTTCTTTAAAGTGACACCAGGCCCGGTGACCTTTGGGACATGGTTTTACCCCCTATAGGAATGTCCGATCATCTTGAAACGTTCAGATAACTTACAACTCAATAGATTCTACCTTCTTGTAGCGTTTCAGCCTGATTGGACCTTGTTTTCACACAAATGGACCCAGAATGATGTGAAATTGTGCTTCGTGCAACATAATTCTGGGTGCCATTTACAAACCATAAGTGCTAATGACTCCATTCCTTTTTGTGGTTGTAGGGGCTGTTGATTGGAGTACATAAAAAAAACCTGATCACTCTAGGACATTCAGAAGCCAAGTTATAAGCCCACAAATGTGTAACTGGACTACTTCTTTAAATTGACACCAGATCCGGTGACCTTTGGGACATGGTTTGACCCCCTATAGGAATGTGCAATTATCTTGAAACGCTCAGATCACTTACAACTCAATAGATTCTACCTTCTTGAAGCGTTTCAGCCTGATTGGACCTTGTTTTCACACAAATGAACCAAGAATGATGTGAAATTGTGCTTCGTGCAACATAATTCTGGGTGCCATTTAAAAACCTTAAGTGCTAATGACTCCATTCCTTTTTGTGGTTGTAGGGGCTGTTGATTGGAGTACACTAAAACAAACCTGATCTCTCTAGGACATTCAGAAGCCAAGTTATAAGCCCACAAATGTGTAACTGAACTACTTCTTTAACTTGACACCAGATCCGGTGACCTTTGGGACATGGTTTGACCCCCTTAGGAAAGTGCTATCATCATGAAACGTTCAGATCACTTACAACTCAATAGATTCTACCTTCCTGTAACGTTTCAGCCTGATTGGACCTTGTTTTCACACAAATGGACCCAGAATGATGTGAAATTGTGCTTCGTGCAACATAATTCTGGGTGCCATTTACAAACCATAAGTGCTAATGACTCCATTCCTTTTTGTGGTTGTAGGGGCTGTTGATTGGAGTACACTAAAACAAACCTAACCTCTCTAGGACATTCAGAAGCCAAGTTATAAGCCCACAAAGGTGTAACTGGACTACTTCTTTAAAGTGACACCAGGCCCGGTGACCTTTGGGACATGGTTTGACCCCCTATAGGAATGTGCGATCATCATGAAACGTTCAGATCACTTACAACTCAATAGATTCTACCTTCTTGTAACGTTTCAGCCTGATTGGACCTTGTTTTCACACAAATGGACCCAGAATGATGTGAAATTGTGCTTCATGCAACATAATTCTGGGTGCCATTTACAAACCATAAGTGCTAATGACTCCATTCCTTTTTGTGGTTGTAGGGACTGTTGGTTGGAGTACATTAAAACAAACCTTATCTCTCTAGGACATTCAGAAGCCAAGTTATAAGCCCACAAATGTGTAACTGGACTACTTCTTTAAATTGACACCAGATCCGGTGACCTTTGGGACATGGTTTGACCCCCTTAGGAAAGTGCTATCATCATGAAATGTTCAGATCACTTACAACTCAATAGATTCTACATTCCTGTAACGTTTCAGCCTGATTGGACCTTGTTTTCACACAAATGAACCCAGAATGATGTGAAATTGTGCTTAGTGCAGCATAATTCTGGGTGCCATTTAAAAACCATAAGTTCTAATGACTCCATTGCTTTTTGTGGTTGTAGGGGCTGTTGATTGGAGTACATTAAAACAAACCTGATCTCTCTAGGACATTCAGAAGCCAAGTTATAAGCCCACAAATGTGTAACTGGACTACTTCTTTAAATTGACACCAGATCCGGTGACCTTTGGGACATGGTTTGACCCCCTTAGGAAAGTGCTATAATGATGAACCATACAGATCACTTACAACTCAATAGATTCTACCTTCCTGTAACGTTTCAGCCTGATTGAACCTTGTTTTCACACAAATGGACCCAGAATGATGTGAAATTGTGCTTCGTGCAACATAATTCTGGGTGCCATTTACAAACCATAAGTGCTAATGACTCCATTCCTTTTTGTGGTTGTAGGGGCTGTTGATTGGAGTACATTAAAACAAACCTGATCTCTCTAGGACATTCAGAAGCCAAGTTATAAGCCCACAAATGTGTAACTGGACTACTTCTTTAAATTGACACCAGATCCGGTGACATTTGGGACATGGTTTGACCCCCTTAGGAAAGTGCTATCATCATGAAACGTTCAGATCACTTACAACTCAATAGATTCTACCTTCCTGCAACGTTTCAGCCTGATTGGACCTTGTTTTCACACAAATGAACCCAGAATGATGTGAAATTGTGCTTCGTGCAACATAATTCTGGGTGCCATTTACAAACCATAAGTGCTAATGACTCCATTCCTTTTTGTGGTTGTAGGGGCTGTTGATTGGAGAACATTAAAACAAACCTAACCTCTCTAGGACATTCAGAAGCCAAGTTATAAGCCCACAAAGGTGTAACTGCACTGCTTCTTTAAAGTGACACCAGGCCCGGTGACCTTTGGGACATGTTTTGACCCCCTATAGGAATGTGCGATCATCTTGAAACGTTCAGATCACTTACAACTCAATAGATTCTCCCTTCCTGTAACGTTTCAGCCTGATTGGACCTTGTTTTCACACAAATGAACCCAGAATGATGTGAAATTGTGCTTCGTGCAACATAATTCTGGGTGCCATTTAAAAACCATAAGTGCTAATGACTCCATTCCTTTTTGTGGTTGTAGGGGCTGTGGATTGGAGTATACTAAAACAAACCTGATCTCTCTAGGACATTCAGAAGCCAAGTTATAAGCCCACAAAGGTGTAACTGGACTACTTCTTTAAATTGACACCAGATCCGGTGACCTTTGGGAAATGGTTTGACCCCCTTAGGAAAGTGCTATCATCATGAAACGTTCAGATCACTTACAACTCAATAGATTCTACCTTCCTGCAACGTTTCAGCCTGATTGGTCCTTGTTTTCACACAAATGAACCCAGAATGATGTGAAATTGTGCTTCGTGCAACATAATTCTGGGTGCCATTTACAAACCATAAGTGCTAATGACTCCATTCCTTTTTGTGGTTGTAGGGGCTGATGATTGGAGTACACTAAAACAAACCTAACCTATCTAGGACATTCAGAAGCCAAGTTATAAGCCCACAAAGGTGTAACTGGACTACTTCTTTAAAGTGACACCAGGCCCGGTGACCTTTGGGACATGGTTTTACCCCCTATAGGAATGTCCGATCATCTTGAAACGTTCAGATAACTTACAACTCAATAGATTCTACCTTCTTGTAGCGTTTCAGCCTGATTGGACCTTGTTTTCACACAAATGGACCCAGAATGATGTGAAATTGTGCTTCGTGCAACATAATTCTGGGTGCCATTTACAAACCATAAGTGCTAATGACTCCATTCCTTTTTGTCGTTGTAGGGGCTGTTGATTGGAGTACATAAAAAAAACCTGATCACTCTAGGACATTCAGAAGCCAAGTTATAAGCCCACAAATGTGTAACTGGACTACTTCTTTAAATTGACACCAGATCCGGTGACCTTTGGGACATGGTTTGACCCCCTATAGGAATGTGCAATTATCTTGAAACGCTCAGATCACTTACAACTCAATAGATTCTACCTTCTTGAAGCGTTTCAGCCTGATTGGACCTTGTTTTCACACAAATGAACCCAGAATGATGTGAAATTGTGCTTCGTGCAACATAATTCTGGGTGCCATTTAAAAACCTTAAGTGCTAATGACTCCATTCCTTTTTGTGGTTGTAGGGGCTGTTGATTGGAGTACACTAAAACAAACCTGATCTCTCTAGGACATTCAGAAGCCAAGTTATAAGCCCACAAATGTGTAACTGAACTACTTCTTTAACTTGACACCAGATCCGGTGACCTTTGGGACATGGTTTGACCCCCTTAGGAAAGTGCTATCATCATGAAACGTTCAGATCACTTACAACTCAATAGATTCTACCTTCCTGTAACGTTTCAGCCTGATTGGACCTTGTTTTCACACAAATGGACCCAGAATGATGTGAAATTGTGCTTCGTGCAACATAATTCTGGGTGCCATTTACAAACCATAAGTGCTAATGACTCCATTCCTTTTTGTGGTTGTAGGGGCTGTTGATTGGAGTACACTAAAACAAACCTAACCTCTCTAGGACATTCAGAAGCCAAGTTATAAGCCCACAAAGGTGTAACTGGACTACTTCTTTAAAGTGACACCAGGCCCGGTGACCTTTGGGACATGGTTTGACCCCCTATAGGAATGTGCGATCATCATGAAACGTTCAGATCACTTACAACTCAATAGATTCTACCTTCTTGTAACGTTTCAGCCTGATTGGACCTTGTTTTCACACAAATGGACCCAGAATGATGTGAAATTGTGCTTCATGCAACATAATTCTGGGTGCCATTTACAAACCATAAGTGCTAATGACTCCATTCCTTTTTGTGGTTGTAGGGACTGTTGGCTGGAGTACATTAAAACAAACCTTATCTCTCTAGGACATTCAGAAGCCAAGTTATAAGCCCACAAATGTGTAACTGGACTACTTCTTTAAATTGACACCAGATCCGGTGACCTTTGGGACATGGTTTGACCCCCTTAGGAAAGTGCTATCATCATGAAATGTTCAGATCACTTACAACTCAATAGATTCTACATTCCTGTAACGTTTCAGCCTGATTGGACCTTGTTTTCACACAAATGAACCCAGAATGATGTGAAATTGTGCTTAGTGCAGCATAATTCTGGGTGCCATTTAAAAACCATAAGTTCTAATGACTCCATTGCTTTTTGTGGTTGTAGGGGCTGTTGATTGGAGTACATTAAAACAAACCTGATCTCTCTAGGACATTCAGAAGCCAAGTTATAAGCCCACAAATGTGTAACTGGACTACTTCTTTAAATTGACACCAGATCCGGTGACCTTTGGGACATGGTTTGACCCCCTTAGGAAAGTGCTATAATGATGAACCATACAGATCACTTACAACTCAATAGATTCTACCTTCCTGTAACGTTTCAGCCTGATTGAACCTTGTTTTCACACAAATGGACCCAGAATGATGTGAAATTGTGCTTCGTGCAACATAATTCTGGGTGCCATTTACAAACCATAAGTGCTAATGACTCCATTCCTTTTTGTGGTTGTAGGGGCTGTTGATTGGAGTACATTAAAACAAACCTGATCTCTCTAGGACATTCAGAAGCCAAGTTATAAGCCCACAAATGTGTAACTGGACTACTTCTTTAAATTGACACCAGATCCGGTGACATTTGGGACATGGTTTGACCCCCTTAGGAAAGTGCTATCATCATGAAACGTTCAGATCACTTACAACTCAATAGATTCTACCTTCCTGTAACGTTTCAGCCTGATTGGACCTTGTTTTCACACAAATGAACCCAGAATGATGTGAAATTGTGCTTCGTGCAACATAATTCTGGGTGCCATTTACAAACCATAAGTGCTAATGACTCCATTCCTTTTTGTGGTTGTAGGGGCTGTTGATTGGAGAACACTAAAACAAACCTAACCTCTCTAGGACATTCAGAAGCCAAGTTATAAGCCCACAAAGGTGTAACTGCACTGCTTCTTTAAAGTGACACCAGGCCCGGTGACCTTTGGGACATGGTTTGACCCCCTATAGGAATGTGCGATCATCTTGAAACGTTCAGATCACTTACAACTCAATAGATTCTACCTTCCTGTAACGTTTCAGCCTGATTGGACCTTGTTTTCACACAAATGAACCCAGAATGATGTGAAATTGTGCTTCGTGCAACATAATTCTGGGTGCCATTTAAAAACCATAAGTGCTAATGACTCCATTCCTTTTTGTGGTTGTAAGGGCTGTTGATTGGAGTATACTAAAACAAACCTGATCTCTCTAGGACATTCAGAAGCCAAGTTATAAGCCCACAAAGGTGTAACTGGACTACTTCTTTAAATTGACACCAGATCCGGTGACCTTTGGGAAATGGTTTGACCCCCTTAGGAAAGTGCTATCATCATGAAACGTTCAGATCACTTACAACTCAATAGATTCTACCTTCCTGCAACGTTTTAGCCTGATTGGTCCTTGTTTTCACACAAATGAACCCAGAATGATGTGAAATTGTGCTTCGTGCAACATAATTCTGGGTGCCATTTACAAACCATAAGTGCTAATGACTCCATTCCTTTTTGTGGTTGTAGGGGCTGTTGATTGGAGTACACTAAAACAAACCTAACCTATCTAGGACATTCAGAAGCCAAGTTATAAGCCCACAAAGGTGTAACTGGACTACTTCTTTAAAGTGACACCAGGCCCGGTGACCTTTGGGACATGGTTTTACCCCCTATAGGAATGTCCGATCATCTTGAAACGTTCAGATAACTTACAACTCAATAGATTCTACCTTCTTGTAGCGTTTCAGCCTGATTGGACCTTGTTTTCACACAAATGGACCCAGAATGATGTGAAATTGTGCTTCGTGCAACATAATTCTGGGTGCCATTTACAAACCGTAAGTGCTAATGACTCCATTCCTTTTTGTGGTTGTAGGGGCTGTTGATTGGAGTACATAAAAAAAACCTGATCACTCTAGGACATTCAGAAGCCAAGTTATAAGCCCACAAATGTGTAACTGAACTACTTCTTTAACTTGACACCAGATCCGGTGACCTTTGGGACATGGTTTGACCCCCTTAGGAAAGTGCTATCATCATGAAACGTTCAGATCACTTACAACTCAATAGATTCTACCTTCCTGTAACGTTTCAGCCTGATTGGACCTTGTTTTCACACAAATGGACCCAGAATGATGTGAAATTGTGCTTCGTGCAACATAATTCTGGGTGCCATTTACAAACCATAAGTGCTAATGACTCCATTCCTTTTTGTGGTTGTAGGGGCTGTTGATTGGAGTACACTAAAACAAACCTAACCTCTCTAGGACATTCAGAAGCCAAGTTATAAGCCCACAAAGGTGTAACTGGACTACTTCTTTAAAGTGACACCAGGCCCGGTGACCTTTGGGACATGGTTTGACCCCCTATAGGAATGTGCGATCATCATGAAACGTTCAGATCACTTACAACTCAATAGATTCTACCTTCTTGTAACGTTTCAGCCTGATTGGACCTTGTTTTCACACAAATGGACCCAGAATGATGTGAAATTGTGCTTCATGCAACATAATTCTGGGTGCCATTTACAAACCATAAGTGCTAATGACTCCATTCCTTTTTGTGGTTGTAGGGACTGTTGGTTGGAGTACATTAAAACAAACCTTATCTCTCTAGGACATTCAGAAGCCAAGTTATAAGCCCACAAAGGTGTAACTGGACTACTTCTTTAAAGTGACACCAGGCCCGGTGACCTTGGGGACATGGTTTGACCCCCTATAGGAATGTGCGATCATCATGAAACGTTCAGATCACTTACAACTCAATAGATTCTACATTCCTGTAACGTTTCAGCCTGATTGGACCTTGTTTTCACACAAATGAACCCAGAATGATGTGAAATTGTGCTTAGTGCAGCATAATTCTGGGTGCCATTTAAAAACCATAAGTTCTAATGACTCCATTGCTTTTTGTGGTTGTAGGGGCTGTTGATTGGAGTACACTAAAACAAACCTAACCTCTCTAGGACATTCAGAAGCCAAGTTATAAGCCCAAAAAGGTGTAACTGGACTACTTCTTTAAAGTGACACCAGGCCCGGTGACCTTTCGAACATGGTTTTACCCCCTATAGGAATGTGCAATCATCTTGAAACGTTCAGATCACTTACAACTCAATAGATTCTACCTTCTTGTAGCGTTTCAGCCTGATTGGACCTTGTTTTCACACAAATGGACCCAGAATGATGTGAAATTGTGCTTCGTGCAACATAATTCTGGGTGCCATTTACAAACCTTAAGTGCTAATGACTCCATTCCTTTTTGTAGTTGTAGGAGCTGTTGATTGGAGTACACTAAAACAAACCTGATCTCTCTAGGACATTCAGAAGCCAAGTTATAAGCCCACAAAGGTGTAACTGGACTACTTCTTTAAAGTGACACCAGGCCCGATGACCTTTGGGACATGGTTTGACCCCCTATAGGAATGTGCGATCATCATGAAACGTTCAGATCACTTACAACTCAATAGATTCTACCTTCTTGTAACGTTTCAGTCTGAATGGACCTTGTTTTCACCCAAATGGACCCAGAATGATGTGAAATTGTGCTTCGTGCAACATAATTCTGGGTGCCATTTACAAACCATAAGTGCTAATGACTCCATTCCTTTTTGTGGTTGTAGGGGCTGTTGGTTGGAGTACATTAAAACAAACCTGATCTCTCTAGGACATTCAGAAGCCAAGTTATAAGCCCACAAATGTGTAACTGGACTACTTCTTTAAATTGACACCAGATCCGGTGACCTTTGTGACACGGTTTGACCCCCTTAGGAAAGTGCTATCATCATGAAACGTTCAGATCACTTACAACTCAATAGATTCTACCTTCCTGTAACGTTTCAGCCTGATTGGACCTTGTTTTCACACAAATGAACACAGGATGATGTGAAATTGTGCTTCGTGCAACATAATTCTGGGTGCCATTTACAAACAATAAGTGCTAATGACTCCATTCCTTTTTGTGGTTTTTGGGGCTGTTGATTGGAGTACACTAAAACAAACCTAACCTCACTAGGACATTCAGAAGCCAGGTTATAAGCCCACAAAGGTGTAACTGGACTACTTCTTTAAAGTGACACCAGGCCCGGTGACCTTTGGGACATGGTTTGACCCCCTATAGGAATGTGCGATCATCATGAAACGTTCAGATCACTTACAACTCAATAGATTCTACCTTCTTGTAACGTTTCAGCCTGATTGGACCTTGTTTTCACACAAATGGACCCAGAATGATGTGAAATTGTGCTTCGTGCAACATAATTCTGGGTGCCATTTACAAACCATAAGTGCTAATGACTCCATTCCTTTTTGTGGTTGTAGGGGCTGTTGATTGGAGTACATTAAAACAAACCTGATCTCTCTAGGACATTCAGAAGCCAAGTTATAAGCCCACAAATGTGTAACTGGACTACTTCTTTAAATTGACACCAGATCCGGTGACCTTTGGGACATGGTTTGACCCCCTTAGGAAAGTGCTATCATCATGAAACGTTCAGATCACTTACAACTCAATAGATTCTACCTTCCTGTAACGTTTCAGCCTGATTGGACCTTGTTTTCACACAAATGGACCCAGAATGAAGTGAAATTGTGCTTCGTGCAACATAATTCTGGGTGCCATTTACAAACCATAAGTGCTAATGACTCCATTCCTTTTTGTGGTTGTAGGGGCTGTTGATTGGAGTACATTAAAACAAACCTGATCTCTCTAGGACATTCAGAAGCCAAGTTATAAGCCCACAAATGTGTAACTGGACTACTTTAAATTGACACCAGATCCGGTGACCTTTGGGACATGGTTTGACCCCCTTAGGAAAGTGCTATCATCATGAAACGTTCAGATCACTTACAACTCAATAGATTCTACCTTCCTGTAACGTTTCAGCCTGACTGGACCTTGTTTTCACACAAATGAACCCAGAATGATGTGAAATTGTGCTTCGTTCAACATAATTCTGGGTGCCATTTAAAAACCATAAGTGCGAATGACTCCATTCCTTTTAGTGGTTGTAGGGGCTGTTGATTGGCGTACATTAAAGCAAACCTGATCTCTCTAGGACATTCAGAAGCCAAGTTATAAGCCCACAAAGGTGTAACTGGACTACTTCTTTAAATTGACACCAGATCCGGTGACCTTTGGGACATGGTTTTACCCCCTATAGGAATGTGCGATCATCTTGAAACGTTCAGATCACTTACAACTCAATAGATTCTACCTTCTTGTAGCGTTTCAGCCTGATTGGACCTTGTTTTCACACAAATGGACCCAGAATGATGTGAAATTGTGCTTCGTGCAACATAATTCTGGGTGCCATTTACAAACCATAAGTGCTAATGACTCCATTCCTTTTTGTGGTTGTAGGGGCTGTTGATTGGGGTACATTAAAACAAACCTGATCTCTCTAGGACATTCAGAAGCCAAGTTATAAGCCCACAAATGTGTAACTGGACTACTTCTTTAAATTGACACCAGATCCGGTGACCTTTGGGACATGGTTTAACCCCCTCAGGAAAGTGCTATCATCATGAAACGTTCAGATCAATTACAACTCAATAGATTCTACCTTCCTGTAACGTTTCAGCCTGATTGGACCTTGTTTTCACTTAAATGGACCCAGAATGAAGTGAAATTGTGCTTCGTGCAACATAATTCTGGGTGCCATTTACAAACCATAAGTGCTAATGACTCCATTCCTTTTTGTGGTTGTAGGGGCGGTTGATTGGAGTACATTAAAACAAACCTGATCTCTCTAGGACATTCAGAAGCCTAGTTATAAGCCCACAAATGTGTAACTGGACTACTTCTTTAAATTGACACCAGATCCGGTGACCTTTGGGACATGGTTTGACCCCCTTAGGAAAGTGCTATCATCATGAAACGTTCGGATCACTTACAACTCAATAGATTCTACCTTCCTGTAACGTTTCAGCCTGATTGGATCTTGTTTTCACACAAATGAACCCAGAATGATGTGAAATTGTGCTTCGTGCAACATAATTCTGAGTGCCATTTAAAAACAATAAGTGCTAATGACACCATTCCTTTTTGTGGTTGTAGGGGCTGTTGATTGGAGTACACTAAAACAAACCTGATCTCTCTAGGACATTCAGAAGCCAAGTTATAAGCCCACAAATGTGTAACTGGACTACTTCTTTAAATTGACACCAGATCCGGTGACCTTTGGGACATGGTTTGACCCCCTTAGGAAAGTGCTATCATCATGAAACGTTCAGATCACTTACAGCTCAATAGATTCTACCTTCCTGTAACGTTTCTGCCTGATTGCACCTTGTTTTCACACAAATGAACCCAGAATGATGTGAAACTGTGCTTCGTGCAACATAATTCTGGGTGCCATTTACAAACCATAAGTGCTAATGACTCCATTCCTTTTTCTGGTTGTAGGGGCTTTTGACTGGAGTACACTAAAACAAACCTAACCTCTCTAGGACATTCAGAAGCCAAGTTATAAGCCCACAAAGGTGTAACTGGACTACTTCTTTAAAGTGACACCAGGCCCGGTGACCTTTGGGACATGGTTTTACCCCCTATAGGAATGTGCGATCATCTTGAAACCTTCAGATCACTTACAACTCAATAGATTCTACCTTCTTGTAGCGTTTCAGCCTGATTGGACCTTGTTTTCACACAAATGAACCCAGAATGATGTGAAATTGTGCTCCGTGCAACATAATTCTGGGTGCCATTTAAAAACCATAAGGGCTAATGACTCCATTCCTTTTTGTGATTGTAGGGGCTGTTGATTGGAGTACTCTAAAACAAACCTGATCTCTCTAGGACATTCAGAAGCCAAGTTATAAGCCCACAAATGTGTAACTGGACTACTTCTTTAAATTGACACCAGATCCAGTGAACTTTGGGACATGGTTTGACACCCTTAGGAAAGTGCTATCATCATGAAACATTCAGATCACTTACAACTCAATAGATTCTACCTTCCTGTAACGTTTCAGCCTGATTGGACCTTGTTTTCACACAAATGGACCCAGAATGAAGTGAAATTGTGCTTCGTGCAACATAATTCTGGGTGCCATTTACAAACCATAAGTGCTAATGACTCCATTCCTTTTTGTGGATGTAGGGGCTGTTGATTGGAGTACATTAAAACAAACCTGATCTCTCTAGGACATTCAGAAGCCAAGTTATAAGCCCACAAATGTGTAACTGGACTACTTCTTTAAATTGACACCAGATCCGGTGACCTTTGGGACACGGTTTGACCCCCTTAGGAAAGTGCTATCATCATGAAACGTTCAGATCACTTACAACTCAATAGATTCTACCTTCCTGTAACGTTTCAGCCTGATTGGACCTTGTTTTCACACAAATGGACCCAGAATGAAGTGAAATTGTGCTTCGTGCAACATAATTCTGGGTGCCATTTACAAACCATAAGTGCTAATGACTCCATTTCTTTTTGTGGTTGTAGGGGCTGTTGATTGGAGTACATTAAAACAAACCTGATCTCTCTAGGACATTCAGAAGCCAAGTTATAAGCCCACAAATGTGTAACTGGACTACTTCTTTAAATTGACACCAGATCCGGTGACCTTTGGGACATGGTTTGACCCCCTTAGGAAAGTGCTATCATGATGAACCGTTCAGATCACTTACAACTCAATAGATTCTACCTTCCTGTAACGTTTCAGCCTGATTGAACCTTGTTTTCACACAAATGGACCCAGAATGATGTGAAATTGTGCTTCGTGCAACATAATTCTGGGTGCCATTTACAAACCATAAGTGCTAATGACTCCATTCCTTTTTGTGGTTGTAGGGGCTGTTGATTGGAGTACATTAAAACAAACCTGATCTCTCTAGGACATTCAGAAGCCAAGTTATAAGCCCACAAATGTGTAACTGGACTACTTCTTTAAATTGACACCAGATCCGGTGACATTTGGGACATGGTTTGACCCCCTTAGGAAAGTGCTATCATCATGAAACGTTCAGATCACTTAAAACTCAATAGATTCTACCTTCCTGTAACGTTTCAGCCTGATTGGACCTTGTTTTCACACAAATGAACCCAGAATGATGTGAAATTGTGCTTCGTGCAACATAATTCTGGGTGCCATTTACAAACCATAAGTGCTAATGACTCCATTCCTTTTTGTGGTTGTAGGGGCTGTTGATTGGAGAACACTAAAACAAACCTAACCTCTCTAGGACATTCAGAAGCCAAGTTATAAGCCCACAAAGGTGTAACTGCACTGCTTCTTTAAAGTGACACCAGGCCCGGTGACCTTTGGGACATGGTTTGACCCCCTATAGGAATGTGCGATCATCTTGAAACGTTCAGATCACTTACAACTCAATAGATTCTCCCTTCCTGTAACGTTTCAGCCTGATTGGACCTTGTTTTCACACAAATGAACCCAGAATGATGTGAAATTGTGCTTCGTGCAACATAATTCTGGGTGCCATTTAAAAACCATAAGTGCTAATGACTCCATTCCTTTTTGTGGTTGTAGGGGCTGTTGATTGGAGTATACTAAAACAAACCTGATCTCTCTAGGACATTCAGAAGCCAAGTTATAAGCCCACAAAGGTGTAACTGGGCTACTTCTTTAAATTGACACCAGATCCGGTGACCTTTGGGAAATGGTTTGACCCCCTTAGGAAAGTGCTATCATCATGAAACGTTCAGATCACTTACAACTCAATAGATTCTACCTTCCTGCAACGTTTCAGCCTGATTGGTCCTTGTTTTCACACAAATGAACCCAGAATGATGTGAAATTGTGCTTCGTGCAACATAATTCTGGGTGCCATTTACAAACCATAAGTGCTAATGACTCCATTCCTTTTTGTGGTTGTAGGGGCTGATGATTGGAGTACACTAAAACAAACCTAACCTATCTAGGACATTCAGAAGCCAAGTTTTAAGCCCACAAAGGTGTAACTGGACTACTTCTTTAAAGTGACACCAGGCCCGGTGACCTTTGGGACATGGTTTTACCCCCTATAGGAATGTCCGATCATCTTGAAACGTTCAGATAACTTACAACTCAATAGATTCTACCTTCTTGTAGCGTTTCAGCCTGATTGGACCTTGTTTTCACACAAATGGACCCAGAATGATGTGAAATTGTGCTTCGTGCAACATAATTCTGGGTGCCATTTACAAACCATAAGTGCTAATGACTCCATTCCTTTTTGTGGTTGTAGGGGCTGTTGATTGGAGTACATAAAAAAAACCTGATCACTCTAGGACATTCAGAAGCCAAGTTATAAGCCCACAAATGTGTAACTGGACTACTTCTTTAAATTGACACCAGATCCGGTGACCTTTGGGACATGGTTTGACCCCCTATAGGAATGTGCAATTATCTTGAAACGCTCAGATCACTTACAACTCAATAGATTCTACCTTCTTGAAGCGTTTCAGCCTGATTGGACCTTGTTTTCACACAAATGAACCCAGAATGATGTGAAATTGTGCTTCGTGCAACATAATTCTGGGTGCCATTTAAAAACCTTAAGTGCTAATGACTCCATTCCTTTTTGTGGTTGTAGGGGCTGTTGATTGGAGTACACTAAAACAAACCTGATCTCTCTAGGACATTCAGAAGCCAAGTTATAAGCCCACAAATGTGTAACTGAACTACTTCTTTAACTTGACACCAGATCCGGTGACCTTTGGGACATGGTTTGACCCCCTTAGGAAAGTGCTATCATCATGAAACGTTCAGATCACTTACAACTCAATAGATTCTACCTTCCTGTAACGTTTCAGCCTGATTGGACCTTGTTTTCACACAAATGGACCCAGAATGATGTGAAATTGTGCTTCGTGCAACATAATTCTTGGTGCCATTTACAAACCATAAGTGCTAATGACTCCATTCCTTTTTGTGGTTGTAGGGGCTGTTGATTGGAGTACACTAAAACAAACCTAACCTCTCTAGGACATTCAGAAGCCAAGTTATAAGCCCACAAAGGTGTAACTGGACTACTTCTTTAAAGTGACACCAGGCCCGGTGACCTTTGGGACATGGTTTGACCCCCTATAGGAATGTGCGATCATCATGAAACGTTCAGATCACTTACAACTCAATAGATTCTACCTTCTTGTAACGTTTCAGCCTGATTGGACCTTGTTTTCACACAAATGGACCCAGAATGATGTGAAATTGTGCTTCATGCAACATAATTCTGGGTGCCATTTACAAACCATAAGTGCTAATGACTCCATTCCTTTTTGTGGTTGTAGGGACTGTTGGTTGGAGTACATTAAAACAAACCTTATCTCTCTAGGACATTCAGAAGCCAAGTTATAAGCCCACAAATGTGTAACTGGACTACTTCTTTAAATTGACACCAGATCCGGTGACCTTTGGGACATGGTTTGACCCCCTTAGGAAAGTGCTATCATCATGAAATGTTCAGATCACTTACAACTCAATAGATTCTACATTCCTGTAACGTTTCAGCCTGATTGGACCTTGTTTTCACACAAATGAACCCAGAATGATGTGAAATTGTGCTTAGTGCAGCATAATTCTGGGTGCCATTTAAAAACCATAAGTTCTAATGACTCCATTGCTTTTTGTGGTTGTAGGGGCTGTTGATTGGAGTACATTAAAACAAACCTGATCTCTCTAGGACATTCAGAAGCCAAGTTATAAGCCCACAAATGTGTAACTGGACTACTTCTTTAAATTGACACCAGATCCGGTGACCTTTGGGACATGGTTTGACCCCCTTAGGAAAGTGCTATAATGATGAACCATACAGATCACTTACAACTCAATAGATTCTACCTTCCTGTAATGTTTCAGCCTGATTGAACCTTGTTTTCACACAAATGGACCCAGAATGATGTGAAATTGTGCTTCGTGCAACATAATTCTGGGTGCCATTTACAAACCATAAGTGCTAATGACTCCATTCCTTTTTGTGGTTGTAGGGGCTGTTGATTGGAGTACATTAAAACAAACCTGATCTCTCTAGGACATTCAGAAGCCAAGTTATAAGCCCACAAATGTGTAACTGGACTACTTCTTTAAATTGACACCAGATCCGGTGACATTTGGGACATGGTTTGACCCCCTTAGGAAAGTGCTATCATCATGAAACGTTCAGATCACTTACAACTCAATAGATTCTACCTTCCTGTAACGTTTCAGCCTGATTGGACCTTGTTTTCACACAAATGAACCCAGAATGATGTGAAATTGTGCTTCGTGCAACATAATTCTGGGTGCCATTTACAAACCATAAGTGCTAATGACTCCATTCCTTTTTGTGGTTGTAGGGGCTGTTGATTGGAGAACACTAAAACAAACCTAACCTCTCTAGGACATTCAGAAACCAAGTTATAAGCCCACAAAGGTGTAACTGCACTGCTTCTTTAAAGTGACACCAGGCCCGGTGACCTTTGGGACATGGTTTGACCCCCTATAGGAATGTGCGATCATCTTGAAACGTTCAGATCACTTACAACTCAATAGATTCTTCCTTCCTGTAACGTTTCAGCCTGATTGGACCTTGTTTTCACACAAATGAACCCAGAATGATGTGAAATTGTGCTTCGTGCAACATAATTCTGGGTGCCATTTAAAAACCATAAGTGCTAATGACTCCATTCCTTTTTGTGGTTGTAAGGGCTGTTGATTGGAGTATACTAAAACAAACCTGATCTCTCTAGGACATTCAGAAGCCAAGTTATAAGCCCACAAAGGTGTAACTGGACTACTTCTTTAAATTGACACCAGATCCGGTGACCTTTGGGAAATGGTTTGACCCCCTTAGGAAAGTGCTATCATCATGAAACGTTCAGATCACTTACAACTCAATAGATTCTACCTTCCTGCAACGTTTTAGCCTGATTGGTCCTTGTTTTCACACAAATGAACCCAGAATGATGTGAAATTGTGCTTCGTGCAACATAATTCTGGGTGCCATTTACAAACCATAAGTGCTAATGACTCCATTCCTTTTTGTGGTTGTAGGGGCTTTTGATTGGAGTACACTAAAACAAACCTATCCTATCTAGGACATTCAGAAGCCAAGTTATAAGCCCACAAATGTGTAACTGGACTACCTCTTTAAAGTGACACCAGGCCCGGTGACCTTTGGGACATGGTTTTACCCCCTATAGGAATGTCCGATCATCTTGAAACGTTCAGATAACTTACAACTCAATAGATTCTACCTTCTTGTAGCGTTTCAGCCTGATTGGACCTTGTTTTCACACAAATGGACCCAGAATGATGTGAAATTGTGCTTCGTGCAACATAATTCTGGGTGCCATTTACAAACCGTAAGTGCTAATGACTCCATTCCTTTTTGTGGTTGTAGGGGCTGTTGATTGGAGTACATAAAAAAAACCTGATCACTCTAGGACATTCAGAAGCCAAGTTATAAGCCCACAAATGTGTAACTGAACTACTTCTTTAACTTGACACCAGATCCGGTGACCTTTGGGACATGGTTTGACCCCCTTAGGAAAGTGCTATCATCATGAAACGTTCAGATCACTTACAACTCAATAGATTCTACCTTCCTGTAACGTTTCAGCCTGATTGGACCTTGTTTTCACACAAATGGACCCAGAATGATGTGAAATTGTGCTTCGTGCAACATAATTCTGGGTGCCATTTACAAACCATAAGTGCTAATGACTCCATTCCTTTTTGTGGTTGTAGGGGCTGTTGATTGGAGTACACTAAAACAAACCTAACCTCTCTAGGACATTCAGAAGCCAAGTTATAAGCCCACAAAGGTGTAACTGGACTACTTCTTTAAAGTGACACCAGGCCCGGTGACCTTTGGGACATGGTTTGACCCCCTATAGGAATGTGCGATCATCATGAAACGTTCAGATCACTTACAACTCAATAGATTCTACCTTCTTGTAACGTTTCAGCCTGATTGGACCTTGTTTTCACACAAATGGACCCAGAATGATGTGAAATTGTGCTTCATGCAACATAATTCTGGGTGCCATTTACAAACCATAAGTGCTAATGACTCCATTCCTTTTTGTGGTTGTAGGGACTGTTGGTTGGAGTACATTAAAACAAACCTTATCTCTCTAGGACATTCAGAAGCCAAGTTATAAGCCCACAAATGTGTAACTGGACTACTTCTTTAAATTGACACCAGATCCGGTGACCTTTGGGACATGGTTTGACCCCCTTAGGAAAGTGCTATCATCATGAAATGTTCAGATCACTTACAACTCAATAGATTCTACATTCCTGTAACGTTTCAGCCTGATTGGACCTTGTTTTCACACAAATGAACCCAGAATGATGTGAAATTGTGCTTAGTGCAGCATAATTCTGGGTGCCATTTAAAAACCATAAGTTCTAATGACTCCATTGCTTTTTGTGGTTGTAGGGGCTGTTGATTGGAGTACACTAAAACAAACCTAACCTCTCTAGGACATTCAGAAGCCAAGTTATAAGCCCAAAAAGGTGTAACTGGACTACTTCTTTAAAGTGACACCAGGCCCGGTGACCTTTCGAACATGGTTTTACCCCCTATAGGAATGTGCAATCATCTTGAAACGTTCAGATCACTTACAACTCAATAGATTCTACCTTCTTGTAGCGTTTCAGCCTGATTGGACCTTGTTTTCACACAAATGGACCCAGAATGATGTGAAATTGTGCTTCGTGCAACATAATTCTGGGTGCCATTTACAAACCTTAAGTGCTAATGACTCCATTCCTTTTTGTAGTTGTAGGAGCTGTTGATTGGAGTACACTAAAACAAACCTGATCTCTCTAGGACATTCAGAAGCCAAGTTATAAGCCCACAAAGGTGTAACTGGACTACTTCTTTAAAGTGACACCAGGCCCGATGACCTTTGGGACATGGTTTGACCCCCTATAGGAATGTGCGATCATCATGAAACGTTCAGATCACTTACAACTCAATAGATTCTACCTTCTTGTAACGTTTCAGTCTGAATGGACCTTGTTTTCACCCAAATGGACCCAGAATGATGTGAAATTGTGCTTCGTGCAACATAATTCTGGGTGCCATTTACAAACCATAAGTGCTAATGACTCCATTCCTTTTTGTGGTTGTAGGGGCTGTTGGTTGGAGTACACTAAAACAAACCTAACCTCTCTAGGACATTCAGAAGCCAAGTTATAAGCCCACAAATGTGTAACTGGACTACTTCTTTAAATTGACACCAGATCCGGTGACCTTTGTGACACGGTTTGACCCCCTTAGGAAAGTGCTATCATCATGAAACGTTCAGATCACTTACAACTCAATAGATTCTACCTTCCTGTAACGTTTCAGCCTGATTGGACCTTGTTTTCACACAAATGAACCCAGGATGATGTGAAATTGTGCTTCGTGCAACATAATTCTGGGTGCCATTTACAAACCATAAGTGCTAATGACTCCATTCCTTTTTGTGGTTTTTGGGGCTGTTGATTGGAGTACACTAAAACAAACCTAACCTCACTAGGACATTCAGAAGCCAGGTTATAAGCCCACAAAGGTGTAACTGGACTACTTCTTTAAATTGACACCAGGCCCGGTGACCTTTGGGACATGGTTTGACCCCCTATAGGAATGTGCGATCATCATGAAACGTTCAGATCACTTACAACTCAATAGATTCTACCTTCTTGTAACGTTTCAGCCTGATTGGACCTTGTTTTCACACAAATGGACCCAGAATGATGTGAAATTGTGCTTCATGCAACATAATTCTGGGTGCCATTTACAAACCATAAGTGCTAATGACTCCATTCCTTTTTGTGGTTTTAGGGGCTGTTGATTGGAGAACACTAAAACAAACTTAACCTCTCTAGGACATTCAGAAGCCAAGTTATAAGCCCACAAAGGTGTAACTGGACTACTTCTTTAAAGTGACACCAGGCCCAGTGACCTTTGGGACATGGTTTGACCCCATATAGGAATGTGCGATCATCTTGAAACGTTCAGATCACTTACAACTCAATAGATTCTACCTTCCTGTAACGTTTCAGCCTGATTGGACCTTGTTTTCACACAAATGAACAAAGAATGATGTGAAATTGTGCTTCGTGCAACATAATTCTGGGTGCCATTTAAAAACCATAAGTGCTAATGACTCCATTCCTTTTTGTGGTTGTAGGGGCTGTTTATTGGAGTATACTAAAACAAACCTGACCTCTCTAGGACATTCAGAAGCCAAGTTATAAGCCCACAAAGGTGTAACTGGACTACTTCTTTAAATTGACACCACATCCGGTGACCTTTGGGACATGGTTTGACCCCCTTAGGAAAGTGCTATCATCATGAAACGTTCAGATCACTTACAACTCAATAGATTCTACCTTCCTGTAACATTTCAGCCTGATTGGACCTTGTTTTCACACAAATGGACCCAGAATGATGTGAAATTGTGCTTCGTGCAACATAATTCTGGGTGCCATTTACAAACCATAAGTTCTAATGACTCCATTGCTTTTTGTGGTTGTAGGGGCTGTTGATTGGAGTACACTAAAACAAACCTAACCTCTCTAGGACATTCAGAAGCCAAGTTATAAGCCCACAAATGTGTAACTGGACTACTTCTTTAAAGTGACACCAGGCCCGGTGACCTTTCGAACATGGTTTTACCCCCTATAGGAATGTGCAATCATCTTGAAACGTTCAGATCACTTACAACTCAATAGATGCTACCTTCTTGTAGCGTTTCAGCCTGATTGGACCTTGTTTTCACACAAATGGACCCAGAATGATGTGAAATTGTGCTTCGTGCAACATAATTCTGGGTGCCATTTACAAACCTTAAGTGCTAATGACTCCATTCCTTTTTGTAGTTGTAGGAGCTGTTGATTGGAGTACACTAAAACAAACCTGAACTCTCTAGGACATTCAGAAGCCAAGTTATAAGCCCACAAAGGTGTAACCGGACTACTTCTTTAAAGTGACACCAGGCCCGGTGACCTTTGGGACATGGTTTGACCCCCTATAGGAATGTGCGATCATCATGAAACATTCAGATCACTTACAACTCAATAGATTCTACCTTCTTGTAACGTTTCAGCCTGAATGGACCTTGTTTTCACCCAAATGGACCCAGAATGATGTGAAATTGTGCTTCGTGCAACATAATTCTGGGTGCCATTTACAAACCATAAGTGCTAATGACTCCATTCCTTTTTGTGGTTGTAGGGGCTGTTGGTTGGAGTACATTAAAACAAACCTGATCTCTCTAGGACATTCAGAAACCAAGTTATAAGCCCACAAATGTGTAACTGGACTACTTCTTTAAATTGACACCAGATCCGGTGACCTTTGTGACATGGTTTGACCCCCTTAGGAAAGTGCTATCATCATGAAACGTTCAGATCACTTACAACTCAATAGATTCTACCTTCCTGTAACGTTTCAGCCTGATTGGACCTTGTTTTCACACAAATGAACCCAGGATGATGTGAAATTGTGCTTCGTGCAACATAATTCTGGGTGCCATTTACAAACCATAAGTGCTAATGACTCCATTCCTTTTTGTGGTTTTTGGGGCTGTTGATTGGAGTACACTAAAACAAACCTAACCTCTCTAGGACATTCAGAAGCCAGGTTATAAGCCCACAAAGGTGTAACTGGACTACTTCTTTAAAGTGACACCAGGCCCGGTGACCTTTGGGACATGGTTTGACCCCCTATAGGAATGTGCGATCATCATGAAATGTTCAGATCACTTACAACTCAATAGATTCTACCTTCTTGTAACGTTTCAGCCTGATTGGACCTTGTTTTCACACAAATGGACCCAGAATGATGTGAAATTGTGCTTCATGCAACATAATTCTGGGTGCCATTTAAAAACCATAAGTGCTAATGACTCCATTCCGTTTTGTGGTTGTAGGGGCTGTTGGTTGGAGTACATTAAAACAAACCTTATCTCTCTAGGACATTCAGAAGCCAAGTTATAAGCCCACAAAGGTGTAACTGGACTACTTCTTTAAAGTGACACCAGGCCCGGTGACCTTTGGAACATGGTTTTACCCCCTATAGGAATGTGCAATCATCTTGAAACGTTCAGATAACTTACAACTCAATAGATTCTACCTTCTTGTAGCGTTTCAGCCTGATTGGACCTTGTTTTCACACAAATGGACCCAGAATGATGTGAAATTGTGCTTCGTGCAACATAATTCTGGGTGCCATTTACAAACCTTAAGTGCTAATGACGCCATTCCTTTTTGTGGTTGTAGGGGCTGTTGATTGGAGTACACTAAAACAAACCTGATCTCTCTAGGACATTCAGAAGCCAAGTTATAAGCCCACAAAGGTGTAACTGGACTACTTCTTTAAAGTGAAACCAGGCCCGGTGACCTTTGGGACATGGTTTCACCCCCTATAGGAATGTGCGATCATCATGAAACGTTCAGATCACTTACAACTCAATAGATTCTACCTTCTTGTAATGTTTCAGCCTGATTGGACCTTGTTTTCACATAAATGGACCCAGAATGATGTGAAATTGTGCTTCGTGCAACATAATTCTGGGTGCCATTTACAAACCATAAGTGCTAAAGACTCCATTCCTTTTTCTGGTTGTAGGGGCTGTTGATTGGAGTACACTAAAACAAACCTGATCTCTCTAGGACATTCAGAAGCCAAGTTATAAGCCCACAAATGTGTAACTGGACTACTTCTTTAAATTGACACCAGATCCGGTGACCTTTGTGACATGGTTTGACCCCCTTAGGAAAGTGCTATCATCATGAAACGTTCAGATCACTTACAACTCAATAGATTCTACCTTTCTGTAACGTTTCAGCCTGGTTGGACCTTGTTTTCACACAAATGAACCCAGAATGATGTGAAATTGTGCTTCGTGCAACATAATTCTGGGTGCCATTTACAAACCATAAGTGCTAATGACTCCATTCCTTTTTGTGGTTTTAGGGGCTGTTGATTGGAGAACACTAAAACAAACTTAACCTCTCTAGGACATTCAGAAGCCAAGTTATAAGCCCACAAAGGTGTAACTGGACTACTTCTTTAAAGTGACACCAGGCCCAGTGACCTTTGGGACATGGTTTGACCCCCTATAGTAATGTGCGATCATCTTGAAACGTTCAGATCACTTACAACTCAATAGATTCTACCTTCCTGTAATGTTTCAGCCTGATTGGACCTTGTTTTCACACAAATGAACAAAGAATGATGTTAAATTGTGCTTCGTGCAACATAATTCTGGGTGCCATTTAAAAACCATAAGTGCTAATGACTCCATTCCTTTTTGTGGTTGTAGGGGCTGTTTATTGGAGTATACTAAAACAAACCTGACCTCTCTAGGACATTCAGAAGCCAAGTTATAAGCCCACAAAGGTGTAACTGGACTACTTCTTTAAATTGACACCATATCCGGTGACCTTTGGGACATGGTTTGACCCCCTTAGGAAAGTGCTATCATCATGAAACGTTCAGATCACTTACAACTCAATAGATTCTACCTTCCTGTAACATTTCAGCCTGATTGGACCTTGTTTTCACACAAATGGACCCAGAATGATGTGAAATTGTGCTTCGTGCAACATAATTCTGGGTGCCATTTACAAACAATAGTGCTAATGACTCCATTCCTTTTTGTGGCTGTAGGGGCTGTTGGTTGGAGTACATTAAAACAAACCTGATCTCTCAAGGACATTCAGAAGCCAAGTTATAAGTCTACAAATGTGTAACTGGACTACTTCTTTAAAATGACACCAGATCCGGTGACCTTTTGGACATGGTTTGACCCCCTTAGGAAAGTGCTATCATCATGAAACATTCAGATCACTTACAACTCAATAGATTCTACCTTCCTGTAACGTTTCAGCCTGATTGGACCTTGTTTTCACACAAATGAACCCAGAATGATGTGAAATTGTGCTTCGTGCAACATAATTCTGGGTGCCATTTAAAAACCATAGGTGCTAATGACTCCATTCCTTTTTGTGGTTGTAGGGGCTGTTGATTGGAGTATACTAAAACAAACCTGATCTCTCTAGGACATTCAGAAGCCAAGTTAAAAGCCCACAAAGGTGTAACTGGACTACTTCTTCAAATTGACACCAGATCCGGTGAGCTTTGGGACATGGTTTGACCCCCTTAGGAAAGTGCTATCATCATGAAATGTTCAGATCACTTACAACTCAATAGATTCTACCTTCCTGTAACGTTTCAGCCTGATTGGACCTTGTTTTCATACAAATGGACCCAGAATGATGTGAAATTGTGCTTCGTGCAACATAATTCTGGGTACCATTTACAAACCATAAGTGCTAATGACTCCATTCCATTTTGTGGTTGTAGGGGCTGTTGATTGGAGTACACTAAAACAAACCTGATCTCTCTAGGGCATTCAGAAGCCAAGTTATAAGCCGTCAAATGTGTAACTGGACTACTTCTTTAAATTGACACCAGATCCGGTGACCTTTGGGACATGGTTTGACCCCCTTAGGAAAGTGCTATCATCATGAAACGTTCAGATCACTTACAACTCAATAGATTCTACCTTCCTGTAACGTTTCAGCCTGATTGGACCTTGTTTTCACACAAATGAACCCAGAATGATGTGAAATTGTGCTTAGTGCAGCATAATTCTGGGTGCCATTTACAAACCATAAGTGCTAATGACTAAATTCCTTTTTGTGGTTGTAGGGGCTGTTGGTTTGAGTACATTAAAACAAACCTGATCTCTCTAGGACATTCAGAAGCCAAGTTATAAGTCCACAAATGTGTAACTGGACTACTTCTTTAAATTGACACCAGATCCTGTGACCTTTGGGACATGGTTTGACCCCCTTAGGAAAGTGTTATCATCATGAAACGTTCAGATCACTTACAACTCAATAGATTCTACCTTCTTGTAACAGTTCAGCCTGATTGGACCTTGTTTTCACACAAATGAACCCAGAATGATGTGAAATTGTGCTTAGTGCAGCATAATTCTGGGTGCCATTTACAAACCATAAGTGCTAATGACTCCATCCCTATTTGTGGTTGTAGGGGCTGTTGGTTGGAGTACATTAAAACAAACCTGATCTCTCTAGGACATTCAGAAGCCAAGTTATAAGCCCACAAATGTGTAACTGGACTACTTCTTTAAATTGACACCAGATCCGGTGACCTTTGGGACATGGTTTGACCCCCTTAGGAAAATGCTATCATCATGAAACGTTCAGATCGCTTACAACTCAATAGATTCTACCATCCTGTAACGTTTCAGCCTGATTGGACCTTGTTTTCACACAAATGAACCCAGAATGGTGTGAAATTGTGCTTCGTGCAACATAATTCTGGGTGCCATTTACAAACCATAAGTGCTAATGACTCCATTCCTTTTTGTGGTTGTAGGGGCTGTTGATTGGAGAACTCTAAACAAACCTAACCTCTCTAGGACATTCAGAAGCCAAGTTATAAGCCCACAAAGGTGTAATTGGACTGCTTCTTTAAAGTGACACCAGGCCCGGTGACCTTTGGGACATGGTTTGACCCCCTATAGGAATGTGCGATCATCTTGAAACGTTCAGATCATTTACAACTCAATAGATTATACCTTCCTGTAACGTTTCAGCCTGATTGGACCTTGTTTTAACACAAATGAACCCAGAATGATGTGAAATTGTGCTTCGTGCAACATAATTCTGGGTGCCATTTAAAAACCATAAGTGCTAATGACTCCATTCCTTTTTGTGGTTGTAGGGGCTGTTGATTGGAGTATACTAAAACAAACCTGATCTCTCTAGGACATTCAGAAGCCAAGTTATAAGCCCACAAAGGTGTAACTGGACTACTTCTTTAAATTGACACCAGATCCTGTGACCTTTGGGACATGGTTTGACCCCCTTAGGAAAGTGCTATCATCATGAAACGTTCAGATCACTTACAACTCAATAGATTCTACCTTCCTGTAACATTTCAGCCTGATTGGACCTTGTTTTCACACAAATGAATCCAGAATGATGTGAAATTGTGCTTCGTGCAACATAATTCTGGGTGCCATTTAAAAGCCATAAGTGCTAATGACTCCATTCCTTTTTGAGGTTGTAGGGGCTGTTGATTGGAGTACACTAAAACAAACCTGATCTCTCTAGGATATTCAGAAGCCAAGTTATAAGCCCTCAAATGTGTAACTGGACTACTTCTTTAAAGTTACACCAGGCCTGGTTACCTTTGGTACATGGTTTGACCCCCTATAGGAATGTGCGATCATCATGAAACGTTCAGATCACTTACAACTCAATAGATTCTACCTTCCTGTAACGTTTCAGCCTGATTGGACCTTGTTTTCACACAAATGAACCCAGAATGATGTGAAATTGTGCTTCGTGCAACATAATTCTGGGTGCCATTTACAAACCATAAGTGCTAATGACTCCATTCCTTTTTGTGGTTGTAGGGGCTGTTGATTGGAGTACATTAAAACAAACCTGATCTCTCTAGGACATTCAGAAGCCAAGTTATAAAACCACAAAGGTGTAACTGGACTACTTCTTTAAAGTGACACCAGGCCCCGGTAACCTTTGGGACATGGTTTGACCCCCTTAGGAAAGTGCTATCATCATGAAACGTTCAGATCACTTACAACTCAATAGATTCTACCTTCTTGTAGCGTTTCAGCCTGATTGGACCTTGTTTTCACACAAATGAACCCAGAATGATGTGAAATTGTGCTTCGTGCAACATAATTCTGGGTGCCATTTACAAACCATAAGTGCTAATGACTCCATTCCTTTTTGTAGTTGTAGGGGCTGTTGATTGGAGTACATTAAAACAAACCAGATCTCTCTAGGACATTCAGAAGCCAAGTTATAAGCCCACAAATGTGTAACTGGACTACTTCTTTAAATTGACACCAGATCCGGTGACCTTTGGGACATGGTTTGACCCCCTTAGGAAAGTGCTATCATGATGAAATGTTCAGATAACTTACAACTCAATAGATTCTACCTTCCTGTAACGTTTCAGCCTGATTGGACCTTGTTTTCACACAAATGAACCCAAAATGATGTGAAATTGTGCTTCGTGCAACATAATTCTGGGTGCCATTTAAAAACCATAAGTGCTAATGACTCCATTCCTTTTTGTGGTTGTAGGGACTGTTGATTGGAGTACACTAAAACAAACCTGATCTCTCTAGGACATTCAGAAGCCAAGTTATAAGCCCTCAAAGGTGTAACTGGACTACTTCTTTAAAGTGACACCAGGCCCGGTGACCTTTGGGACATGGTTTTACCCCCTATAGGAATGTGCGATCATCTTGAAACCTTCAGATCACTTACAACTCAATAGATTCTACCTTCTTGTAGCGTTTCAGCCTGATTGGACCTTGTTTTCACACAAATGGACCCAGAATGATGTGAAATTGTGCTTCGTGCAACATAATTCTGGGTGCCATTTACAAACCTTAAGTGCTAATGACTCCATTCCTTTTTGTGGTTGTAGGGGCTGTTGATTGGAGTACACTAAAACAAACCTAACCTCTCTAGGACATTCAGAAGCCAAGTTATAAGCCCACAAAGGTGTAACTGGACTACTTCTTTAAAGTGACACCAGGCCCGGTGACTTTTGGGACATGGTTTGACCCCCTTAGGAAAGTGCTATCATCATGAAACGTTCAGATCACTTAAAACTTAATAGATTCTACCTTCCTGTAACGTTTCAGCCTGATTGGACCTTGTTTTCACACAAATGAACCCAGAATGATGTGAAATTGTGCTTAGTGCAGCATAATTCTGGGTGCCATTTACAAACCATAAGTGCTAATGACTCCATTCCTTTTTGTGGTTGTAGGGGCTGTTGGTTGGAGTACATTAAAACAAACCTGATCTCTCTAGGACATTCAGAAGCCAAGTTATAAGCCCACAAAGGTGTAACTGGACTACTTCTTTAAATTGACACCAGATCCGGTGACATTTGGGACATGGTTTGACCCCCTTAGGAAAGTGCTATCATCATGAAACGTTCAGATCGCTTACAACTCAATAGATTCTACCATCCTGTAACGTTTCAGCCTGATTGGACCGTGTTTTCACAGAAATGAACCCAGAATGGTGTGAAATTGTGCTTCGTGCAACATAATTCTGGGTGCCATTTACAAACCATAAGTGCTAATGACTCCATTCCTTTTTGTGGTTGTAGGGGCTGCTGATTGGAGAACTCTAAACAAACCTAACCTCTCTAGGACATTCAGAAGCCAAGTTATAAGCCCTCAAAGGTGTAACTGGACTACTTCTTTAAAGTGACACCAGGCCCGGTGACCTTTGGGACATGGTTTGACCCCCTATAGGAATGTGCGATCATCATGAAACGTTCAGATCACTTACAACTCAATAGATTCTACCTTCTTGTAATGTTTCAGCCCGATTGGACCTTGTTTTCACACAAATGGACCCAGAATGATGTGAAATTGTGCTTCGTGCAACATAATTCTGGGTGCCATTTACAAACCATAAGTGCTAATGACTCCATTCCTTTTTGTGGTTGTAGGGGCTGTTGATTGGAGTACATTAAAACAAACCTGATCTCTCTAGGACATTCAGAAGCCAAGTTATAAGCCCACAAAGGTGTAACTGGACTACTTCTTTAAAGTGACACCAGGCCCGGTGACCTTTGGGACATGGTTTGACCCCCTTAGGAAAGTGCTATCATCATGAAACGTTCAGATCACTTACAACTCAATATATTCTACCTTCTTGTAGCGTTTCAGCCTGATTGGACCTTGTTTTCACACAAATGAACCCAGAATGATGTGAAATTGTGCTTCGTGCAACATAATTCTGGGTGCCATTTACAAACCATAAGTGCTAATGACTCCATTCCTTTTTGTGGTTGTAGGGGCTGTTGATTTGAGTACTTTAAAACAAACCAGATCTCTCTAGGACATTCAGAAGCCAAGTTATAAGCCCACAAATGTGTAACTGGACTACTTCTTTAAATTGACACCAGATCCGGTGACCTTTGGGACATGGTTTGACCCCCTTAGGAAAGTGCTATCATGATGAAATGTTCAGATCACTTACAACTCAATAGATTCTACCTTCCTGTAACGTTTCAGCCTGATTGGACCTTGTTTTCACACAAATGAACCCAGAATGATGTGAAATTGTGCTTCGTGCAACATAATTCTGGGTGCCATTTAAAAACCATAAGTGCTAATGACTCCATTCATTTTTGTGGTTGTAGGGACTGTTGATTGGAGTACACTAAAACAAACCTGATCTCTCTAGGACATTCAGAAGCCAAGTTATAAGCCCTCAAAGGTGTAACTGGACTACTTCTTTAAAGTGACACCAGGCCCAGTGACCTTTGGGACATGGTTTTACCCCCTATAGGAATGTGCGATCATCTTGAAACGTTCAGATCACTTACAACTCAATAGATTCTACCTTCTTGTAGCGTTTAAGCCTGATTGGACCTTGTTTTCACACAAATGGACCCAGAATGATGTGAAATTGTGCTTCGTGCAACATAATTCTGGGTGCCATTTACAAACCTTAAGTGCTAATGACTCCATTCCTTTTTGTGGTTGTAGGGGCTGTTGATTGGAGTACACTAAAACAAACCTAACCTCTCTAGGACATTCAGAAGCCAAGTTATAAGCCCACAAATGTGTAACTGGACTACTTCTTTAAAGTGACACCAGGCCCGGTGACCTTTGGGACATGGTTTGACCCCCTTAGGAAAGGGCTATCATCATGAAACGTTCAGATCACTTAAAACTCAATAGATTCTACCTTCCTGTAACGTTTCAGCCTCATTGGACCTTGTTTTCACACAAATGAACCCAGAATGATGTGAAATTGTGCTTCGTGCAACATAATTCTGGGTGCCATTTAAAAACCATAAGGGCTAATGACTCCATTCCTTTTTCTGGTTGTAGGGGCTGTTGATTGGAGTATACTAAAACAAACCTGATCTCTCTAGGACATTCAGAAGCCAAGTTATAAGCCCACAAAGGTGTAACTGGACTACTTCTTTAAATTGACACCATATCCGGTGACATTTGGGACATGGTTTGACCCCCTTAGGAAAGTGCTATCATCATGAAACGTTCAGATCACTTACAACTCAATAGATTCTACCTTCCTGTAACATTTCAGCCTGATTGGACCTTGTTTTCACACAAATGGACCCAGAATGATGTGAAATTGTGCTTCGTGCAACATAATTCTGGGTGCCATTTACAAACAATAGTGCTAATGACTCCATTCCTTTTTGTGGCTGTAGGGGCTGTTGGTTGGAGTACATTAAAACAAACCTGATCTCTCTAGGACATTCAGAAGCCAAGTTATAAGTCTACAAATGTGTTACTGGACTACTTCTTTAAAATGACACCAGATCCGGTCACCTTTGGGACATGGTTTGGCCCAATTAGGAAAGTGCTATCATCATGAAACATTCAGATCACTTACAACTCAATAGATTCTACCTTCCTGTAACGTTTCAGCCTGATTGGACCTTGTTTTCATACAAATGGACCCAGAATGATGTGAAATTGTGCTTCGTGCAACATAATTCTGGGTACCATTTACAAACCATAAGTGCTAATGACTCCATTCCATTTTGTGGTTGTAGGGGCTGTTGATTGGAGTACACTAAAACAAACCTGATCTCTCTAGGGCATTCAGAAGCCAAGTTATAAGCCGTCAAATGTGTAACTGGACTACTTCTTTAAATTGACACCAGATCCGGTGACCTTTGGGACATGGTTTGACCCCCTTAGGAAAGTGCTATCATCATGAAACGTTCAGATCACTTACAACTCAATAGATTCTACCTTCTTGTAACGGTTCAGCCTGATTGGACCTTGTTTTCACACAAATGAACCCAGAATGATGTGAAATTGTGCTTAGTGCAGCATAATTCTGGGTGCCATTTACAAACCATAAGTGCTAATGACTCCATCCCTATTTGTGGTTGTAGGGGCTGTTGGTTGGAGTACATTAAAACAAACCTGATTTCTCTAGGACATTCAGAAGCCAAGTTATAAACCCACAAATGTGTAACTGGACTACTTCTTTAAATTGACACCAGATCCGGTGACCTTTGGGACATGGTTTGACCCCCTTAGGAAAGTGCTATCATCATGAAACGTTCAGATCGCTTACAACTCAATAGATTCTACCATCCTGTAACGTTTCAGCCTGATTGGACCTTGTTTTCACACAAATGAACCCAGAATGGTGTGAAATTGTGCTTCGTGCAACATAATTCTGGGTGCCATTTACAAACCATAAGTGCTAATGACTCCATTCCTTTTTGTGGTTGTAGGGGCTGTTGATTGGAGAACTCTAAACAAACCTAACCTCTCTAGGACATTCAGAAGCCAAGTTATAAGCCCACAAAGGTGTAATTGGACTGCTTCTTTAAAGTGACACCAGGCCCGGTGACCTTTGGGACATGGTTTGACCCCCTATAGGAATGTGCGATCATCTTGAAACGTTCAGATCATTTACAACTCAATAGATTATACCTTCCTGTAACGTTTCAGCCTGATTGGACCTTGTTTTAACACAAATGAACCCAGAATGATGTGAAATTGTGCTTCGTGCAACATAATTCTGGGTGCCATTTAAAAACCATAAGTGCTAATGACTCCATTCCTTTTTGTGGTTGTAGGGGCTGTTGATTGGAGTATACTAAAACAAACCTGATCTCTCTAGGACATTCAGAAGCCAAGTTATAAGCCCACAAAGGTGTAACTGGACTACTTCTTTAAATTGACACCAGATCCTGTGACCTTTGGGACATGGTTTGACCCCCTTAGGAAAGTGCTATCATCATGAAACGTTCAGATCACTTACAACTCAATAGATTCTACCTTCCTGTAACATTTCAGCCTGATTGGACCTTGTTTTCACACAAATGAATCCAGAATGATGTGAAATTGTGCTTCGTGCAACATAATTCTGGGTGCCATTTAAAAGCCATAAGTGCTAATGACTCCATTCCTTTTTGAGGTTGTAGGGGCTGTTGATTGGAGTACACTAAAACAAACCTGATCTCTCTAGGATATTCAGAAGCCAAGTTATAAGCCCTCAAATGTGTAACTGGACTACTTCTTTAAAGTTACACCAGGCCTGGTTACCTTTGGTACATGGTTTGACCCCCTATAGGAATGTGCGATCATCTTGAAACGTTCAGATCACTTACAACTCAATAGATTCTACCTTCCTGTAACGTTTCAGCCTGATTGGACCTTGTTTTCACACAAATGAACCCAGAATGATGTGAAATTGTGCTTCGTGCAACATAATTCTGGGTGCCATTTACAAACCATAAGTGCTAATGACTCCATTCCTTTTTGTGGTTGTAGGGGCTGTTGATTGGAGTACACTAAAACAAACCTAACCTCTCTAGGACATTCAGAAGCCACGTTATAAGCCCACAAAGGTGTAACTGGACTACTTCTTTAAAGTGACACCAGGCCCGGTGACCTTTGGGACATGGTTTGACCCCCTTAGGAAAGTGCTATCATCATGAAACGTTCAGATCACTTACAACTCAATAGATTCTACCTTCTTGTAGCGTTTCAGCCTGATTGGACCTTGTTTTCACACAAATGAACCCAGAATGATGTGAAATTGTGCTTCGTGCAACATAATTCTGGGTGCCATTTACAAACCATAAGTGCTAATGACTCCATTCCTTTTTGTGGTTGTAGGGGCTGTTGATTGGAGTACATTAAAACAAACCAGATCTCTCTAGGACATTCAGAAGCCAAGTTATAAGCCCACAAATTTGTAACTGGACTACTTCTTTAAATTGACACCAGATCCGGTGACCTTTGGGACATGGTTTGACCCCCTTAGGAAAGTGCTATCATGATGAAATGTTCAGATAACTTACAACTCAATAGATTCTACCTTCCTGTAACGTTTCAGCCTGATTGGACCTTGTTTTCACACAAATGAACCCAAAATGATGTGAAATTGTGCTTCGTGCAACATAATTCTGGGTGCCATTTAAAAACCATAAGTGCTAATGACTCCATTCCTTTTTGTGGTTGTAGGGACTGTTGATTGGAGTACACTAAAACAAACCTGATCTCTCTAGGACATTCAGAAGCCAAGTTATAAGCCCTCAAAGGTGTAACTGGACTACTTCTTTAAAGTGACACCAGGCCCGGTGACCTTTGGGACATGGTTTTACCCCCTATAGGAATGTGCGATCATCTTGAAACCTTCAGATCACTTACAACTCAATAGATTCTACCTTCTTGTAGCGTTTCAGCCTGATTGGACCTTGTTTTCACACAAATGGACCCAGAATGATGTGAAATTGTGCTTCGTGCAACATAATTCTGGGTGCCATTTACAAACCTTAAGTGCTAATGACTCCATTCCTTTTTGTGGTTGTAGGGGCTGTTGATTGGAGTACACTAAAACAAACCTAACCTCTCTAGGACATTCAGAAGCCAAGTTATAAGCCCACAAAGGTGTAACTGGACTACTTCTTTAAAGTGACACCAGGCCCGGTGACTTTTGGGACATGGTTTGACCCCCTTAGGAAAGTGCTATCATCATGAAACGTTCAGATCACTTAAAACTTAATAGATTCTACCTTCCTGTAACGTTTCAGCCTGATTGGACCTTTTTTTTTACACAAATGAACCCAGAATGATGTGAAATTGTGCTTAGTGCAGCATAATTCTGGGTGCCATTTACAAACCATAAGTGCTAATGACTCCATTCCTTTTTGTGGTTGTAGGGGCTGTTGGTTCGAGTACATTAAAACAAACCTGATCTCTCTAGGACATTCAGAAGCCAAGTTATAAGCCCACAAAGGTGTAACTGGACTACTTCTTTAAATTGACACCAGATCCGGTGAAATTTGGGACATGGTTTGACCCCCTTAGGAAAGTGCTATCATCATGAAACGTTCAGATCGCTTACAACTCAATAGATTCTACCATCCTGTAACGTTTCAGCCTGATTGGACCTTGTTTTCACAGAAATGAACCCAGAATGGTGTGAAATTGTGCTTCGTGCAACATAATTCTGGGTGCCATTTACAAACCATAAGTGCTAATGACTCCATTCCTTTTTGTGGTTGTAGGGGCTGTTGATTGGAGAACTCTAAACAAACCTAACCTCTCTAGGACATTCAGAAGCCAAGTTATAAGCCCTCAAAGGTGTAACTGGACTACTTCTTTAAAGTGACACCAGGCCCGGTGACCTTTGGGACATGGTTTGACCCCCTATAGGAATGTGCGATCATCATGAAACGTTCAGATCACTTACAACTCAATAGATTCTACCTTCTTGTAATGTTTCAGCCTGATTGGACCTTGTTTTCACACAAATGGACCCAGAATGATGTGAAATTGTGCTTCGTGCAACATAATTCTGGGTGCCATTTACAAACCATAAGTGCTAATGACTCCATTCCTTTTTGTGGTTGTAGGGGCTGTTGATTGGAGTACATTAAAACAAACCTGATCTCTCTAGGACATTCAGAAGCCAAGTTATAAGCCCACAAAGGTGTAACTGGACTACTTCTTTAAAGTGACACCAGGCCCGGTGACCTTTGGGACATGGTTTGACCCCCTTAGGAAAGTGCTATCATCATGAAACGTTCAGATCACTTACAACTCAATATATTCTACCTTCTTGTAGCGTTTCAGCCTGATTGGACCTTGTTTTCACACAAATGAACCCAGAATGATGTGAAATTGTGCTTCGTGCAACATAATTCTGGGTGCCATTTACAAACCATAAGTGCTAATGACTCCATTCCTTTTTGTGGTTGTAGGGGCTGTTGATTTGAGTACTTTAAAACAAACCAGATCTCTCTAGGACATTCAGAAGCCAAGTTATAAGCCCACAAATGTGTAACTGGACTACTTCTTTAAATTGACACCAGATCCGGTGACCTTTGGGACATGGTTTGACCCCCTTAGGAAAGTGCTATCATGATGAAATGTTCAGATCACTTACAACTCAATAGATTCTACCTTCCTGTAACGTTTCAGCCTGATTGGACCTTGTTTTCACACAAATGAACCCAGAATGATGTGAAATTGTGCTTCGTGCAACATAATTCTGGGTGCCATTTAAAAACCATAAGTGCTAATGACTCCATTCCTTTTTGTGGTTGTAGGGACTGTTGATTGGAGTACACTAAAACAAACCTGATCTCTCTAGGACATTCAGAAGCCAAATTATAAGCCCTCAAAGGTGTAACTGGACTACTTCTTTAAAGTGACACCAGGCCCGGTGACCTTTGGGACATGGTTTTACCCCCTATAGGAATGTGCGATCATCTTGAAACGTTCAGATCACTTACAACTCAATAGATTCTACCTTCTTGTAGCGTTTAAGCCTGATTGGACCTTGTTTTCACACAAATGGACCCAGAATGATGTGAAATTGTGCTTCGTGCAACATAATTCTGGGTGCCATTTACAAACCTTAAGTGCTAATGACTCCATTCCTTTTTGTGGTTGTAGGGGCTGTTGATTGGAGTACACTAAAACAAACCTAACCTCTCTAGGACATTCAGAAGCCAAGTTATAAGCCCACAAAGGTGTAACTGGACTACTTCTTTAAATTGACACCAGATCCGGTGACCTTTGGGACATGGTTTGACCCCGTTAGGAAAGTGCTATCATCATGAAACGTTCAGATCACTTACAACTCAATAGATTCTACCTTCCTGTAACATTTCAGCCTGATTGGACCTTGTTTTCACACAAATGGACCCAGAATGATGTGAAATTGTGCTTCGTGCAACATAATTCTGGGTGCCATTTACAAACCATAAGTGCTAATGACTCCATTCCTTTTTGTGGTTGTAGGGGCTGTTGGTTGGAGTACATTAAAACAAACCTGATCTCTCTAGGACATTCAGAAGCCAAGTTATAAGACCACAAATGTGTAACTGGACTACTTCTTTAAATTGACACCAGATCCGGTGACCTTTGGGACATGGTTTGACCCCCTTAGGAAAGTGCTATCATCATGAAACGTTCAGATCACTTACAACTCAATAGATTCTACCTTCCTGTAACGTTTCAGCCTGATTGGACCTTGTTTTCACACAAATGAACCCAAAATGATGTGAAATTGTGCTTCGTGCAACATAATTCTGGGTGCCATTTAAAAACCATAAGTGCTAATGACTCCATTCCTTTTTGTGGTTGTAGGGACTGTTGATTGGAGTACACTAAAACAAACCTGATCTCTCTAGGACATTCAGAAGCCAAGTTATAAGCCCTCAAAGGTGTAACTGGACTACTTCTTTAAAGTGACACCAGGCCCGGTGACCTTTGGGACATGGTTTGACCCCCTATAGGAATGTGCGATCATCTTGAAACCTTCAGATCACTTACAACTCAATAGATTCTACCTTCTTGTAGTGTTTCAGCCTGATTGGACCTTGTTTTCACACAAATGGACCCAGAATGATGTGAAATTGTGCTTCGTGCAACATAATTCTGGGTGCCATTTACAAACCTTAAGTGCTAATGACTCCATTCCTTTTTGTGGTTGTAGGGGCTGTTGATTGGAGTACACTAAAACAAACCTAACCTCTCTAGGACATTCAGAAGCCAAGTTATAAGCCCACAAAGGTGTAACTGGACTACTTCTTTAAAGTGACACCAGGCCCGGTGACTTTTGGGACATGGTTTGACCCCCTTAGGAAAGTGCTATCATCATGAAACGTTCAGATCACTTAAAACTTAATAGATTCTACCTTCCTGTAACATTTCAGCCTGATTGGACCTTGTTTTCACACAAATGAACCCAGAATGATGTGAAATTGTGCTTAGTGCAGCATAATTCTGGGTGCCATTTACAAACCATACGTGCTAATGACTCCATTCCTTTTTGTGGTTGTAGGGGCTGTTGGTTGGAGTACATTAAAACAAACCTGATCTCTCTAGGACATTCAGAAGCCAAGTTATAAGCCCACAAAGGTGTAACTGGACTACTTCTTTAAATTGACACCAGATCCGGTGACATTTGGGACATGGTTTGACCCCCTTAGGAAAGTGCTATCATCATGAAACGTTCAGATCGCTTACAACTCAATAGATTCTACCATCCTGTAACGTTTCAGCCTGATTGGACCTTGTTTTCACACAAATGAACCCAGAATGGTGTGAAATTGTGCTTCGTGCAACATAATTCTGGGTGCCATTTACAAACCATAAGTGCTAATGACTCCATTCCTTTTTGTGGTTGTAGGGGCTGTTGATTGGAGAACTCTAAACAAACCTAACCTCTCTAGGACATTCAGAAGCCAAGTTATAAGCCCACAAAGGTGTAATTGGACTGCTTCTTTAAAGTGACACCAGGCCCCGTGACCTTTTGGACATGGTTTGACCCCCTATAGGAATGTGCGATCATCTTGAAACTTTCAGATCATTTACAACTCAATAGATTATACCTTCCTGTAATGTTTCAGCCTGATTGGACCTTGTTTTAAAACAAATGAACCCAGAATGATGTGAAATTGTGCTTCGTGCAACATAATTCTGGGTGCCATTTAAAAACCATAAGTGCTAATGACTCCATTCCTTTTTGTGGTTGTAGGGGCTGTTGATTGGAGTATACTAAAACAAACCTGATCTCTCTAGGACATTCAGAAGCCAAGTTATAAGCCCACAAAGGTGTAACTGGACTACTTCTTTAAATTGACACCAGATCCTGTGACCTTTGGGACATGGTTTGACCCCCTTAGGAAAGTGCTATCATCATGAAACGTTCAGATCATTAAAACTCAATAGATTCTACCTTCCTGTAACATTTCAGCCTGATTGGACCTTGTTTTCACACAAATGAATCCAGAATGATGTGAAATTGTGCTTCGTGCAACATAATTCTGGGTGCCATTTAAAAGCCATAAGTGCTAATGACTCCATTCCTTTTTTAGGTTGTAGGGGCTGTTGATTGGAGTACACTAAAACAAACCTGATCTCTCTAGGATATTCATAAGCCAAGTTATAAGCCCTCAAAGGTGTAACTGGACTACTTCTTTAAATTGACACCAGATCCGGTGACCTTTGGGACATGGTTTGACCCCGTTAGGAAAGTGCTATCATCATGAAACGTTCAGATCACTTACAACTCAATAGATTCTACCTTCCTGTAACATTTCAGCCTGATTGGACCTTGTTTTCACACAAATGGACCCAGAATGATGTGAAATTGTGCTTCGTGCAACATAATTCTGGGTGCCATTTACAAACCATAAGTGCTAATGACTCCATTCCTTTTTGTGGTTGTAGGGGCTGTTGGTTGGAGTACATTAAAACAAACCTGATCTCTCTAGGACATTCAGAAGCCAAGTTATAAGACCACAAATGTGTAACTGGACTACTTCTTTAAATTGACACCAGATCCGGTGACCTTTGGGACATGGTTTGACCCCCTTAGGAAAGTGCTATCATCATGAAACGTTCAGATCACTTACAACTCAATAGATTCTACCTTCCTGTAACGTTTCAGCCTGATTGGACCTTGTTTTCACACAAATGAACCCAGAATGATGTGAAATTGTGCTTAGTGCAGCATAATTCTGGGTGCCATTTACAAACCATAAGTGCTAATGACTTAATTCCTTTTTGTGGTTGTAGGGGCTGTTGGTTGGAGTACATTAAAACAAACCTGATCTCTCTAGGACATTCAGAAGCCAAGTTATAAGCCCACAAAGGTGTAACTGGACTACTTCTTTAAATTGACACCAGATCCGGTGACATTTGGGACATGGTTTGACCCCCTTAGGAAAGTGCTATCATCATGAAACGTTCAGATCGCTTACAACTCAATAGATTCTACCATCCTGTAACGTTTCAGCCTGATTGGACCTTGTTTTCACACAAATGAACCCAGAATGGTGTGAAATTGTGCTTCGTGCAACATAATTCTGGGTGCCATTTACAAACCATAAGTGCTAATGACTCCATTCCTTTTTGTGGTTGTAGGGGCTGTTGATTGGAGAACTCTAAACAAACCTAACCTCTCTAGGACATTCAGAAGCCAAGTTATAAGCCCACAAAGGTGTAATTGGACTGCTTCTTTAAAGTGACACCAGGCCCGGTGACCTTTTGGACATGGTTTGACCCCCTATAGGAATGTGCGATCATCTTGAAACTTTCAGATCATTTACAACTCAATAGATTATACCTTCCTGTAACGTTTCAGCCTGATTGGACCTTGTTTTAAAACAAATGAACCCAGAATGATGTGAAATTGTGCTTCGTGCAACATAATTCTGGGTGCCATTTAAAAACCATAAGTGCTAATGACTCCATTCCTTTTTGTGGTTGTAGGGGCTGTTGATTGGAGTATACTAAAACAAACCTGATCTCTCTAGGACATTCAGAAGCCAAGTTATAAGCCCACAAAGGTGTAACTGGACTACTTCTTTAAATTGACACCAGATCCTGTGACCTTTGGGACATGGTTTGACCCCCTTAGGAAAGTGCTATCATCATGAAACGTTCAGATCATTAAAACTCAATAGATTCTACCTTCCTGTAACATTTCAGCCTGATTGGACCTTGTTTTCACACAAATGAATCCAGAATGATGTGAAATTGTGCTTCGTGCAACATAATTCTGGGTGCCATTTAAAAGCCATAAGTGCTAATGACTCCATTCCTTTTTTAGGTTGTAGGGGCTGTTGATTGGAGTACACTAAAACAAACCTGATCTCTCTAGGATATTCATAAGCCAAGTTATAAGCCCTCAAAGGTGTAACTGGACTACTTCTTTAAATTGACACCAGATCCGGTGACCTTTGGGACATGGTTTGACCCCGTTAGGAAAGTGCTATCATCATGAAACGTTCAGATCACTTACAACTCAATAGATTCTACCTTCCTGTAACATTTCAGCCTGATTGGACCTTGTTTTCACACAAATGGACCCAGAATGATGTGAAATTGTGCTTCGTGCAACATAATTCTGGGTGCCATTTACAAACCATAAGTGCTAATGACTCCATTCCTTTTTGTGGTTGTAGGGGCTGTTGGTTGGAGTACATTAAAACAAACCTGATCTCTCTAGGACATTCAGAAGCCAAGTTATAAGACCACAAATGTGTAACTGGACTACTTCTTTAAATTGACACCAGATCCGGTGACCTTTGGGACATGGTTTGACCCCCTTAGGAAAGTGCTATCATCATGAAACGTTCAGATCACTTACAACTCAATAGATTCTACCATCCTGTAACGTTTCAGCCTGATTGGACCTTGTTTTCACACAAATGAACCCAGAATGATGTGAAATTGTGCTTCGTGCAACATAATTCTGGGTGCCATTTAAAAGCCATAAGTGCTAATGACTCCATTCCTTTTTTAGGTTGTAGGGGCTGTTGATTGGAGTACACTAAAACAAACCTGATCTCTCTAGGATATTCATAAGCCAAGTTATAAGCCCTCAAAGGTGTAACTGGACTACTTCTTTAAATTGACACCAGATCCGGTGACCTTTGGGACATGGTTTGACCCCGTTAGGAAAGTGCTATCATCATGAAACGTTCAGATCACTTACAACTCAATAGATTCTACCTTCCTGTAACATTTCAGCCTGATTGGACCTTGTTTTCACACAAATGGACCCAGAATGATGTGAAATTGTGCTTCGTGCAACATAATTCTGGGTGCCATTTACAAACCATAAGTGCTAATGACTCCATTCCTTTTTGTGGTTGTAGGGGCTGTTGGTTGGAGTACATTAAAACAAACCTGATCTCTCTAGGACATTCAGAAGCCAAGTTATAAGACCACAAATGTGTAACTGGACTACTTCTTTAAATTGACACCAGATCCGGTGACCTTTGGGACATGGTTTGACCCCCTTAGGAAAGTGCTATCATCATGAAACGTTCAGATCACTTACAACTCAATAGATTCTACCTTCCTGTAACGTTTCAGCCTGATTGGACCTTGTTTTCACACAAATGAACCCAGAATGATGTGAAATTGTGCTTAGTGCAGCATAATTCTGGGTGCCATTTACAAACCATAAGTGCTAATGACTCCATTCCTTTTTGTGGTTGTAGGGGCTGTTGGTTGGAGTACATTAAAACAAACCTGATCTCTCTAGGACATTCAGAAGCCAAGTTATAAGCCCACAAAGGTGTAACTGGACTACTTCTTTAAATTGACACCAGATCCGGTGACATTTGGGACATGGTTTGACCCCCTTAGGAAAGTGCTATCATCATGAAACGTTCAGATCGCTTACAACTCAATAGATTCTACCATCCTGTAACGTTTCAGCCTGATTGGACCTTGTTTTCACACAAATGAACCCAGAATGGTGTGAAATTGTGCTTCGTGCAACATAATTCTGGGTGCCATTTACAAACCATAAGTGCTAATGACTCCATTCCTTTTTGTGGTTGTAGGGGCTGTTGATTGGAGAACTCTAAACAAACCTAACCTCTCTAGGACATTCAGAAGCCAAGTTATAAGCCCACAAAGGTGTAATTGGACTGCTTCTTTAAAGTGACACCAGGCCCGGTGACCTTTTGGACATGGTTTGACCCCCTATAGGAATGTGCGATCATCTTGAAACTTTCAGATCATTTACAACTAAATAGATTATACCTTCCTGTAACGTTTCAGCCTGATTGGACCTTGTTTTAACACAAATGAACCCAGAATGATGTGAAATTGTGCTTCGTGCAACATAATTCTGGGTGCCATTTAAAAACCATAAGTGCTAATGACTCCATTCCTTTTTGTGGTTGTAGGGGCTGTTGATTGGAGTATACTAAAACAAACCTGATCTCTCTAGGACATTCAGAAGCCAAGTTATAAGCCCACAAAGGTGTAACTGGACTACTTCTTTAAATTGACACCAGATCCTGTGACCTTTGGGACATGGTTTGACCCCCTTAGGAAAGTGCTATCATCATGAAACGTTCAGATCATTAAAACTCAATAGATTCTACCTTCCTGTAACATTTCAGCCTGATTGGACCTTGTTTTCACACAAATGAATCCAGAATGATGTGAAATTGTGCTTCGTGCAACATAATTCTGGGTGCCATTTAAAAGCCATAAGTGCTAATGACTCCATTCCTTTTTGAGGTTGTAGGGGCTGTTGATTGGAGTACACTAAAACAAACCTGATCTCTCTAGGATATTCAGAAGCCAAGTTATAAGCCCTCAAAGGTGTAACTGGACTACTTCTTTAAAGTGACACCAGGCCCGGTGACCTTTGGGACATGGTTTGACCCCCTATAGGAATGTGCGATCATCATGAAACGTTCAGATCACTTACAACTCAATAGATTCTACCTTCTTGTAATGTTTCAGCCTGATTGGACCTTGTTTTCACACAAATGGACCCAGAATGATGTGAAATTGTGCTTCGTGCAACATAATTCTTGGTGCCATTTACAAACCATAAGTGCTAATGACTCCATTCCTTTTTTGTGGTTGTAGGGGCTGTTGATTGGAGTACAGTAAAACAAACCTGATCTCTCTAGGACATTCAGAAGCCAAGTTATAAGCCCACAAAGGTGTAACTGGACTACTTCTTTAAAGTGACACCAGGCCCGGTGACCTTTGGGACATGTTTTGACCCCCTTAGGAAAGTGCTATCATCATGAAACGTTCAGATCACTTACAACTCAATATATTCTACCTTCTTGTAGCGTTTCAGCCTGATTGGACCTTGTTTTCACACAAATGAACCCAGAATGATGTGAAATTGTGCTTCGTGCAACATAATTCTGGGTGCCATTTACAAACCATAAGTGCTAATGACTCCATTCCTTTTTGTGGTTGTAGGGGCTGTTGATTTGAGTACTTTAAAACAAACCAGATCTCTCTAGGACATTCAGAAGCCAAGTTATAAGCCCACAAATGTGTAACTGGACTACTTCTTTAAATTGACACCAGATCCGGTGACCTTTGGGACATGGTTTGACCCCCTTAGGAAAGTGCTATCATGATGAAATGTTCAGATCACTTACAACTCAATAGATTCTACCTTCCTGTAACGTTTCAGCCTGATTGGACCTTGTTTTCACACAAATGAACCCAGAATGATGTGAAATTGTGCTTAGTGCAGCATAATTCTGGGTGCCATTTACAAACCATAAGTGCTAATGACTCAATTCCTTTTTGTGGTTGTAGGGACTGTTGATTGGAGTACACTAAAACAAACCTGATCTCTCTAGGACATTCAGAAGCCAAGTTATAAGCCCTCAAAGGTGTAACTGGACTACTTCTTTAAAGTGACACCAGGCCCGGTGACCTTTGGGACATGGTTTTACCCCCTATAGGAATGTGCGATCATCTTGAAACGTTCAGATCACTTACAACTCAATAGATTCTACCTTCTTGTAGCGTTTCAGCCTGATTGGACCTTGTTTTCACACAAATGGACCCAGAATGATGTGAAATTGTGCTTCGTGCAACATAATTCTGGGTGCCATTTACAAACCTTAAGTGCTAATGACTCCATTCCTTTTTGTGGTTGTAGGGGCTGTTGATTGGAGTACACTAAAACAAACCTAACCTCTCTAGGACATTCAGAAGCCAAGTTATAAGCCCACAAATGTGTAACTGGACTACTTCTTTAAAGTGACACCAGGCCCGGTGACCTTTGGGACATGGTTTGACCCCCTTAGGAAAGGGCTATCATCATGAAACGTTCAGATCACTTAAAACTCAATAGATTCTACCTTCCTGTAACGTTTCAGCCTGATTGGGCCTTGTTTTCACACAAATGAACCCAGAATGATGTGAAATTGTTCTTCGTGCAACATAATTCTGGGTGCCATTTAAAAACCATCAGGGCTAATGACTCCATTCCTTTTTGTGGTTGTAGGGGCTGTTGATTGGAGTATACTAAAACAAACCTGATCTCTCTAGGACATTCAGAAGCCAAGTTATAAGCCCACAAAGGTGTAACTGGACTACTTCTTTAAATTGACACCAGATCCGGTGACCTTTGGGACATGGTTTGACCCCCTTAGGAAAGTGCTATTATCATGAAACGTTCAGATCACTTACAACTCAATAGATTCTACCTTCCTGTAACGTTTCAGCCTGATTGGACCTTGTTTTCACACAAATGAACCCAGAATGATGTGAAATTGTGCTTCGTGCAACATAATTCTGGGTGCCATTTACAAACCATAAGTGCTAATGACTCTATTCCTTTTTGTGGTTGTAGGGGCTGTTGATTGGAGAACACTAAAACAAACTTAACCTCTCTAGGACATTCAGAAGCCAAGTTATAAGCCCACAAAGGTGTAACTGGACTACTTCTTTAAAGTGACACCAGGCCCGGTGACCTTTGGGACATGGTTTGACCCCCTATAGGAATGTGCAATCATCTTGAAACGTTCAGATCACTTACAACTCAATAGATTCTACCTTCCTGTAACGTTTCAGCCTGATTGGACCTTGTTTTCACACAAATGAACCCAGAATGATGTGAAATTGTGCTTCGTGCAACATAATTCTGGGTGCCATTTAAAAACCCTAAGTGCTAATGACTCCATTCCTTTTTGTGGTTGTAGGGGCTGTTTATTGGAGTATACTAAAACAAACCTGATCTCTCTAGGACATTCAGAAGCCAAGTTATAAGCCCACAAATGTGTAACTGGACAACTTCTTTAAATTGACACCAGATCCGGTGACCTTTGGGACATGGTTTGACCATGTTAGGAAAGTGCTATCATCATGAAACGTTCAGATCACTTACAACTCAATAGATTCTACCTTCCTGTAACATTTCAGCCTGATTGGACCTTGTTTTCACACAAATGGACCCAGAATGATGTGAAATTGTGCTTCGTGCAACATAATTCTGGGTGCCATTTACAAACCATAAGTGCTAATGACTCCATTCCTTTTTGTGGTTGTAGGGGCTGTTGGTTGGAGTACATTAAAACAAACCTGATCTCTCTAGGACATTCAGAAGCCAAGTTATAAGACCACAAATGTGTAACTGGACTACTTCTTTAAATTGACACCAGATCCGGTGACCTTTGGGACATGGTTTGACCCCCTTAGGAAAGTGCTATCATCATGAAACGTTCAGATCACTTACAACTCAATAGATTCTACCTTCCTGTAACGTTTCAGCCTGATTGGACCTTGTTTTCACACAAATGAACCCAAAATGATGTGAAATTGTGCTTCGTGCAACATAATTCTGGGTGCCATTTAAAAACCATAAGTGCTAATGACTCCATTCCTTTTTGTGGTTGTAGGGACTGTTGATTGGAGTACACTAAAACAAACCTGATCTCTCTAGGACATTCAGAAGCCAAGTTATAAGCCCTCAAAGGTGTAACTGGACTACTTCTTTAAAGTGACACCAGGCCCGGTGACCTTTGGGACATGGTTTGACCCCCTATAGGAATGTGCGATCATCTTGAAACCTTTGGATCACTTACAACTCAATAGATTCTACCTTCTTGTAGCGTTTCAGCCTGATTGGACCTTGTTTTCACACAAATGGACCCAGAATGATGTGAAATTGTGCTTCGTGCAACATAATTCTGGGTGCCATTTACAAACCTTAAGTGCTAATGACTCCATTCCTTTTTGTGGTTGTAGGGGCTGTTGATTGGAGTACACTAAAACAAACCTAACCTCTCTAGGACATTCAGAAGCCAAGTTATAAGCCCACAAAGGTGTAACTGGACTACTTCTTTAAATTGACACCAGATCCGGTGACATTTGGGACATGGTTTGACCCCCTTAGGAAAGTGCTATCATCATGAAACGTTCAGATCGCTTACAACTCAATAGATTCTACCATCCTGTAACGTTTCAGCCTGATTGGACCTTGTTTTCACACAAATGAACCCAGAATGGTGTGAAATTGTGCTTCGTGCAACATAATTCTGGGTGCCATTTACAAACCATAAGTGCTAATGACTCCATTCCTTTTTGTGGTTGTAGGGGCTGTTGATTGGAGAACTCTGAACAAACCTAACCTCTCTAGGACATTCAGAAGCCAAGTTATAAGCCCACAAAGGTGTAATTGGACTGCTTCTTTAAAGTGACACCAGGCCCGGTGACCTTTTGGACATGGTTTGACCCCCTATAGGAATGTGCGATCATCTTGAAACTTTCAGATCATTTACAACTCAATAGATTATACCTTTCTGTAACGTTTCAGCCTGATTGGACCTTGTTTTAACACAAATGAAACCAGAATGATGTGAAATTGTGCTTCGTGCAACATAATTCTGGGTGCCATTTAAAAACCATAAGTGCTAATGACTCCATTCCTTTTTGTGGTTGTAGGGGCTGTTGATTTGAGTATACTAAAACAAACCTGATCTCTCTAGGACATTCAGAAGCCAAGTTATAAGCCCACAAAGGTGTAACTGGACTACTTCTTTAAATTGACACCAGATCCTGTGACCTTTGGGACATGGTTTGACCCCCTTAGGAAAGTGCTATCATCATGAAACGTTCAGATCATTAAAACTCAATAGATTCTACCTTCCTGTAACATTTCAGCCTGATTGGACCTTGTTTTCACACAAATGAATCCAGAATGATGTGAAATTGTGCTTCGTGCAACATAATTCTGGGTGCCATTTAAAAGCCATAAGTGCTAATGACTCCATTCCTTTTTGAGGTTGTAGGGGCTGTTGATTGGAGTACACTAAAACAAACCTGATCTCTCTAGGATATTCAGAAGCCAAGTTATAAGCCCTCAAAGGTGTAACTGGACTACTTCTTTAAAGTGACACCAGGCCCGGTGACCTTTGGGACATGGTTTGACCCCCTATAGGAATGTGCGATCATCATGAAACGTTCAGATCACTTACAACTCAATAGATTCTACCTTCTTGTAATGTTTCAGCCTGATTGGACCTTGTTTTCACACAAATGGACCCAGAATGATGTGAAATTGTGCTTCGTGCAACATAATTCTGGGTGCCATTTACAAACCATAAGTGCTAATGACTCCATTCCTTTTTGTGGTTGTAGGGGCTGTTGATTGGAGTACATTAAAACAAACCTGATCTCTCTAGGACATTCAGAAGCCAAGTTATAAGCCCACAAAGGTGTAACTGGACTACTTCTTTAAAGTGACACCAGGCCCGGTGACCTTTGGGACATGGTTTGACCCCCTTAGGAAAGTGCTATCATCATGAAACGTTCAGATCACTTACAACTCATATATATTCTACCTTCTTGTAGCGTTTCAGCCTGATTGGACCTTGTTTTCACACAAATGAACCCAGAATGATGTGAAATTGTGCTTCGTGCAACATAATTCTGGGTGCCATTTACAAACCATAAGTGCTAATGACTCCATTCCTTTTTGTGGTTGTAGGGGCTGTTGATTTGAGTACATTAAAACAAACCAGATCTCTCTAGGACATTCAGAAGCCAAGTTATAAGCCCACAAATGTGTAACTGGACTACTTCTTTAAATTGACACCAGATCCGGTGACCTTTGGGACATAGTTTGACCCCCTTAGGAAAGTGCTATCATGATGAAATGTTCAGATCACTTACAACTCAATAGATTCTACCTTCCTGTAACGTTTCAGCCTGATTGGACCTTGTTTTCACACAAATGAACCCAGAATAATGTGAAATTGTGCTTCGTGCAACATAATTCTGGGTGCCATTTAAAAACCATAAGTGCTAATGACTCCATTCCTTTTTGTGGTTGTAGGGACTGTTGATTGGAGTACACTAAAACAAACCTGATCTCTCTAGGACATTCAGAAGCCAAGTTATAAGCCCTCAAAGGTGTAACTGGACTACTTCTTTAAAGTGACAACAGGCCCGGTGACCTTTGGGACATGGTTTTACCCCCTATAGGAATGTGCGATCATCTTCAAACGTTCAGATCACTTACAACTCAATAGATTCTACCTTCTTGTAGCGTTTCAGCCTGATTGGACCTTGTTTTCACACAAATGGACCCAGAATGATGTGAAATTGTGCTTCGTGCAACATAATTCTGGGTGCCATTTACAAACCTTAAGTGCTAATGACTCCATTCCTTTTTGTGGTTGTAGGGGCTGTTGATTGGAGTACACTAAAACAAACCTAACCTCTCTAGGACATTCAGAAGCCAAGTTATAAGCCCACAAATGTGTAACTGGACTACTTCTTTAAAGTGACACCAGGCCCGGTGACGTTTGGGACATGGTTTGACCCCCTTAGGAAAGGGCTATCATCATGAAACGTTCAGATCAATTAAAACTCAATAGATTCTACCTTCCTGTAACGTTTCAGCCTGATTGGACCTTGTTTTCACACAAATGAACCCAGAATGATGTGAAATTGTGCTTCGTGCAACATAATTCTGGGTGCCATTTAAAAACCATAAGGGCTAATGACTCCATTCCTTTTTGTGGTTGTAGGGGCTGTTGATTGGAGAACACTAAAACAAACTTAACCTCTCTAGGACATTCAGAAGCCAAGTTATAAGCCCACAAAGGTGTAACTGGACTACTTCTTTAAAGTGACACCAGGCCCGGTGACCTTTGGGACATGGTTTGACCCCCTATAGGAATGTGCAATCATCTTGAAACGTTCAGATCACTTACAACTCAATAGATTCTACCTTCCTGTAACGTTTCAGCCTGATTGGACCTTGTTTTCACACAAATGAACCCAGAATGATGTGAAATTGTGCTTCGTGCAACATAATTCTGGGTGCCATTTAAAAACCCTAAGTGCTAATGACTCCATTCCTTTTTGTGGTTGTAGGGGCTGTTTATTGGAGTATACTAAAACAAACCTGATCTCTCTAGGACATTCAGAAGCCAAGTTATAAGCCCACAAAGGTGTAACTGGACTACTTCTTTAAATTGACACCAGATCCGGTGACCTTTGGGACATGGTTTGACCCCCTTAGGAAAGTGCTATCATCATGAAACCTTCAGATCGCTTACAACTCAATAGATTCTACCTTCCTGTAACGTTTCAGCCTGATTGGACCTTGTTTTCACACAAATGAACCCAGAATGGTGTGAAATTGTGCTTCGTGCAACATAATTCTGGGTGCCATTTAAAAACCATAAGTGCTAATGACTGCATTCCTTTTTTTGGTTGTAGGGGCTGTTGATTGGAGAACACTAAACAAACCTAACCTCTCTAGGACATTCAGAAGCCAAGTTATAAGCCCACAAAGGTGTAATTGGACTGCTTCTTTAAAGTGACACCAGGCCCGGTGACCTTTGGGACATGGTTTGACCCCCTTAGGAAAGTGCTATCATCATGAAACGTTCAGATCACTTACAACTCAATAGATTCTACCTTCCTGTAACGTTTCAGCCTGATTGGACCTTGTTTTCACACAAATGAACCCAGAATGATGTGAAATTGTGCTTCGTGCAACATAATTCTGGGTGCCATTTAAAAACCATAAGTGCTAATGACTCCATTCCTTTTTGTGGTTGTAGGGGCTGTTGGTTGGAGTACATTAAAACAAACCTGATCTCTCTAGGACATTCAGAAGCCAAGTTATAAGCCCACAAATGTGTAACTGGACTACTTCTTTAAACTGACACCAGATCCGGTGACCTTTGGGACATGGTTTGACCCCCTTAGGAAAGTGCTATCATCATGAAACCTTCAGATCGCTTACAACTCAATAGATTCTACCTTCCTGTAAGGTTTCAGCCTGATTGGACCTTGTTTTCACACAAATGAACCCATAATGGTGTGAAATTGTGCTTCGTGCAACATAATTCTGGGTGCCATTTACAAACCATAAGTGCTAATGACTGCATTCCTTTTTTGGGTTGTAGGGGCTGTTGATTGGAGAACACTAAACAAACCTAACCTCTCTAGGACATTCAGAAGCCAAGTTATAAGCCCACAAAGGTGTAATTGGACTGCTTCTTTAAAGTGACACCAGGCCCGGTGACCTTTGGGACATGGTTTGACCCCCTTAGGAAAGTGCTATCATCATGAAACGTTCAGGTCACTTACAACTCAATAGATTCTACCTTCCTGTAACGTTTCAGCCTGATTGGACATTGTTTTCACACAAATGAACCCAGAATGATGTGAAATTGTGCTTTGTGAAGCATAATTCTGGGTGCCATTTAAAAACCATGAGTGCTAATGACTCCATTCCTTTTTGAGGTTGTAGGGGATGTTGATTGAAGTACACTAAAACAAACCTGATATCTCTAGGACATTCAGAAGCCAAGTTATAAGCCCACAAATGTGTAACTGGACTACTTCTTTAAAGTGACACCAGGCCCGGTGACGTTTGGGACATGGTTTGACCCCCTTAGGAAAGGGCTATCATCATGAAACGTTCAGATCAATTAAAACTCAATAGATTCTACCTTCCTGTAACGTTTCAGCCTGATTGGACCTTGTTTTCACACAAATGAACCCAGAATGATGTGAAATTGTGCTTCGTGCAACATAATTCTGGGTGCCATTTAAAAACCATAAGGGCTAATGACTCCATTCCTTTTTGTGGTTGTAGGGGCTGTTGATTGGAGAACACTAAAACAAACTTAACCTCTCTAGGACATTCAGAAGCCAAGTTATAAGCCCACAAAGGTGTAACTGGACTACTTCTTTAAAGTGACACCAGGCCCGGTGACCTTTGGGACATGGTTTGACCCCCTATAGGAATGTGCAATCATCTTGAAACGTTCAGATCACTTACAACTCAATAGATTCTACCTTCCTGTAACGTTTCAGCCTGATTGGACCTTGTTTTCACACAAATGAACCCAGAATGATGTGAAATTGTGCTTCGTGCAACATAATTCTGGGTGCCATTTAAAAACCCTAAGTGCTAATGACTCCATTCCTTTTTGTGGTTGTAGGGGCTGTTTATTGGAGTATACTAAAACAAACCTGATCTCTCTAGGACATTCAGAAGCCAAGTTATAAGCCCACAAAGGTGTAACTGGACTACTTCTTTAAATTGACACCAGATCCGGTGACCTTTGGGACATGGTTTGACCCCCTTAGGAAAGTGCTATCATCATGAAACCTTCAGATCGCTTACAACTCAATAGATTCTACCTTCCTGTAACGTTTCAGCCTGATTGGACCTTGTTTTCACACAAATGAACCCAGAATGGTGTGAAATTGTGCTTCGTGCAACATAATTCTGGGTGCCATTTAAAAACCATAAGTGCTAATGACTGCATTCCTTTTTTTGGTTGTAGGGGCTGTTGATTGGAGAACACTAAACAAACCTAACCTCTCTAGGACATTCAGAAGCCAAGTTATAAGCCCACAAAGGTGTAATTGGACTGCTTCTTTAAAGTGACACCAGGCCCGGTGACCTTTGGGACATGGTTTGACCCCCTTAGGAAAGTGCTATCATCATGAAACGTTCAGATCACTTACAACTCAATAGATTCTACCTTCCTGTAACGTTTCAGCCTGATTGGACCTTGTTTTCACACAAATGAACCCAGAATGATGTGAAATTGTGCTTCGTGCAACATAATTCTGGGTGCCATTTAAAAACCATAAGTGCTAATGACTCCATTCCTTTTTGTGGTTGTAGGGGCTGTTGGTTGGAGTACATTAAAACAAACCTGATCTCTCTAGGACATTCAGAAGCCAAGTTATAAGCCCACAAATGTGTAACTGGACTACTTCTTTAAACTGACACCAGATCCGGTGACCTTTGGGACATGGTTTGACCCCCTTAGGAAAGTGCTATCATCATGAAACCTTCAGATCGCTTACAACTCAATAGATTCTACCTTCCTGTAAGGTTTCAGCCTGATTGGACCTTGTTTTCACACAAATGAACCCATAATGGTGTGAAATTGTGCTTCGTGCAACATAATTCTGGGTGCCATTTACAAACCATAAGTGCTAATGACTGCATTCCTTTTTTGGGTTGTAGGGGCTGTTGATTGGAGAACACTAAACAAACCTAACCTCTCTAGGACATTCAGAAGCCAAGTTATAAGCCCACAAAGGTGTAATTGGACTGCTTCTTTAAAGTGACACCAGGCCCGGTGACCTTTGGGACATGGTTTGACCCCCTTAGGAAAGTGCTATCATCATGAAACGTTCAGGTCACTTACAACTCAATAGATTCTACCTTCCTGTAACGTTTCAGCCTGATTGGACATTGTTTTCACACAAATGAACCCAGAATGATGTGAAATTGTGCTTTGTGAAGCATAATTCTGGGTGCCATTTAAAAACCATGAGTGCTAATGACTCCATTCCTTTTTGAGGTTGTAGGGGATGTTGATTGAAGTACACTAAAACAAACCTGATATCTCTAGGACATTCAGAAGCCAAGTTATAAGCCCACAAATGTGTAACTGGACTACTTCTTTAAATTGACACCAGATCCGGTGACCTTTGGGACATGGTTTGACCCCCTTAGGAAAGTGCTATCATCATGAAACGTTCAGATCACTTACAACTCAATAGATTCTACCATCCTGTAACGTTTCAGCCTGATTGGACCTTGTTTTCACACAAATGAACCCAGAATGATGTGAAATTGTGCTTCGTGCAACATAATTCTGGGTGCCATTTACAAACCATAAGTGCTAATGACTCCATTCCTTTTTGTGGTTGTAGGGGCTGTTGATTGGAGAACACTAAAACAAACCTAACCTCTCTAGGACATTCAGAAGCCAAGTTATAAGCCCACAAATGTGTAACTGGACTACTTCTTTAAAGTGACACCAGATCCGGTGAACTTTGGGACATGGTTTGACCCCCTTAGGAAAGTGCTATCATCATGAAACGTTCAGATCACTTACAACTCGATAGATTCTACCTTCCTGTAACGTTTCAGCCTGATTGGACCTTGTTTTCACACAAATGAACCCAGAATGATGTGAAGTTGTGCTTCGTGCAACATAATTCTGGGTGCCATTTACAAACCATAAGTGCTAATGACTCCATTCCTTTTTGTGGTTTTAGGGGCTGTTGATTGGAGTACATTAAAACAAACCTGATCTCTCTAGGACATTCAGAAGCCAAGTTATAAGCCCACAAATGTGTAACTGGACTACTTCTTTAAAGTGACACCAGATCCGGTGAACTTTGGGACATGGTTTGACCCCCTTAGGAAAGTGCTATCATCATGAAACGTTCAGATCACTTACAACTCGATAGATTCTACCTTCCTGTAACGTTTCAGCCTGATTGGACCTTGTTTTCACACAAATGAACCCAGAATGATGTGAAATTGTGCTTCGTGCAACATAATTCTGGGTGCCATTTACAAACCATAAGTGCTAATGACTCCATTCCTTTTTGTGGTTGTAGGGGCTGTTGATTGGAGTACACTAAAACAAACCTAACATCTCTAGGACATTCAGAAGCCAAGTTTTAAGCCCACAAATGTGTAACTGGACTACTTCTTTAAAGTGACACCAGGCCCGGTGACCTTTGGGACATGGTTTTACCCCCTATAGGAATGTGCGATCATCTTGAAACGTTCAGATCACTTACAACTCAATAGATTCTACCTTCTTGTAGCGTTTCAGCCTGATTGGACCTTGTTTTCACACAAATGGACCCAGAATGATGTGAAATTGTGCTTCGTGCAACATAATTCTGGGTGCCATTTACAAACCATAAGTGCTAATGACTCCATTCCTTTTTGTGGTTGTAGGGGCTGTTGATTGGAGTACATTAAAACAAACCTGATCTCTCTAGGACATTCAGACGCCAAGTTATACGCCCACAAAGGTGTAACTGGACTACTTATTTAAAGTGACACCAGGCCCGGTGACCTTTGGGACATGGTTTGACCCCCTTAGGAAAGTGCTATCATCATGAAACGTTCAGATCACTTACAACTCAATAGATTCTACCATCCTGTAACGTTTCAGCCTGATTGGACCTTGTTTTCACACAAATGAACCCAGAATGATGTGAAATTGTGCTTCGTGCAACATAATTCTGGGTGCCATTTACAAACCATAAGTGCTAATGACTCCATTCCTTTTTGTGGTTGTAGGGGCTGTTGATTGGAGAACACTAAAACAAACCTAACCTCTCTAGGACATTCAGAAGCCAAGTTATAAGCCCACAAATGTGTAACTGGACTACTTCTTTAAAGTGACACCAGATCCGGTGAACTTTGGGACATGGTTTGACCCCCTTAGGAAAGTGCTATCATCATGAAACGTTCAGATCACTTACAACTCGATAGATTCTACCTTCCTGTAACGTTTCAGCCTGATTGGACCTTGTTTTCACACAAATGAACCCAGAATGATGTGAAATTGTGCTTCGTGCAACATAATTCTGGGTGCCATTTACAAACCATAAGTGCTAATGACTCCATTCCTTTTTGTGGTTGTAGGGGCTGTTGATTGGAGTACACTAAAACAAACCTAACATCTCTAGGACATTCAGAAGCCAAGTTTTAAGCCCACAAATGTGTAACTGGACTACTTCTTTAAAGTGACACCAGGCCCGGTGACCTTTGGGACATGGTTTTACCCCCTATAGGAATGTGCGATCATCTTGAAACGTTCAGATCACTTACAACTCAATAGATTCTACCTTCTTGTAGCGTTTCAGCCTGATTGGACCTTGTTTTCACACAAATGGACCCAGAATGATGTGAAATTGTGCTTCGTGCAACATAATTCTGGGTGCCATTTACAAACCATAAGTGCTAATGACTCCATTCCTTTTTGTGGTTGTAGGGGCTGTTGATTGGAGTACATTAAAACAAACCTGATCTCTCTAGGACATTCAGACGCCAAGTTATACGCCCACAAAGGTGTAACTGGACTACTTATTTAAAGTGACACCAGGCCCGGTGACCTTTGGGACATGGTTTGACCCCCTTAGGAAAGTGCTATCATCATGAAACGTTCAGATCACTTACAACTCAATAGATTCTACCTTCTTGTAGCGTTTCAGCCTGATTGGACCTTGTTTTCACACAAATGGACCCAGAATGATGTGAAATTGTGCTTCGTGCAACATAATTCTGGGTGCCATTTACAAACCATAAGTGCTAATGACTCCATTCCTTTTTGTGGTTGTAGGGGCTGTTGATTGGAGTACACTAAAACAAACCTAACATCTCTAGGACATTCAGAAGCCAAGTTTTAAGCCCACAAATGTGTAACTGGACTACTTCTTTAAAGTGACACCAGGCCCGGTGACCTTTGGGACATGGTTTTACCCCCTATAGGAATGTGCGATCATCTTGAAACGTTCAGATCACTTACAACTCAATAGATTCTACCTTCTTGTAGCGTTTCAGCCTGATTGGACCTTGTTTTCACACAAATGGACCCAGAATGATGTGAAATTGTGCTTCGTGCAACATAATTCTGGGTGCCATTTACAAACCATAAGTGCTAATGACTCCATTCCTTTTTGTGGTTGTAGGGGCTGTTGATTGGAGTACATTAAAACAAACCTGATCTCTCTAGGACATTCAGACGCCAAGTTATACGCCCACAAAGGTGTAACTGGACTACTTATTTAAAGTGACACCAGGCCCGGTGACCTTTGGGACATGGTTTGACCCCCTTAGGAAAGTGCTATCATCATGAAACGTTCAGATCACTTACAACTCAATAGATTCTACCATCCTGTAACGTTTCAGCCTGATTGGACCTTGTTTTCACACAAATGAACCCAGAATGATGTGAAATTGTGCTTCGTGCAACATAATTCTGGGTGCCATTTACAAACCATAAGTGCTAATGACTCCATTCCTTTTTGTGGTTGTAGGGGCTGTTGATTGGAGAACACTAAAACAAACCTAACCTCTCTAGGACATTCAGAAGCCAAGTTATAAGCCCACAAATGTGTAACTGGACTACTTCTTTAAAGTGACACCAGATCCGGTGAACTTTGGGACATGGTTTGACCCCCTTAGGAAAGTGCTATCATCATGAAACGTTCAGATCACTTACAACTCGATAGATTCTACCTTCCTGTAACGTTTCAGCCTGATTGGACCTTGTTTTCACACAAATGAACCCAGAATGATGTGAAATTGTGCTTCGTGCAACATAATTCTGGGTGCCATTTACAAACCATAAGTGCTAATGACTCCATTCCTTTTTGTGGTTGTAGGGGCTGTTGATTGGAGTACACTAAAACAAACCTAACATCTCTAGGACATTCAGAAGCCAAGTTTTAAGCCCACAAATGTGTAACTGGACTACTTCTTTAAAGTGACACCAGGCCCGGTGACCTTTGGGACATGGTTTTACCCCCTATAGGAATGTGCGATCATCTTGAAACGTTCAGATCACTTACAACTCAATAGATTCTACCTTCTTGTAGCGTTTCAGCCTGATTGGACCTTGTTTTCACACAAATGGACCCAGAATGATGTGAAATTGTGCTTCGTGCAACATAATTCTGGGTGCCATTTACAAACCATAAGTGCTAATGACTCCATTCCTTTTTGTGGTTGTAGGGGCTGTTGATTGGAGTACATTAAAACAAACCTGATCTCTCTAGGACATTCAGACGCCAAGTTATACGCCCACAAAGGTGTAACTGGACTACTTATTTAAAGTGACACCAGGCCCGGTGACCTTTGGGACATGGTTTGACCCCCTTAGGAAAGTGCTATCATCATGAAACGTTCAGATCACTTACAACTCAATAGATTCTACCTTCTTGTAGCGTTTCAGCCTGATTGGACCTTGTTTTCACACAAATGGACCCAGAATGATGTGAAATTGTGCTTCGTGCAACATAATTCTGGGTGCCATTTACAAACCATAAGTGCTAATGACTCCATTCCTTTTTGTGGTTGTAGGGGCTGTTGATTGGAGTACACTAAAACAAACCTAACCTCTCTAGGACATTCAGAAGCCAAGTTTTAAGCCCACAAATGTGTAACTGGACTACTTCTTTAAAGTGACACCAGGCCCGGTGACCTTTGGGACATGGTTTTACCCCCTATAGGAATGTGCGATCATCTTGAAACGTTCAGATCACTTACAACTCAATAGATTCTACCTTCTTGTAGCGTTTCAGCCTGATTGGACCTTGTTTTCACACAAATGGACCCAGAATGATGTGAAATTGTGCTTCGTGCAACATAATTCTGGGTGCCATTTACAAACCATAAGTGCTAATGACTCCATTCCTTTTTGTGGTTGTAGGGGCTGTTGATTGGAGTACATTAAAACAAACCTGATCTCTCTAGGACATTCAGACGCCAAGTTATACGCCCACAAAGGTGTAACTGGACTACTTATTTAAAGTGACACCAGGCCCGGTGACCTTTGGGACATGGTTTGACCCCCTTAGGAAAGTGCTATCATCATGAAACGTTCAGATCACTTACAACTCAATAGATTCTACCTTCTTGTAGCGTTTCAGCCTGATTGGACCTTGTTTTCACACAAATGGACCCAGAATGATGTGAAATTGTGCTTCGTGCAACATAATTCTGGGTGTCAATTACAAACCATAAGTGCTAATGACTCCATTCCTTTTTGTGGTTGTAGGGGCTGTTGATTTGAGTACATTAAAACAAACCAGATCTCTCTAGGACATTCAGAAGCCAAGTTATAAGCCCACAAATGTGTAACTGGACTACTTCTTTAAATTGACACCAGATCCGGTGACCTTTGGGACATGGTTTGACCCCCTTAGGAAAGTGCTATCATGATGAAATGTTCAGATCACTTACAACTCAATAGATTCTACCTTCCTGTAACGTTTCAGCCTGATTGGACCTTGTTTTCACACAAATGGACCCAGAATGATGTGAAATTGTGCTTCGTGCAACATAATTCTGGGTGCGATTTACAAACCATAAGTGCTAATGACTCCGTTCCTTTTTGTGGTTGTAGGGGCTGTTGATTGGAGAACACTAAACAAACCTAACCTCTCTAGGACATTCAGAAGCCAAGTTATAAGCCCACAAAGGTGTAATTGGACTGCTTCTTTAAAGTGACACCAGGCCCGGTGACCTTTGGGACATGGTTTGACCCCCTTAGGAAAGTGCTATCATCATGAAACGTTCAGGTCACTTACAACTCAATAGATTCTACCTTCCTGTAACGTTTCAGCCTGATTGGACATTGTTTTCACACAAATGAACCCAGAATGATGTGAAATTGTGCTTTGTGAAGCATAATTCTGGGTGCCATTTAAAAACCATGAGTGCTAATGACTCCATTCCTTTTTGAGGTTGTAGGGGATGTTGATTGAAGTACACTAAAACAAACCTGATATCTCTAGGACATTCAGAAGCCAAGTTATAAGCCCACAAATGTGTAACTGGACTACTTCTTTAAATTGACACCAGATCCGGTGACCTTTGGGACATGGTTTGACCCCCTTAGGAAAGTGCTATCATCATGAAACGTTCAGATCACTTACAACTCAATAGATTCTACCATCCTGTAACGTTTCAGCCTGATTGGACCTTGTTTTCACACAAATGAACCCAGAATGATGTGAAATTGTGCTTCGTGCAACATAATTCTGGGTGCCATTTACAAACCATAAGTGCTAATGACTCCATTCCTTTTTGTGGTTGTAGGGGCTGTTGATTGGAGAACACTAAAACAAACCTAACCTCTCTAGGACATTCAGAAGCCAAGTTATAAGCCCACAAATGTGTAACTGGACTACTTCTTTAAAGTGACACCAGATCCGGTGAACTTTGGGACATGGTTTGACCCCCTTAGGAAAGTGCTATCATCATGAAACGTTCAGATCACTTACAACTCGATATATTCTACCTTCCTGTAACGTTTCAGCCTGATTGGACCTTGTTTTCACACAAATGAACCCAGAATGATGTGAAGTTGTGCTTCGTGCAACATAATTCTGGGTGCCATTTACAAACCATAAGTGCTAATGACTCCATTCCTTTTTGTGGTTTTAGGGGCTGTTGATTGGAGTACATTAAAACAAACCTGATCTCTCTAGGACATTCAGAAGCCAAGTTATAAGCCCACAAATGTGTAACTGGACTACTTCTTTAAAGTGACACCAGATCCGGTGAACTTTGGGACATGGTTTGACCCCCTTAGGAAAGTGCTATCATCATGAAACGTTCAGATCACTTACAACTCGATAGATTCTACCTTCCTGTAACGTTTCAGCCTGATTGGACCTTGTTTTCACACAAATGAACCCAGAATGATGTGAAATTGTGCTTCGTGCAACATAATTCTGGGTGCCATTTACAAACCATAAGTGCTAATGACTCCATTCCTTTTTGTGGTTGTAGGGGCTGTTGATTGGAGTACACTAAAACAAACCTAACCTCTCTAGGACATTCAGAAGCCAAGTTTTAAGCCCACAAATGTGTAACTGGACTACTTCTTTAAAGTGACACCAGGCCCGGTGACCTTTGGGACATGGTTTTACCCCCTATAGGAATGTGCGATCATCTTGAAACGTTCAGATCACTTACAACTCAATAGATTCTACCTTCTTGTAGCGTTTCAGCCTGATTGGACCTTGTTTTCACACAAATGGACCCAGAATGATGTGAAATTGTGCTTCGTGCAACATAATTCTGGGTGCCATTTACAAACCATAAGTGCTAATGACTCCATTCCTTTTTGTGGTTGTAGGGGCTGTTGATTGGAGTACATTAAAACAAACCTGATCTCTCTAGGACATTCAGACGCCAAGTTATACGCCCACAAAGGTGTAACTGGACTACTTATTTAAAGTGACACCAGGCCCGGTGACCTTTGGGACATGGTTTGACCCCCTTAGGAAAGTGCTATCATCATGAAACGTTCAGATCACTTACAACTCAATAGATTCTACCTTCTTGTAGCGTTTCAGCCTGATTGGACCTTGTTTTCACACAAATGGACCCAGAATGATGTGAAATTGTGCTTCGTGCAACATAATTCTGGGTGTCAATTACAAACCATAAGTGCTAATGACTCCATTCCTTTTTGTGGTTGTAGGGGCTGTTGATTTGAGTACATTAAAACAAACCAGATCTCTCTAGGACATTCAGAAGCCAAGTTATAAGCCCACAAATGTGTAACTGGACTACTTCTTTAAATTGACACCAGATCCGGTGACCTTTGGGACATGGTTTGACCCCCTTAGGAAAGTGCTATCATGATGAAATGTTCAGATCACTTACAACTCAATAGATTCTACCTTCCTGTAACGTTTCAGCCTGATTGGACCTTGTTTTCACACAAATGAACCCAGAATGATGTGAAATTGTGCTTCGTGCAACATAATTCTGGGTGCCATTTAAAAACCATAAGTGCTAATGACTCCATTCCTTTTTGTGGTTGTAGGGACTGTTGATTGGAGTACACTAAAACAAACCTGATCTCTCTAGGACATTCAGAAGCCAAGTTATAAGCCCTCAAAGGTGTAACTGGACTACTTCTTTAAAGTGACACCAGGCCCGGTGACCTTTGGGACATGGTTTTACCCCCTATAGGAATGTGCGATCATCTTGAAACGTTCAGATCACTTACAACACAATAGATTCTACCTTCTTGTAGCGTTTCAGCCTGATTGGACCTTGTTTTCACACAAATGGACCCAGAATGATGTGAAATTGTGCTTCGTGCAACATAATTCTGGGTGCCATTTACAAACCTTAAGTGCTAATGACTCCATTCCTTTTTGTGGTTGTAGGGGCTGTTGATTGGAGTACACTAAAACAAACCTAACCTCTCTAGGACATTCAGAAGCCAAGTTATAAACCCACAAAGGTGTAACTGGACTACTTCTTTAAAGTGACACCAGAACCGGTGACCTTTGGGACATGGTTTGACCCCCTTAGGAAAGTGCTATCATCATGAAACGTTCAGATCACTTAAAACTCAATAGATTCTACCTTCCTGTAACGTTTCAGCCTGATTGGACCTTGTTTTCACACAAATGAACCCAGAATGATGTGAAATTGTGCTTCGTGCAACATAATTCTGGGTGCCATTTAAAAACCATAAGTTCTAATGACTCCATTCCTTTTTGTGGTTGTAGGGGCTGTTGATTGGAGTATACTAAAACAAACCTGATCTCTCTAGGACATTCAGAAGCCAAGTTATAAGCCCACAAAGGTGTGACTGGACTACTTCTTTAAATTGACTCCAGATCCGGTGACCTTTGGGACATGGTTTGACCCCCTTAGGAAAGTGCTATCATCATGAAACGTTCAGATCACTTACAACTCAATAGATTCTACCTTCCTGTAACATTTCAGCCTGATTGGACCTTGTTTTCTTACAAATGAACCCAGAATGATGTGAAATTGTGCTTCGTGCAACCTAATTCTGGGTGCCATTTACAAACCATAAGTGCTAATGACTCCATTCCTTTTTGTGGTTGTAGGGGCTGTTGATTGGAGAACACTAAAACAAACTTAACCTCTCTAGGACATTCAGAAGCCAAGTTATAAGCCCACAAAGGTGTAACTGGACTACTTCTTTAAAGTGACACCAGATCCGGTGACCTTTGGGACATGGTTTGACCCCCTTAGGAAAGTGCTATCATCATGAAACGTTCAGATCACTTACAACTCAATAGATTCTACCTTCCTGTAACGTTTCAGCCTGATTGGACCTTGTTTTCACACAAATGAACCCAGAATGATGTGAAATTGTGCTTTGTGCAGCATAATTCTGGGTGCCATTTAAAAACCATAAGTGCTAATGACTCCATTTCTTTTTGAGGTTGTAGGGGATGTTGATTGGAGTACACTAAAACAAACCTGATCTCTCTAGGACATTCAGAAGCCAAGTTATAAGCCCACAAAGGTGTAACTGGACTGCTTCTTTAAATTGACACCAGGCCCGGTGACATTTGGGACATGGTTTGACCCCCTATAGGAATATGCGATCATCTTGAAACGTTCAGATCACTTACAACTCAATAGATTCTACCTTCCTGTAACGTTTCAGCCTGATTGGACCTTGTTTTCACACAAATGAACCCAGAATGATGTGAAATTGTGCTTCGTGCAACATAATTCTGGGTGCCATTTACAAACCATAAGTGCTAATGACTCCATTCCTTTTTTTGGTTGTAGGGGCTGTTGGTTGGAGTACATTAAAACAAACCTGATCTCTCTAGGACATTCAGAAGCCAAGTTATAAGCCCACAAATGTGTAACTGGACTACTTCTTTAAACTGACACCAGATCCGGTGACCTTTGGGACATGGTTTGACCCCCTTAGGAAAGTGCTATCATCATGAAACCTTCAGATCGCTTACAACTCAATAGATGCTACCTTCCTGTAACGTTTCAGCCTGATTGGACCTTGTTTTCACACAAATGAACCCAGAATGGTGTGAAATTGTGCTTCGTGCAACATAATTCTGGGTGCCATTTACAAACCATAAGTGCTAATGACTGCATTCCTTTTTTTGGTTGTAGGGGCTTTTGATTGGAGAACACTAAACAAACCTAACCTCTCTAGGAAATTCAGAAGCCAAGTTATGAGCCCACAAAGGTGTAATTGGACTGCTTCTTTAAAGTGACACCAGGCCCGGTGACCTTTGGGACATGGTTTGACCCCCTGAGGAAAGTGCTATCATCATGAAACGTTCAGGTCACTTACAACTCAATAGATTCTATCTTCCTGTAACGTTTCAGCCTGATTGGACATTGTTTTCACACAAATGAACCCAGAATGATGTGAAATTGTGCTTTGTGCAGCATAATTCTGGGTGCCATTTAAAAACCATGAGTGCTAATGACTCCATTCCTTTTTGAGGTTGTAGGGGATGTTGATTGGAGTACACTAAAACAAACCTGATATCTCTAGGACATTCAGAAGCCAAGTTATAAGCCCACAAATGTGTAACTGGACTACTTCTTTAAATTGACACCAGATCCGGTGACCTTTGGGACATGGTTTGACCCCCTTAGGAAAGTGCTATCATCATGAAACGTTCAGATCACTTACAACTCAATAGATTCTACCATCCTGTAACTTTTCAGCCTGATTGGACCTTGTTTTCACACAAATGAACCCAGAATGATGTGAAATTGTGCTTCGTGCAACATAATTCTGGGTGCCATTTACAAACCATAAGTGCTAATGACTCCATTCCTTTTTGTGGTTGTAGGGGCTGTTGATTGGAGTACATTAAAACAAACCTAACCTCTCTAGGACATTCAGAAGCCAAGTTATAAGCCCACAAAGGTGTAACTGGACTGCTTCTTTAAGGTGACACCAGGCCCGGTGACCTTTGGGACATGGTTTGACCCCCTATAGGAATGTGCGATCATCATGAAACGTTCAGATCGCTTACAACTCAATAGATTCTACCTTCTTGTAATGTTTCAGCCTGATTGGACCTTGTTTTCACACAAATGGACCCAGAATGATGTGAAATTGTGCTTCGTGCAACATAATTCTGGGTGCCATTTACAAACCATAAGTGCTAATGACTCCATTCCTTTTTGTGGTTGTAGGGGCTGTTGATTGGAGTACACTAAAACAAACCTGATCTCTCTAGGACATTCAGAAGCCAAGTTATAAGCCCACAAATGTGTAACTGGACTACTTCTTTAAAGTGACACCAGATCCGGTGAACTTTGGGACATGGTTTGACCCCCTTAGGAAAGTGCTATCATCATGAAACGTTCAGATCACTTACAACTCGATAGATTCTACCTTCCTGTAACGTTTCAGCCTGATTGGACCTTGTTTTCACACAAATGAACCCAGAATGATGTGAAGTTGTGCTTCGTGCAACATAATTCTGGGTGCCATTTACAAACCATAAGTGCTAATGACTCCATTCCTTTTTGTGGTTTTAGGGGCTGTTGATTGGAGTACATTAAAACAAACCTGATCTCTCTAGGACATTCAGAAGCCAAGTTATAAGCCCACAAATGTGTAACTGGACTACTTCTTTAAAGTGACACCAGATCCGGTGAACTTTGGGACATGGTTTGACCCCCTTAGTAAAGTGCTATCATCATGAAACGTTCAGATCACTTACAACTCGATAGATTCTACCTTCCTGTAACGTTTCAGCCTGATTGGACCTTGTTTTCACACAAATGAACCCAGAATGATGTAAAATTGTGCTTCGTGCAACATAATTCTGGGTGCCATTTACAAACCATGAGTGCTAATGACTCCATTCCTTTTTGTGGTTGTAGGGGCTGTTGATTGGAGTACACTAAAACAAACCTAACCTCTCTAGGACATTCAGAAGCCAAGTTATAATCCCACAAATGTGTAACTGGACTACTTCTTTAAAGTGACACCAGGCCCGGTGACCTTTGGGACATGGTTTTACCCCCTATAGGAATGTGCGATCATCTTGAAACGTTCAGATCACTTACAACTCAATATACTCTACCTTCTTGTAGCGTTTCAGCCTGATTGGACCTTGTTTTCACACAAATGGATCCAGAATGATGTGAAATTGTGCTTCGTGCAACATAATTCTGGGTGCCATTTACAAACCATAAGTGCTAATGACTCCATTCCTTTTTGTGGTTGTAGGGGCTGTTGATTGGAGTACATTAAACAAACCTGATCTCTCTAGGACATTCAGAAGCCAAGTTATAAGCCCACAAAGGTGTAACTGTACTACTTATTTAAAGTGACACCAGGCCCGGTGACCTTTGGGACATGGTTTGACCCCCTTAGGAAAGTGCTATCATCATGAAACGTTCAGATCACTTACAACTCAATAGATTCTACCTTCTTGTAGCGTTTCAGCCTGATTGGACCTTGTTTTCACACAAATGGACCCAGAATGATGTGAAATTGTGCTTAGTGCAACATAATTCTGGGTGCCATTTACAAACCATAAGTGCTAATGACTCCATTCCTTTTTGTGGATGTAGGGGCTGTTGATTGGAGTACATTAAAACAAACCTGATCTCTCTAGGACATTCAGAAGCCAAGTTATAAGCCCACAAAGGTGTAACTGGACTACTTCTTTAAAGTGACACCAGGCCCGGTGACCTTTGGGACATGGTTTGACCCCCTTAGGAAAGTGCTATCATCATGAAATGTTCAGATCACTTACAACTCAATAGATTCTACCTTCTTGTAGCGTTTCAGCCTGATTGGACCTTGTTTTCACACAAATGAACCCAGAATGATGTGAAATTGTGCTTCGTGCAACATAATTCTGGGTGCCATTTACAAACCATAAGTGCTAATGACTCCATTCCTTTTTGTGGTTGTAGGGGCTGTTGATTTGAGTACATTAAAACAAACCAGATCTCTCTAGGACATTCAGAAGCCAAGTTATAAGCCCACAAATGTGTAACTGGACTGCTTCTTTAAATTGACACCAGATCCGGTGACCTTTGGGACATGGTTTGACCCCCTTAGGAAAGTGCTATCATGATGAAATGTTCAGATCACTTACAACTCAATAGATTCTACCTTCCTGTAACGTTTCAGCCTGATTGGACCTTGTTTTCACACAAATGAACCCAGAATGATGTGAAATTGTGCTTCGTGCAACATAATTCTGGGTGCCATTTAAAAACCATAAGTGCTAATGACTCCATTCGTTTTTGTGGTTGTAGGGACTGTTGATTGGAGTACACTAAAACAAACCTGATCTCTCTAGGACATTCAGAAGCCAAGTTATAAGCCCTCAAAGGTGTAACTGGACTACTTCTTTAAAGTGACACCAGGCCCGGTGACCTTTGGGACATGGTTTTACCCCCTATAGGAATGTGCGATCATCTTGAAACGTTCAGATCACTTACAACACAATAGATTCTACCTTCTTGTAGCGTTTCAGCCTGATTGGACCTTGTTTTCACACAAATGGACCCAGAATGATGTGAAATTGTGCTTCGTGCAACATAATTCTGGGTGCCATTTACAAACCTTAAGTGCTAATGACTCCATTCCTTTTTGTCGTTGTAGGGGCTGTTGATTGGAGTACACTAAAACAAACCTAACCTCTCTAGGACATTCAGAAGCCAAGTTATAAGCCCACAAAGGTGTAACTGGACTACTTCTTTAAAGTGACACCAGGCCCGGTGACCGTTGGGACATGGTTTGACCCCCTTAGGAAAGTGCTATCATCATGAAACGTTCAGATCACTTAAAACTCAATAGATTCTACCTTCCTGTAACGTTTCAGCCTGATTGGACCTTGTTTTCACACAAATGAACCCAGAATGATGTGAAATTGTGCTTCGTGCAACATAATTCTGGGTGCCATTTACAAACCATAAGTGCTAATGACTCCATTCCTTTTTGTGGTTTTAGGGGCTGTTGATTGGAGTACATTAAAACAAACCTGATCTCTCTAGGACATTCAGAAGCCAAGTTATAAGCCCACAAATGTGTAACTGGACTACTTCTTTAAAGTGACACCAGATCCGGTGAACTTTGGGACATGGTTTGACCCCCTTAGTAAAGTGCTATCATCATGAAACGTTCAGATCACTTACAACTCGATAGATTCTACCTTCCTGTAACGTTTCAGCCTGATTGGACCTTGTTTTCACACAAATGAACCCAGAATGATGTAAAATTGTGCTTCGTGCAACATAATTCTGGGTGCCATTTACAAACCATGAGTGCTAATGACTCCATTCCTTTTTGTGGTTGTAGGGGCTGTTGATTGGAGTACACTAAAACAAACCTAACCTCTCTAGGACATTCAGAAGCCAAGTTATAATCCCACAAATGTGTAACTGGACTACTTCTTTAAAGTGACACCAGGCCCGGTGACCTTTGGGACATGGTTTTACCCCCTATAGGAATGTGCGATCATCTTGAAACGTTCAGATCACTTACAACTCAATATACTCTACCTTCTTGTAGCGTTTCAGCCTGATTGGACCTTGTTTTCACACAAATGGATCCAGAATGATGTGAAATTGTGCTTCGTGCAACATAATTCTGGGTGCCATTTACAAACCATAAGTGCTAATGACTCCATTCCTTTTTGTGGTTGTAGGGGCTGTTGATTGGAGTACATTAAACAAACCTGATCTCTCTAGGACATTCAGACGCCAAGTTATAAGCCCACAAAGGTGTAACTGGACTACTTATTTAAAGTGACACCAGGCCCGGTGACCTTTGGGACATGGTTTGACCCCCTTAGGAAAGTGCTATCATCATGAAACGTTCAGATCACTTACAACTCAATAGATTCTACCTTCTTGTAGCGTTTCAGCCTGATTGGACCTTGTTTTCACACAAATGGACCCAGAATGATGTGAAATTGTGCTTCGTGCAACATAATTCTGGGTGCCATTTACAAACCATAAGTGCTAATGACTCCATTCCTTTTTGTGGATGTAGGGGCTGTTGATTGGAGTACATTAAAACAAACCTGATCTCTCTAGGACATTCAGAAGCCAAGTTATAAGCCCACAAAGGTGTAACTGGACTACTTCTTTAAAGTGACACCAGGCCCGGTGACCTTTGGGACATGGTTTGACCCCCTTAGGAAAGTGCTATCATCATGAAATGTTCAGATCACTTACAACTCAATAGATTCTACCTTCTTGTAGCGTTTCAGCCTGATTGGACCTTGTTTTCACACAAATGAACCCAGAATGATGTGAAATTGTGCTTCGTGCAACATAATTCTGGGTGCCATTTACAAACCATAAGTGCTAATGACTCCATTCCTTTTTGTGGTTGTAGGGGCTGTTGATTTGAGTACATTAAAACAAACCAGATCTCTCTAGGACATTCAGAAGCCAAGTTATAAGCCCACAAATGTGTAACTGGACTGCTTCTTTAAATTGACACCAGATCCGGTGACCTTTGGGACATGGTTTGACCCCCTTAGGAAAGTGCTATCATGATGAAATGTTCAGATCACTTACAACTCAATAGATTCTACCTTCCTGTAACGTTTCAGCCTGATTGGACCTTGTTTTCACACAAATGAACCCAGAATGATGTGAAATTGTGCTTCGTGCAACATAATTCTGGGTGCCATTTAAAAACCATAAGTGCTAATGACTCCATTCGTTTTTGTGGTTGTAGGGACTGTTGATTGGAGTACACTAAAACAAACCTGATCTCTCTAGGACATTCAGAAGCCAAGTTATAAGCCCTCAAAGGTGTAACTGGACTACTTCTTTAAAGTGACACCAGGCCCGGTGACCTTTGGGACATGGTTTTACCCCCTATAGGAATGTGCGATCATCTTGAAACGTTCAGATCACTTACAACACAATAGATTCTACCTTCTTGTAGCGTTTCAGCCTGATTGGACCTTGTTTTCACACAAATGGACCCAGAATGATGTGAAATTGTGCTTCGTGCAACATAATTCTGGGTGCCATTTACAAACCTTAAGTGCTAATGACTCCATTCCTTTTTGTGGTTGTAGGGGCTGTTGATTGGAGTACACTAAAACAAACCTAACCTCTCTAGGACATTCAGAAGCCAAGTTATAAGCCCACAAAGGTGTAACTGGACTACTTCTTTAAAGTGACACCAGGCCCGGTGACCGTTGGGACATGGTTTGACCCCCTTAGGAAAGTGCTATCATCATGAAACGTTCAGATCACTTAAAACTCAATAGATTCTACCTTCCTGTAACGTTTCAGCCTGATTGGACCTTGTTTTCACACAAATGAACCCAGAATGATGTGAAATTGTGCTTCGTGCAACATAATTCTGGGTGCCATTTAAAAACCATAAGTTCTAATGACTCCATTCCTTTTTGTGGTTGTAGGGGCTGTTGATTGGATTATACTAAAACAAACCTGATCTCTCTAGGACATTCAGAAGCCAAGTTATAAGCCCACAAAGGTGTGACTGGACTACTTCTTTAAATTGACACCAGATCCGGTGACCTTTGGGACATGGTTTGACCCCCTTAGGAAAGTGCTATCATCATGAAACGTTCAGATCACTTACAACTCAATAGATTCTACCTTCCTGTAACGTTTCAGCCTGATTGGACCTTGTTTTCACACAAATGAACCCAGAATGATGTGAAATTGTGCTTCGTGCAACCTAATTCTGGGTGCCATTTACAAACCATAAGTGCTAATGACTCCATTCCTTTTTGTGGTTGTAGGGGCTGTTGATTGGAGAACACTAAAACAAACTTAACCTCTCTAGGACATTCAGAAGCCAAGTTATAAGCCCACAAAGGTGTAACTGGACTACTTCTTTAAAGTGACACCAGATCCGGTGACCTTTGGGACATGGTTTGACCCCCTTAGGAAAGTGCTATCATCATGAAACGTTCAGATCACTTACAACTCAATAGATTCTACCTTCCTGTAACGTTTCAGCCTGATTGGACCTTGTTTTCACACAAATGAACCCAGAATGATGTGAAATTGTGCTTTGTGCAGCATAATTCTGGGTGCCATTTAAAAACCATGAGTGCTAATGACTCCATTTCTTTTTGAGGTTGTAGGGGATGTTGATTGGAGTACACTAAAACAAACCTGATCTCTCTAGGACATTCAGAAGCCAAGTTATAAGCCCACAAAGGTGTAACTGGACTGCTTCTTTAAAGTGACACCAGGCCCGGTGACCTTTGGGACATGGTTTTACCCCCTATAGGAATGTGCGATCATCTTGAAACGTTCAGATCACTTACAACTCAATAGATTCTACCTTCTTGTAGCGTTTCAGCCTGATTGGACCTTGTTTTCACACAAATGGACCCAGAATGATGTGAAATTGTGCTTCGTGCAACATAATTCTGGGTGCCATTTACAAACCATAAGTGCTAATGACTCCATTCCTTTTTGTGGTTGTAGGGGCTGTTGATTTGAGTACATTAAAACAAACCAGATCTCTCTAGGACATTCAGAAGCCAAGTTATAAGCCCACAAATGTGTAACTGGACTACTTCTTTAAATTGACACCAGATCCGGTGACCTTTGGGACATGGTTTGACCCCCTTAGGAAAGTGCTATCATGATGAAATGTTCAGATCACTTACAACTCAATAGATTCTACCTTCCTGTAACGTTTCAGCCTGATTGGACCTTGTTTTCACACAAATGAACCCAGAATGATGTGAAATTGTGCTTCGTGCAACATAATTCTGGGTGCCATTTAAAAACCATAAGTTCTAATGACTCCATTCCTTTTTGTGGTTGTAGGGGCTGTTGATTGGAGTATACTAAAACAAACCTGATCTCTCTAGGACATTCAGAAGCCAAGTTATAAGCCCACAAAGGTGTGACTGGACTACTTCTTTAAATTGACACCAGATCCGGTGACCTTTGGGACATGGTTTGACCCCCTTAGGAAAGTGCTATCATCATGAAACGTTCAGATCACTTACAACTCAATAGATTCTACCTTCCTGTAACGTTTCAGCCTGATTGGACCTTGTTTTCACACAAATGAACCTAGAATGATGTGAAATTGTGCTTTGTGCAGCATAATTCTGGGTGCCATTTAAAAACCATGAGTGCTAATGACTCCATTTCTTTTTGAGGTTGTAGGGGATGTTGATTGGAGTACACTAAAACAAACCTGATCTCTCTAGGACATTCAGAAGCCAAGTTATAAGCCCACAAAGGTGTAACTGGACTGCTTCTTTAAATTGACACCAGGCCCGGTGACATTTGGGACATGGTTTGACCCCCTATAGGAATGTGCGATCATCTTGAACGTTCAGATCACTTACAACTCAATAGATTCTACCTTCCTGTAACGTTTCAGCCTGATTGGACCTTGTTTTCACACAAATGAACCCAGAATGATGTGAAATTGTGCTTCGTGCAACATAATTCTGGGTGCCATTTACAAACCATTAGTGCTAATGACTCCATTCCTTTTTGTGGTTGTAGGGGATGTTGGTTGGAGTACATTAAAACAAACCTGATCTCTCTAAGACATTCAGAAGCCAAGTTATAAGCCCACAAACGTGTAACTGGACTACTTCTTTAAAGTGACACCAGGCCCGGTGACCTTTGGGACATGGTTTTACCCCCTATAGGAATGTGCGATCATCTTGAAACGTTCAGATCACTTACAACTCAATAGATTCTACCTTCTTGTAGCGTTTCAGCCTGATTGGACCTTGTTTTCACACAAATGGACCCAGAATGATGTGAAATTGTGCTTCGTGCAACATAATTCTGGGTGCCATTTACAAACCATAAGTGCTAATGACTCCATTCCTTTTTGTGTTGTAGGGGCTGTTGATTGGAGTACATTAAAACAAACCTGATCTCTCTAGGACATTCAGACGCCAAGTTATAAGCCCACAAATGTGTAACTGGACTACTTCTTTAAATTGACACCAGATCCGGTGACCTTTGGGACATGGTTTGACCCCCTATAGGAATGTGCGATCATCTTGAAACGTTCAGATCACTTACAACTCAATAGATTCTACCTTCCTGTAACGTTTCAGCCTGATTGGACCTTGTTTTCACACAAATGAACCCAGAATGATGTGAAATTGTGCTTCGTGCAACATAATTCTGGGTGCCATTTACAAACCATAAGTGCTAATGACTCCATTCCTTTTTGTGGTTGTAGGGGCTGTTGGTTGGAATACATTAAAACAAACCTGATCTCTCTAGGACATTCAGAAGCCAAGTTATAAGCCCACAAATGTGTAACTGGACTACTTCTTTAAACTGACACCAGATCCGGTGACCTTTGGGACATGGTTTGACCCCCTTAGGAAAGTGCTATCATCATGACACCTTCAGATCGCTTACAACTCAATAGATTCTACCTTCCTGTAACGTTTCAGCCTGATTGGACCTTGTTTTCACACAAATGAACCCAGAATGGTGTGAAATTGTGCTTCGTGCAACATAATTCTGGGTGCCATTTACAAACCATAATTGCTAATGACTGCATTCCTTTTTTTGGTTGTAGGGGCTGTTGATTGGAGAACACTAAACAAACCTAACCTCTCTAGGACATTCAGAAGCCAAGTTATAAGCCCACAAAGGTGTAATTGGACTGCTTCTTTAAAGTGACACCAGGCCCGGTGACCTTTGGGACATGGTTTTACCCCCTATAGGAATGTGCGATCATCTTGAAACGTTCAGATCACTTACAACTCAATAGATTCTACCTTCTTGTAGCGTTTCAGCCTGATTGGACCTTGTTTTCACACAAATGGACCCAGAATGATGTGAAATTGTGCATCGTGCAACATAATTCTGGGTGCCATTTACAAACCATAAGTGCTAATGACTCCATTCCTTTTTGTGGTTGTAGGGGCTGTTGATTGGAGTACACTAAAACAAACCTGATCTCTCTCGGACATTCAGACGCCAAGTTATAAGCCCACAAAGTTGTAACTGGACTACTTATTTAAAGTGACACCAGGCCCGGTGACCTTTGGGACATGGTTTGACCCCCTTAGGAAAGTGCTATCATCATGAAACGTTCAGATCACTTACAATTCAATAGATTCTACCTTCTTGTAGCGTTTCAGCCTGATTGGACCTTGTTTTCACACAAATGAACCCAGAATTATGTGAAATTGTGCTTCGTGCAACATAATTCTGGGTGCCATTTACAAACCATAAGTGCTAATGACTCCATTCCTTTTTGTGGTTGTAGGGGCTGTTGATTGGAGTACATTAAAACAAACCTGATCTCTCTAGGACATTCAGAAGCCAAGTTAAAAGCCCACAAATGTGTAACTGGACTACTTTAAATTGACACCAGATCCGGTGACCTTTGGGACATGGTTTGACCCCCTTAGGAAAGTGCTATCTTGATGAAATGTTCAGATCACTTACAACTCAATAGATTCTACCTTCCTGTAACGTTTCAGCCTGATTGGACCTTGTTTTCACACAAATGAACCCAGAATGATGTGAAATTGTGCTTCGTGCAACATAATTCTGGGTGCCATTTACAAACCATAAGTGCTAATGACTCAATTCCTTTTTGTGGTTGTAGGGGCTGTTGGTTGGAGTACATTAAAACAAACCTGATCTCTCTAGGACATTCAGAAGCCAAGTTATAAGTCCACAAATGTGTAACTGGACTACTTCTTTAAATTGACACCAGATCCGGTGACCTTTGGGACATGGTTTGACCCCCTTAGGAAAGTGCTATCATCATGAAACGTTCAGATCACTTACAACTCAATAGATTCTACCTTCCTGTAACGTTTCAGCCTGATTGGACCTTGTTTTCACACAAATGAACCCAGAATGATGTGAAATTGTGCTTTGTGCAGCATAATTTTGGGTGCCATTTAAAAACCATGAGTGCTAATGACTCCATTCCTTTTTGAGGTTGTAGGGGATGTTGATTGGAGTACACTAAAACAAACCTGATCTCTCTAGGACATTCAGAAGCCAAGTTATAAGCCCACAAATGTGTAACTGGACTACTTCTTTAAATTGACACCAGATCCGGTGACCTTTGGGACATGGTTTGACCCCCTTAGGAAAGTGCTATCATCATGAAACGTTCAGATCACTTACAACTCAATAGATTCTACCATCCTGTAACGTTTCAGCCTGATTGGACCTTGTTTTCACACAAATGAACCCAGAATGATGTGAAATTGTGCTTCGTGCAACATAATTCTGGGTGCCATTTACAAACCATAAGTGCTAATGACTCCATTCCTTTTTGTGGTTGTAGGGGCTGTTGATTGGAGAACACTAAAACAAACCTAACCTCTCTAGGACATTCAGAAGCCAAGTTATAAGCCCACAAAGGTGTAACTGGACTGCTTCTTTAAGGTGACACCTGGCCCGGTGACCTTTGGGACATGGTTTGACCCCCTATAGGAATGTGCGATCATCTTGAAACATTCAGATCACTTACAACTCAATAGATTCTACCTTCCTGTAACGTTTCAGCCTGATTGGACCTTGTTTTCACACAAATGAACCCAGAATGATGTGAAATTGTGCTTCGTGCAACATAATTCTGGGTGCCATTTACAAACCATAAGTGCTAATGACTCCATTCCTTTTTGTGGTTGTAGGGGCTGTTGGTTGGAGTACATTAAAACAAACCTGATCTCTCTAGGACATTCAGAAGCCAAGCTGTAAGCCCACAAATGTGTAACTGGACTACTTCTTTAAATTGACACCAGATCCGGTGACCTTTGGGACATGGTTTGACCTCCTTAGGAAAGTGCTATCATCATGAAACCTTCAGATCGCTTACAACTCAATAGATTCTACCTTCCTGTAACGTCTCAGCCTGATTGGACATTGTTTTCAAACAAATGAACCCAGAATGGTGTGAAATTGTGCTTCGTGCAACATAATTCTGGGTGCCATTTACAAACCATAAGTGCTAATGACTGCATTCCTTTTTTTGGTTGTAGGGGCTGTTGATTGGAGAACACTAAACAAACCTAACCTCTCTAGGACATTCAGAAGCCAAGTTATAAGCCCACAAAGGTGTAATTGGACTGCTTCTTTAAAGTGACACCAGGCCCGGTGACCTTTGGGACATGGTTTGACCCCCTATAGGAATGTGCGATCATCTTGAAACGTTCAGATCATTTACAACTCAATAGATTCTACCTTCCTGTAACGTTTCAGCCTGATTGGACCTTGTTTTCACACAAATGAACCCAGAATGATGTGAAATTGTGCTTCGTGCAACATAATTCTGGGTGCCATTTACAAACCATAAGTGCTAATGACTCCATTCCTTTTTGTGGTTGTAGGGGCTGTTGATTGGAGAACACTAAAACAAACCTAACCTCTCTAGGACATTCAGAAGCCAAGTTATAAGCCCACAAAGGCGTAACTTGACTGCTTCTTTAAGGTGACACCAGGCCCGGTGACCTTTGGGACATGGTTTGACCCCCTTAGGAAAGTGCTATCATCATGAAACGTTCAGATCAATTACAACTCGATAGATTCTACCTTCCTGTAACGTTTCAGCCTGATTGGACCTTGTTTTCACACAAATGAACCCAGAATGATGTGAAATTGTGCTTCGTGCAACATAATTCTGGGTGCCATTTACAAACCATAAGTGCTAATGACTCCATTCCTTTTTGTGGTTGTAGGGGCTGTTGATTGGAGAACACTAAAACAAACCTAACCTCTCTAGGACATTCAGAAGCCAAGTTATAAGCCCACAAAGGTGTAACTGGACTGCTTCTTTAAGGTGACACCAGGCCCGGTGACCTTTGGGACATGGTTTGACCCCCTATAGGAATGTGCGATCATCTTGAAACGTTCAGATCACTTACAACTCAATAGATTCTACCTTCCTGTAACGTTTCAGCCTGATTGGACCTTGTTTTCACACAAATGAACCCAGAATGATGTGAAATTGTGCTTCGTGCAACATAATTCTGGGTGCCATTTACAAACCATAAGTGCTAATGACTCCATTCCTTTTTGTGGTTGTAGGGGCTGTTGGTTGGAGTACATTAAAACAAACCTGATCTCTCTAGGACATTCAGAAGCCAAGTTATAAGCCCACAAATGTGTAACTGGACTACTTCTTTAAATTGACACCAGATCCGGTGACCTTTGGGACATGGTTTGACCCCCTTAGGAAAGTGCTATCATCATGAAACCTTCAGATCGCTTACAACTCAATAGATTCTACCTTCCTGTAACGTTTCAGCCTGATTGGACCTTGTTTTCACACAAATGAACCCAGAATGATGTGAAATTGTGCTTCGTGCAACATAATTCTGGGTGCCATTTACAAACCATAAGTGCTAATGACTGCATTCCTTTTTTTGGTTGTAGGGGCTGTTGATTGGAGAACACTAAACAAACCTAACCTCTCTAGGACATTCAGAAGCCAAGTTATAAGCCCACAAAGGTGTAATCTGACTGCTTCTTTAAAGTGACACCAGGCCCGGTGACCTTTGGGACATGGTTTGACCCCCTATAGGAATGTGCGATCATCTTTAAATGTTCAGATCATTTACAACTCAATAGATTCTACCTTCCTGTAACGTTTCAGCCTGATTGGACCTTGTTTTCACACAAATGAACCCAGAATGATGTGAAATTGTGCTTCGTGCAACATAATTCTGGGTGCCATTTAAAAACCATAAGTGCTAATGACTCCATTCCTTTTTGTGGTTGTAGGGGCTGTTGATTGGAGTACACTAAAACAAACCTGATCTCTCTAGGACATTCAGAAGCCAAGTTATAAGCCCACAAATGTGTAACTGGACTACTTTAAATTGACACCAGATCCGGTGACCTTTGGGACATGGTTTGACCCCCTTAGGAAAGTGCTATCATCATGAAACGTTCAGATCACTTACAACTCAATAGATTCTACCTTCCTGTAACGTTTCAGCCTGATTGGACATTGTTTTCACACAAATGAACCCAGAATGATGTGAAATTGTGCTTTGTGCAGCATAATTCTGGGTGCCATTTAAAAACCATGAGTGCTAATGACTCCATTCCTTTTTGAGGTTGTAGGGGATGTTGATTGGAGTACACTAAAACAAACCTGATCTCTCTAGGACATTCAGAAGCCAAGTTATAAGCCCACAAATGTGTAACTGGACTACTTTAAATTGACACCAGATCCGGTGACCTTTGGGACATGGTTTGACCCCCTTAGGAAAGTGCTATCATCATGAAACGTTCAGATCACTTACAACTCAATAGATTCTACCATCCTGTAACGTTTCAGCCTGATTGGACCTTGTTTTCACACAAATGAACCCAGAATGATGTGAAATTGTGCTTCGTGCAACATAATTCTGGGTGCCATTTACAAACCATAAGTGCTAATGACTCCATTCCTTTTTGTGGTTGTAGGGGCTGTTGATTGGAGAACACTAAAACAAACCTAACCTCTCTAGGACATTCAGAAGCCAAGTTATAAGCCCACAAAGGTGTAACTGGACTGCTTCTTTAAGGTGACACCAGGCCCGGTGACCTTTGGGACATGGTTTGACCCCCTATAGGAATGTGCGATCATCATGAAACGTTCAGATCACTTACAACTCAATAGATTCTACCTTCTTGTAATGTTTCAGCCTGATTGGACCTTGTTTTCACACAAATGGACCCAGAATGATGTGAAATTGTGCTTCGTGCAACATAATTCTGGGTGCCATTTACAAACCATAAGTGCTAATGACTCCATTCCTTTTTGTGGTTGTAGGGGCTGTTGATTGGAGTACACTAAAACAAACCTGATCTCTCTAGGACATTCAGAAGCCAAGTTATAAGCCCACAAATGTGTAACTGGACTACTTCTTTAAAGTGACACCGAATCCGGTGACCTTTGGGACATGGTTTGACACCCTTAGGAAAGTGCTATCATCATGAAACGTTCAGATCACTTACAACTCGATAGATTCTACCTTCCTGTAACGTTTCAGCCTGATTGGACCTATTTTCACACAAATGAACCCAGAATGATGTGAAATTGTGCTTCGTGCAACATAATTCTGGGTGCCATTTACAAACCATAAGTGCTAATGACTCCATTCCTTTTTGTGGTTGTAGGGGCTGTTGATTGGAGTACACTAAAACAAACCTAACCTCTCTAGGACATTCAGAAGCCAAGTTATAAGCCCACAAATGTGTAACTGGACTACTTCTTTAAAGTGACACCAGGCCCGGTGACCTTTGGGACATGGTTTTACCCCCTATAGGAATGTGCGATCATCTTGAAACGTTCAGATCACTTACAACTCAATAGATTCTACCTTCTTGTAGCGTTTCAGCCTGATTGGACCTTGTTTTCCCACAAATGGACCCAGAATGATGTGAAATTGTGCTTCGTGCAACATAATTCTGGGTGCCATTTACAAAAAATAAGTGCTAATGACTCCATTCCTTTTTGTGGTTGTAGGGGCTGTTGATTGGAGTACATTAAAACAAACCTGATCTCTCTAGGACATTCAGAAGCCAAGTTATAAGCCCACAAAGGTGTAACTGGACTACTTCTTTAAAGTGACACCAGGCCCGGTGACCTTTGGGACATGGTTTGACCCCCTTAGGAAAGTTCTATCATCATGAAATGTTCAGATCACTTACAACTCAATAGATTCTACCTTCTTGTAGCGTTTCAGCCTGATTGGACCTTGTTTTCACACAAATGAACCCAGAATGATGTGAAATTGTGCTTCGTGCAACATAATTCTGGGTGCCATTTACAAACCATAAGTGCTAATGACTCCATTCCTTTTTGTGGTTGTAGGGGCTGTTGATTGGAGTACATTAAAACAAACCAGATCTCTCTAGGACATTCAGAAGCCAAGTTATAAGCCCACAAATGTGTAACTGGACTACTTCTTTAAATTGACACCAGATCCGGTGACCTTTGGGACATGGTTTGACCCCCTTAGGAAAGTGCTATCTTGATGAAATGTTCAGATCACTTACAACTCAATAGATTCTACCTTCCTGTAACGTTTCAGCCTGATTGGACCTTGTTTTCACACAAATGAACCCAGAATGATGTGAAATTGTGCTTCGTGCAACATAATTCTTGGTGCCATTTAAAAACCATAAGTGCTAATGACTCCATTCCTTTTTGTGGTTGTAGGGACTGTTAATTGGAGTACACTAAAACAAACCTGATCTCTCTAGGACATTCAGAAGCCAAGTTACAAGCCCTCAAAGGTGTAACTGGACTACTACTTTAAAGTGACACCAGGCCCGGTGACCTTTGGGACATGGTTTTACCCCCTATAGGAATGTGCGATCATCTTGAAACGTTCAGATCACTTACAACTCAATAGATTCTACCTTCTTGTAACATTTCAGCCTGATTGGACCTTGTTTTCACACACATGAACCCAGAATGATGGGAAATTGTGCTTCGTGCAACATAATTCTGGGTGCCATTTAAAAACCATGAGTGCTAATGACTCCATTCCTTTTTGTGGTTGTAGGGGCTGTTGATTGGAGTATACTAAAACAAACCTGATCTCTCTAGGACATTCAGAAGCCAAGTTATAAGCCCACAAAGGTGTAACTGGACTACTTCTTTAAATTGACACCAGATCCGGTGACCTTTGGGACATGGTTTGACACCCTTAGGAAAGTGCTATATTCATGAAACGTTCAGATCGCTTACAACTCAATAGATTCTACCATCCTGTAACGTTTCAGCCTGATTGGACCTTGTTTTCACACAAATGGACCCAGAATGATGTGAAATTGTGCTTCGTGCAACATAATTCTGGGTGCCATTTACAAACCTTAAGTGCTAATGACTCCATTCCTTTTTGTGGTTGTAGGGGCTGTTGATTGGAGTACACTAAAACAAACCTAACCTCTCTAGGACATTCAGAAGCCAAGTTATAAGCCCACAAATGTGTAACTGGACTACTTCTTTAAAGTGACACCAGGCCCGGTGACCTTTGGGACATGGTTTGACCCCCTTAGGAAAGTGCTATCATCATGAAACGTTCAGATCACTTACAACTCAATAGATTCTACCTTCATGTAAAGTTTCAGCCTGATTGGACCTTGTTTTCACACAAATGAACCCAGAATGATGTGAAATTGTGCTTAGTGCAACATAATTCTGGGTGCCATTTAAAAACCATAAGTGCTAATGACTCCATTCCTTTTTGTGGTTGTAGGGGCTGTTGATTGGAGTATACTAAAACAAACCTGATCTCTCTAGGACATTCAGAAGCCAAGTTATAAGCCCACAAAGGTGTAACTGGACTACTTCTTTAAATTGACACCAGATCCGGTGACCTTTGGGACATGGTTTGACACCCTTAGGAAAGTGCTATCATCATGAAACGTTCAGATCGCTTACAACTCAATAGATTCTACCATCCTGTAACGTTTCAGCCTGATTGGACCTTGTTTTCACACAAATGGACCCAGAATGATGTGAAATTGTGCTTCGTGCAACATAATTCAGGGTGCCATTTACAAACCTTAAGTGATAATGACTCCATTCCTTTTTGTGGTTGTAGGGACTGTTGATTGGAGTACACTAAAACAAACCTGATCTCTCTAGGACATTCAGAAGCCAAGTTATAAGCCCTCAAAGGTGTAACTGGACTACTTCTTTAAAGTGACACCAGGCCCGGTGACCTTTGGGACATGGTTTTACCCCCTATAGGAATGTGCGATCATCTTGAAACGTTCAGATCACTTACAACTCAATAGATTCTACCTTTTTGTAGCGTTTCAGCCTGATTGGACCTTGTTTTCACACAAATGGACCCAGAATGATGTGAAATTGTGCTTCGTGCAACATAATTCTGGGTGCCATTTACAAACCTTAAGTGCTAATGACTCCATTCCTTTTTGTGGTTGTAGGGGCTGTTGATTGGAGTACACTAAAACAAACCTAACCTCTCTAGGACATTCAGAAGCCAAGTTATAAGCCCACAAATGTGTAACTGGACTACTTCTTTAAAGTGACACCAGGCCCGGTGACCTTTGGGACATGGTTTGACCCCCTTAGGAAAGTGCTATCATCATGAAACGTTCAGATCACTTACAACTCAATAGATTCTACCTTCATGTAAAGTTTCAGCCTGATTGGACCTTGTTTTCACACAAATGAACCCAGAATGATGTGAAATTGTGCTTAGTGCAACATAATTCTGGGTGCCATTTAAAAACCATAAGTGCTAATGATTCCATTCCTTTTTGTGGTTGTAGGGGCTGTTGATTGGAGTATACTAAAACAAACCTGATCTCTCTAGGACATTCAGAAGCCAAGTTATAAGCCCACAAAGGTGTAACTGGACTACTTCTTTAAATTGACACCAGATCCGGTGACCTTTGGGACATGGTTTGACACCCTTAGGAAAGTGCTATCATCATGAAACGTTCAGATCGCTTACAACTCAATAGATTCTACCATCCTGTAACGTTTCATCCTGATTGGACCTTGTTTTCACACAAATGGACCCAGAATAATGTGAAATTGTGCTTCGTGCAACATAATTCTGGGTGCCATTTACAAACCTTAAGTGCTAATGACTCCATTCCTTTTTGTGGTTGTAGGGGCTGTTGATTGGAGTACACTAAAACAAACCTAACCTCTCTAGGACATTCAGAAGCCAAGTTATAAGCCCACAAAGGTGTAACTGGACTGCTTCTTTAAAGTGACACCAGGCCCGGTGACCTTTGGGACATGGTTTGACCCCCTATAGGAATGTGCGATCATCTTGAAACGTTCAGATCACTTACACCTCAATAGATTCTACCTTCCTGTAACGTTTCAGCCTGATTGGACCTTGTTTTCACACAAATGAACCCAGAATGATGTGAAATTGTGCTTCGTGCAACATAATTCTGGGTGCCATTTACAAACCATAAGTGCTAATGACTCCATTCCTTTTTGTGGTTGTAGGGGCTGTTGATTGGAGTACATTAAAACAAACCAGATCTCTCTAGGACATTCAGAAGCCAAGTTATAAGCCCACAAATGTGTAACTGGACTACTTCTTTAAATTGACACCAGATCCGGTGACCTTTGGGACATGGTTTGACCCCCTTAGGAAAGTGCTATCATCATGAAACGTTCAGATCACTTACAACTCAATAGATTCTACCTTCCTGTAACGTTTCAGCCTGATTGGACCTTTTTTTCACACAAATGAACCCAGAATAATGTGAAATTGTGCTTCGTGCAACATAATTCTGGGTGCCATTTACAAACCATAAGTGCTAATGACTCCATTCCTTTTTGTGGTTGTAGGGGCTGTTGATTGGAGTACACTAAAACAAACCTAACCTCTCTAGGACATTCAGAAGCCAAGTTATAAGCCCACAAAGGTGTAACTGGACTACTTCTTTAAAGTGACACCAGGCCCGGTGACCTTTGGGACATGGTTTGACCCCCTTAGGAAAGTGCTATCATCATGAAACGTTCAGATCACTTACAACTCAATAGATTCTACCTTCCTGTAACGTTTCAGCCTGATTGGACCTTTTTTTCACACAAATGAACCCAGAATGATGTGAAATTGTGCTTTGTGCAACATAATTCTGGGTGCCATTTACAAACCTTAAGTGCTAATGACTCCATTCCTTTTTGTGGTTGTAGGGGCTGTTGATTGGAGTACACTAAAACAAACCGAACCTCTCTAGGACATTCAGAAGCCAAGTTATAAGCCCACAAAGGTGTAACTGGACTACTTCTTTAAAGTGACACCAGGCCCGGTGACCTTTGGGACATGGTTTGACCCCCTTAGGAAAGTGCTATCATCATGAAACGTTCAGATCACTTACAACTCAATAGATTCTACCTTCAAGTAACGTTTCAGCCTGATTGGACCTTGTTTTCACACAAATGAACCCAGAATGATGTGAAATTGTGCTTAGTGCAACATAATTCTGGGTGCCATTTAAAAACCATAAGTGCTAATGACTCCATTCCTTTTTGTGGTTGTAGGGGCTGTTGATTGGAGTATACTAAAACAAACCTGGTCTCTCTAGGACATTCAGAAGCCAAGTTATAAGCCCACAAAGGTGTAACTGGACTACTTCTTTAAATTGACACCAGATCCGGTGACCTTTGGGACATGGTTTGACACCCCTAGGAAAGTGCTATCATCATGAAACGTTCAGATCGCTTACAACTCAATAGATTCTACCATCCTGTAACGTTTCAGCCTGATTGGACCTTGTTTTCACACAAATGGACCCAGAATGATGTGAAATTGTGCTTCGTGCAACATAATTCTGGGTGCCATTTACAAACCTTAAGTGCTAATGACTCCATTCCTTTTTGTGGTTGTAGGGGCTGTTGATTGGAGTACACTAAAACAAACCTAACCTCTCTAGGACATTCAGAAGCCAAGTTATAAGCCCACAAAGGTGTAACTGGACTGCTTCTTTAAAGTGACACCAGGCCCGGTGACCTTTGGGACATGGTTTGACCCCCTATAGGAATGTGCGATCATCTTGAAACGTTCAGATCACTTACAACTCAATAGATTCTACCTTCCTGTAACGTTTCAGCCTGATTGGACCTTGTTTTCACACAAATGAACCCAGAATGATGTGAAATTGTGCTTCGGGCAACATAATTCTGGGTGCCATTTACAAACCATAAGTGCTAATGACTCCATTCCTTTTTGTGGTTGTAGGGGCTGTTGATTGGAGTACATTAAAACAAACCAGATCTCTCTAGGACATTCAGAAGCCAAGTTATAAGCCCACAAATGTGTAACTAGACTACTTCTTTAAATTGACACCAGATCCGGTGACCTTTGGGACATGGTTTGACCCCCTTAGGAAAGTGCTATCATCATGAAACGTTCAGATCACTTACAACTCAATAGATTCTACCTTCCTGTAGCGTTTCAGCCTGATTGGACCTTTTTTCACACAAATGAACCCAGAATGATGTGAAATTGTGCTTCGTGCAACATAATTCTGGGTGCCATTTAAAAACCACAAGTGCTAATGACTCCATTCCTTTTTGTGGTTGTAGGGGCTGTTGATTGGAGTACACTAAAACAAACCTAACCTCTCTAGGACATTCAGAAGCCAAGTTATAAGCCCACAAAGGTGTAACTGGACTACTTCTTTAAAGTGACACCAGGCCCGGTGACCTTTGGGACATGGTTTGACCCCCTTAGGAAAGTGCTATCATCATGAAACGTTCAGATCACTTACAACTCAATAGATTCTACCTTCCTGTAACGTTTCAGCCTGATTGGACCTTTTTTTCACACAAATGAACCCAGAATGATGTGAAATTGTGCTTCGTGCAACATAATTCTGGGTGCCATTTACAAACCTTAAGTGCTAATGACTCCATTCCTTTTTGTGGTTGTAGGGGCTGTTGATTGGAGTACACTAAAACAAACCTAACCTCTCTAGGACATTCAGAAGCCAAGTTATAAGCCCACAAAGGTGTAACTGGACTACTTCTTTAAAGTGACACCAGGCCCGGTGACCTTTGGGACATGGTTTGACCCCCTTAGGAAAGTGCTATCATCATGAAACGTTCAGATCACTTACAACTCAATAGATTCTACCTTCCTGTAACGTTTCAGCCTGATTGGACCTTGTTTTCACACAAATGAACCCAGAATGATGTGAAATTGTGCTTAGTGCAACATAATTCTGGGTGCCATTTAAAAACCTTAAGTGCTAATGACTCCATTCCTTTTTGTGGTTGTAGGTGCTGTTGATTGGAGTACACTAAAACAAACCTGATCTCTCTAGGACATTCAGAAGCCAAGTTATAAGCCCTCAAAGGTGTAACTGGACTACTTCTTTAAAGTGACACCAGGCCCGGTGACCTTTGGGACATGGTTTTACCCCCTATAGGAATGTGCGATCATCTTGAAACGTTCAGATCACTTACAACTCAATAGATTCTACCTTTTTGTAGCGTTTCAGCCTGATTGGACCTTGTTTTCACACAAATGGACCCAGAATGATGTGAAATTGTGCTTCGTGCAACATAATTCTGGGTGCCATTTACAAACCTTAAGTGCTAATGACTCCATTCATTTTTGTGGTTGTAGGGGCTGTTGATTGGAGTACACTAAAACAAACCTAACCTCTCTAGGACATTCAGAAGCCAAGTTATAAGCCCACAAAGGTGTAACTGGACTACTTCTTTAAAGTGACACCAGGCCCGGTGACCTTTGGGACATGGTTTGACCCCCTTAGGAAAGTGCTATCATCATGAAACGTTCAGATCACTTACAACTCAATAGATTCTACCTTCATGTAACGTTTCAGCCTGATTGGACCTTGTTTTCACACAAATGAACCCAGAATGATGTGAAATTGTGCTTAGTGCAACATAGTTCTGGGTGCCATTTAAAAACCATAAGTGCTAATGACTCCATTCCTTTTTGTGGTTGTAGGGGCTGTTGATTGGAGTATACTAAAACAAACCTGATCTCTCTAGGACATTCAGAAGCCAAGTTATAAGCCCACAAAGGTGTAACTGGACTACTTCTTTAAATTGACACCAGATCCGGTGACCTTTGGGACATGGTTTGACACCCTTAGGAAAGTGCTATCATCATGAAACGTTCAGATCGCTTACAACTCAATAGATTCTACCATCCTGTAACGTTTCAGCCTGATTGGACCTTGTTTTCACACAAATGGACCCAGAATGATGTGAAATTGTGCTTCGTGCAACATAATTCTGGGTGCCATTTACAAACCTTAAGTGCTAATGACTCCATTCCTTTTTGTAGTTGTAGGGGCTGTTGATTGGAGTACACTAAAACAAACCTAACCTCTCTAGGACATTCAGAAGCCAAGTTATAAGCCCACAAAGGTGTAACTGGACTGCTTCTTTAAAGTGACACCAGGCCCGGTGACCTTTGGGACATGGTTTGACCCCCTATAGGAATGTGCGATCATCTTGAAACGTTCAGATCACTTACAACTCAATAGATTCTACCTTCCTGTAACGTTTCAGCCTGATTGGACCTTGTTTTCACACAAATGAACCCAGAATGATGTGAAATTGTGCTTCGTGCAACATAATTCTGGGTGCCATTTACAAACCATAAGTGCTAATGACTCCATTCCCTTTTGTGGTTGTAGGGGCTGTTGATTGGAGTACATTAAAACAAACCAGATCTTGTAGGAGCCAAAAAGCAGTGTTCTGTGTACGTGCATTTTGACAAGATGTTTATCAGCCCAGCATCCTGTGTACGTGCACTTTTAACATCTTGATTGTCCAGCTGCTGCGTACGTGCTCAACAACATGTTGTTCAGTCCAGCTTATGTAACTTCCAGTAAGTATTGGCTTACTTTGACCATATTGGGTAATAAAACAGCATCCCATCATTTCCCGAAATCATGAGGGTGGGGGCCAGAAGAGTATAACCGATGCTGCGTGGTGTAGGAGAGGGGGCTTTGCAGCAGGTTTCCAGCCGAGGCATTTAGTTCGAGGCTGAAGGCTGTCCCCATGAAGTGTTGGTGATGTATTGCTGAATTGTACAAATAAAGCCCCACGCTGAGTTTGGATAAACTGTCTCTCTCTTGTTTTTGATAAGGAAAAAGAACCACATTTGGTGACCACGAAGCGGGGAGTGGAGGTGTGCTCTTCGGATAGTTTCTCAGTCCACTGAAACTTGACTCCGGGGCCCTTATAGGTAAGAACAACTTTTGTTCAATTTTGGAGTTATTTCCGTGGATTGTGAAATGGTCTGGGAGAAAAAACATGCCCTACTCATAATTTAGAATAACAACAAGAGAAGGCGCTTGTCCAGAGCAGCGGTGAAATTATTCACACATGTGTGAAGTCAGCTGAGTCATTTTGATGACGGACAAAGTTTAAAGTGACAAATTAAAAGCTGGGACAGCGAGAATTGGAATAGAATTTGACAGCTGATAAAAAAAGTCCAGTGAGGACAAGTGAACGAGGTCGACAATTGAGATCCAGTAGGGTGCCTCGGTGAAGCCGGGCAACGACTGGGATCTGAGAAAAAGCGCTGAAGTTGTGACAGATAAGCTTGCCAGTAATTCGGTTGAATCCTCGGGGATTGGTAAATTTCATGAGTTTTTGGCAAAGATATGTTTGACGTCAGAGTTTGCAGCAAAGTGGCTGTAAACAACTCTAGAGCTCAGAAATTGTTTGTTTGTGTGAGTGTGTTTGTGAGAGAAGTTTTGTGGGTGGGACAGGCGTGTGAGATAAGCGTGTGTGTGTGGAGGAGATAAGAGTGTGTGCGAGTTGAGAAGTGGGTGCGTGAGTTGAGAAGGTGTGTCAGGCGCCAGAGAATTAGAGGAAAAAGAAAAACAAAGGAGTAATACAGATCAATATTGTTCACTGCAGAGCTAAATTTTGATGTTTAAGGTTATACAAATTTCAAAGTCTGTGATCTTGTTCTGATTAGCCTTTGAACAGAAAACCAGAAGTTAAAATAATAATAATAAGTTTTTAGAGTGACATATATATAAATAAAAAATATATGCTGAAGTGCACAAGCATGATAACTATTTTTACCAGCTGGGTAATGTGAAATATGAGAAATATAGATTATGAGTAAAAATAATAATGTGTATGTGTGTTGCTGTTTGGCATGAAACGTTGTTCCAGTGTCAAACTGCCTTGAAGTGTGTTTTTCTTATCTCTATGCAAGTGTGAAAGCTTTGCTGTGTGTGGTTGTTTTACTCATGAAAGTTCAAATACTCTGATCTTGTTTAAACTATTGCTTGGATAAATTAGAGAGAAACTGATTTTTCTTCTGCTGGTTCGGTCTCTATTGTGGTTGACTTTTTCCTGTGTTGTAATGTTATAAAGCTGTATGAGAGTTGCTAAATTCTGAAGACTGGGTGCGGTTGATGTCACCAGGGCTTGTTCGTTTCTCTGTACAGACATCCTTAGCGGTCAGACTCTCAGCTTAGACTGGGCAGAGAATCAGAATAGAAGTGTAAGCTCCACCCACCAGCTGTGTGTGCGTTAATCTCCTCACACACACAGACACAGAAGTACAGAGGCGATCCCGCCTCTGACTCCACCTCTGTGTGTGGATTGGTTGGTGAGCCGTAGGCGTAGAGAAACCCTACCCTGTGGGCTGAACATTGCTCACACACAGCTCGGACCAAGGATACGGCTATTTTTAGCCTGTCACACAAGCCTGACTCTGCAGGACAGAAGATTTGAGTCAGACTCATCTTGCAGCTTAACTGCTGGAGAAATAAATACATCAGGCATTAAGTTTTCTTTCAACAATAAATAAAGCTTTTTGAACTAACTTTACTTTAGTGTTACATCAGAAGAGATTTGATTTTAAGGCATTTACAATAAGAAGATAAATTGTTCAACATTTGTGTAAACAGAGCAACAACAGATTACTCAAGACCACAGCATCATATGTCACCAGTATCTGTTTCAACTTTCAATTCTTGTGTTATTTTCAGGAGATTATAAATAAACAAACTAGTCAACTAATCAAAGGAATAATAGTGTCACTGAAACTTCAAAATGTCTGTCACGCCAGCAGGAATTTTGGCAGCGAAGAATCCGGCTTTAGCAAAAGAGATAAAGCACATGTCAGAGAAGTGGTCAAAACGGACGAGAAAACTATGCAATCCGTGGCCATCTGAAGGCACTTTTGACGTAGTGGCGTGTGATAATTTGGAATTGAGAATTCAGGATCATAAAGCAGATGGATCTAAGAAAAGACAGCAGAAAAGAGAAAAAGAAATTCAGATCCTGGACTTATTCAGGAATGAAGGAAAGATTTACAGACAGAACTTTAAACATGCCATTCTTAAAATGAAAGACAAATTTGACAAACCCCAGAAGGAAGTGAAGGCCCCAGCAGAAGAGGGCCTGTATCCCCTCTTGGGAACCGTTACAATTACGGGAGATTTTGATTTGCGCGACACATTCGACAAAGGTCCTAAGGGTTTAGATGTCGACAATGCAATTTTAAAATTAACAACATCACAGCAATCAGATGAAGCACCTGGCAAAGAAAAGCATGCAAAAGGAAGTGAGGAAAGAGAATTCGAACAAACAACTCCACCTCGTGGAACGCATCCAAAATATTGCAGTACAGAACGTCGAGCGGTAAGTGAAGAAGGACGAAGGGAGATTGATTGTTTTGCAGAACATAAGGATTTTTTGAAAAGGCAACCGAAGGCTAACTCATACTGGATTGACCTTGAGAACAAGGATGAGGATGTACATGATGAGCTAAACGATGTTGACCAAATTATACAGGACATATCTGAAGGCCTGCGGAAATCCTTAAATCACATCACAGGCACACATTCAGATGAGGTTAGTGAGAACACCACTAGCACAAGCAAGGAGAAAAATTTCAAGCCTTTTTACAAACCAGGCATTCACTCACCAGAGCGTGGTGACCCAAATGCAGGTCTGACTCAAGAGAAGGAAAAACCAGGTCCTAGCAATGAAAGCCGTGATCTGAGACCCAGACATGACTTAAAACCACCTATTCGATACACTAATGATGGTCAGTACCCAATTTTAATTAAGGGCACAAGAGCTAATTATATTCCCTGGCAGAGCCTCGACCTCACTGGTTTGGTTTCACGGCTGCCCCACATTCAAGATGGCGCTGGAAAGTGGATTCGGGCCTTCGAACAGGAGACAACTGGGCTAATGCTTGCCCTTGGAGATCTCAAAGCTATTTTGGCTCGAGTTGTTGGGACATCAGCTATGGGAACATTGCTCGCATCCAATGGAGTCCAATGGATGCTGGACCCAATGGCTGACGGCACGGAGTTTAACACACACAGAAATGCACTCTGGAACATACTAAGAGCAGCATATCCCAACAGGATTGACCCCAAAGCCTTGAAAGGTGAGCCACTTTCAGAGACTGAGAGTCCTGCGTCATTTGTTGACAGGCAGCTCAGACGGTGGAAGCTGGAGACGGAGGAGGGTCCTGAGGGGACGCCAATAATGACTTCTCTGTTCCGAACATCCCTGATTTCCACTCTCCCGACTCCTGTGCGAGACAAACTGGAGGATGTGGTGGGACTGGACTCAATGCCACATGCACAGTTCAGAGAACATGTAGTCCACGCAGTGGACCGCTATCGGAAAGACAATAACAAAATGATTGAGCAAGAAAAGTGTGCTCAAAGAAAACTCACGCAGCTGCACATAAATGATCTCCAGAGCAAGGCAAAAACTCAGGCAGCAGTGGTGAAAAGTGACAGCCAAGTCCAAGCATTGCAGACAGCTGTGGCCCCGCCTCAAACTCCATCTCAACCGGTTATCAATGTCTACCCAAACCAGTATGGTAGACAGCAGCCCGGACCACAGAGACGATTTCCAAATCGTTTCCCCAATCGCTACCCAACTCGACAAGGCTGGGTGCAGCAGAATCGACCCCCACTTCCAGGTTCATGTTGGGGGTGTGGCCAGATGGGTCACCTGTATCGAGACTGTCCGAATCCAATTCCAAACCCTGAATGGTCTGGGCGTGGTCGTGGAACACGACCAAACCGGGGAAGAGGAGGTCCAGTTAATCCATGGGCAGCACAACAAGGATTCTAGGGATGCCCGGAGGGCCCTGGGGGGGAGGAGCAACTACCAATTTTAACAGCTAACGCCGATAAAGAACCAGTGATCAATGTTAAAATAGAAGGCAAATCGGTCCCAATGTTAGTTGATACTGGGGCAACCTACTCGTGCATAAAATCAAATTATGCAACTCATCTCCCCATGTCTGAGAAAAGCGTAAAGACAACAGGGTTCTCGGGAGCAAAACAAATAAACCCCTTAACAGCTCCAGTAAAACTAGCAGTTGATGACAGTGAAATCGTAATCCCAATTCTGATTTCAGACCAAACTCCAGTTAATCTACTAGGAAGAGATGCATTGTGTAAACTAAAAACAAAAATCTGGTGCACACCAGAAGGAATTTATGTAGATAGCTCTGGAATAAACTTTCAAATGACTGCTCAGACAAAACACGCTAAGGTCTACTGGCTTGGTGACATTAACAAGCCAGTCTCCGAGATGTTTCAACAATGGGAGAAATTTATTGAAGCTCAAATTCCAGAAGCTACTGTACCATTCAGTGACTATCACTGCACAATGACTTATGATCCATCATGCAGTAGAATCTTTGAAGAAAAATGGGACAAAGAAACAAAAGACTTGCACGTTAGGCTAGTGTCACAATACATCGTGATAGGACAGCAAGGTGCAGCTGTGAATGTGGAAGAAAACCCATTTATTGAAAAATGGCACACTGTGCCAGAATCAGCACCACACATTACCTTAATGGTAAACAAAGGCTTTGAGTCAAAAGATCTTGGACCAATGATGTTAACAGCAACTAAAACAGAGTGGCAGAAAACAGATAACCCGCTAATCTACACTACAAAAAATGCAGAAATGATTAAAATTCTCTGCGGTACCACCATGATGTCAAAACCACAGGTTGTAACAGTCGCAAACAAAAAACACATGCAGGGTGTAGCAGAATCAGAAACAGTTCAAAACGAGTTGAAAGCTGACATGCTAAAACAGATTCCAGACCAGCTATGGTCCAAACATGACACGGATGTTGGACTGGTAACATCGGCAACTCCAGTTCAAGTGGAATTGAAGCCAAATGCAAGACTGCCTTATCGACCCCAATACCCACTAAAGCCAGAAGCAGAAGAGGGTATAAATGCAACTATTGAAGGTCTAATTCAAGCAGGAGTACTAAAAGAAACCTATAGCACATGTAACACTCCAATTTTGCCAGTGCTAAAAGCAGACAAGCTCAAGTACAGACTGGTACATGATTTAAGAGCTGTAAATGAAGTGATCACTGACTTTGACGCAGACGTGCCAAATCCAAGCACATTACTGAGTAACATCGATGGGGAAGCTAAATACTTCACGGTAATTGATCTGTGTTCAGCATTTTTTAGCATCCCATTGGCCAAAGAATCACAATATCTTTTTGCATTCACGTTTCGTGGAAGACAGCTCACGTACAGAAGGCTACCACAAGGGCTAAAACACAGTCCACACATCTTCAATCAAATTTTGAAACAGAGCCTCGAAGGCATCGAGGTGAACAGCACTGTGATTCAGTATGTTGATGACCTACTGATTTGCGCACGAACAATCGATGATTGCCATCGTGACTCCATTAAAGTCCTACAGAAGTTAGCTCGGGGAGGACACAAAGCCTCCCTGACAAAGCTTCAGTACTGCCAACCACAGGTAGAGTACCTAGGGAGAGTAATCTCCCATGGGACTGTCGCCATCTCACCAGAACACGTGGAAGGTGTGAGCAAAGCTCCACAACCACAAACTGTTGGACAAATGATGACATTTCTGGGAATGACTGGTTTCAACTCCGAGTGGATTGAAAACTATGCTGAAAAAACCGCACCACTTAGGGCACTGATTAAAGATGCTGGAAGTGAGTCTTTAAAATCGACTCTAAAATGGACAAATGAAGCTAAGATAGCTTTTGAAACTATCAAACAAGACATGCAAACTGCGCCAAGTTTAGCAACACCTGACTACACAAAACCATTTTTGCTGTACGTCGCAAACAGACATGACATGTATGCCTCTGCAGTGTTAATGCAGGACACATGCAGTGGACGTCGGAAACAACCTATTGCGTACTACAGTGCAAAACTTGACAATGTGGCACAGGGATGGCCCCCTTGTTATCAAGGATTGGCTGCTTTGCATTATGCTTATGAGAAAGCCTCAGTGATAACAATGGGATATCCTGTCACCATCTACACACATCACAAAATATCTGAACTAATCAACCGAGGGAAGTTTGTGTTAAACCAAGCAAGATGCCTGCAGTATATGCCACTACTGACATATCCGGACGTTGTCACAAAGAGGTGTACCACGACAAACCCTGCTAACAGTGTTCCCTTTGAGTTCGAAGGAGAACCACATTGCTGCATAGCTGAGGTATCTAGATACACTAAGCTAAGGCCTGATTTGGAATCTACTCCTTTCGATCAATCTGATGTCACCTATTTTGTTGATGGTTCATGTTTTAGAGACTACTTAGGAAACCATGCAGCGTTTGCTGTTGTGGAAAAAGTAGATGACAGATTTGAAACAGTAAAAGCTGAAAAGTGTAACCAACCCTGTTCTGCACAGCTAGCGGAACTCAAAGCCCTGACCGAAGCTTGCAAGTTGGCAAGTGGCCAGGTAGCAACTATCTACACTGACTCTGCATACGCACATGGTGTTTGCCACCTGTTTGGAAGTGTGTGGAGGCAAAGAGGTTTTAAGAAGACGGACGGCACACCCATCCTTCATGGAAAGCAGATCAACGAGCTGATCTCAGCAATGATGCTTCCATCGAAACTGGCCATTGTAAAATGCCCTGCACACCGCAAGGGTAACTGCGATGTCATCAGAGGCAACAATGCAGCAGATGAGGCGGCAAAATCTGCCTCCAGGTGTGAAGAAGCCATTTTGACGCCTGTAATATCATTAGAACCTGTAATAACACCAGAAGACATCATTTTGATTCAGGAAAAGGCAGAGAAAAGCGAGCAGCAGTGTTGGAGAAAAAGAGGTGCAACAATGGACTCAAGCGGCTTGTGGAGGTCTCATGAGGGCTTGATCGTTGCACCTGTCTCCCTGCTGACAATGCTAATCTCAGAGAGCCACGGTCCTGATCATTGTGGTCGTACAGAGGTTCTGAAAAGACTTAACAAACAAGGTTACTGGTCACCCTACCTAAAAGCCATGGTTGAGGAAGTAATAGATCAGTGTGACATTTGTGCTGAGAACAATGTAAAAAAGGGCATCACAGTCCCAGCGGGACACATTCCAGTGCCCGAAGGTCCTTTCAAACATTTGGTCATTGACTATGTTGACATGATTAAGTCTGTGCATGGGAAGCGGTACATGTTGGTGATCATTGACAGATTCAGTCGGTGGATCGAAGCCGTTCCCTCCAAAGATCTAGGTTCAGAAACAGTGGTAAAGTTTCTAGTCAGAGAAGTGATTCCTCGCTTTGGTATCCCGTCGGAAATAAGCTCGGACAATGGTCCTGCTTTTGTTGAAAAAGTCCTTAAAGGTGTGTTGCAACAACTAAGGATAAAGCAACGATTAGGATCAGTTTATCACCCCCAGAGCCAAGGAATGGTCGAGCGAGCGAATCTGACGTTGAAGTCTAAAATCTGCAAAATCTGTGCTTGTACTAACCTTAACTGGGTTGATGCATTGCCGCTTGCCTTAATGAGCTATCGCATGCAAACTAACAGAAGCACGCATCTTTCACCTCACGAGGTCCTAACAGGCAGGCCAATGCCAGCTCCTCAGCTCAGAGGACCCCACAAGGGGCCTTCACTGGAGCAGCTAGAGCTTGAATTCAAAAGCTATATCAAGCAACTAACCAGCATCCATAAAGCCATCTATTTGCAGGAAAAGAGAAAGGAGCTCGTCTCTAGCGCAGGCGCAGACGGGCCAGTAGTTCCTGGAGACCAGGTGTACATCAAAGTTTTCAGGAGGAAGTGGCACGAACCGCGGCGAGAGGGTCCCTACAAAGTGGTTCGAGCAACGCCAACGGCAGTCCAGGTCGAAGGAGGATCGACGTGGCATCATCTGACACACTGCACGAAAGTCAAAGACAAAACTCAGGGCAGTATTGTGTCTGACGTAACAAACCGGCATGATGGCCGAGGAAAAGAAGGGCGTGCTAAGCCTGATAACAGTTCTGTTTTGGATGACACTAGGGGGTCTGATGGTGGTGCTGGAGGAGGTGAAGATGGAGACGATGGCCGAGGAGCAGATCGTCGACCCATCACAAGAGCATACGCTAGACGACTTGGTCAACGACGAGGCAGCACACCGTGATCAAGTTAAGTACAATCCAGCAGGCCGGATGCAACATAGGTCAGCATCCTTGCCTGCATTCGACGTAGCAGTTGTTAAAACTGGTGTTACAACCACGATTCTAAATAATGTTTTGACCACAATTAAGGTAAATAAAATCCCTGATAGTGTGACCACAGCTCCAAATAATGTTTTAACTACTAGCGCTACTACTACTACTACTGTAATCCCTGATGTTTTGACTACCACAGCTCCTGTTGAAGAGGGGAGGTCCGACTGGAGCTCTTCCTCTCACTTACAGCTAGTGACTCCACTGATTTTAAGACCTGAAACAACGCCAGTTAGCAAGTTAAGAAGTGTAACTACTAAGCCACCTGTTAGTACTACAACTCCCACAGGAGATGTAGCTGTGAAATCTGATTTTCCCACAGAAGCCTCTGGTAGTAACCATGTTTGTAATCTTACTCAGCAAGGTCAAAATGAACAAGAAGTGACCAATCGCAAAGCTGTGCTTAAGCCACTATTTGGGCCGATTAGACCTAGGCCCAGGAGTAACACAGGACCTATCTCCCCTAGAGCGGGCAGACCATTGCCGATAGAGGATAGGCTTTGGGATGCCGCCATGCAAAATAGTTGGTATAAATGGGCTTTGTATACGACGAGAGAAATGACTCCTAATGACTGCATAGTGTGCGCTCAAGCACCCGGAATGTTACCTGAGGTTGTTCCAGAAAAATATACTTCTAGTGAATGTGCCATTACACAACGACGCACTTGTAAGACTAGAAAGGAAATAGAGATAAATAAAAAGATTCCACCTATTCTTAAGTTGCCATTGTGCGGATTCCACTGCAGATTGCTCCATGGTACACGAGATAAGCACAAATATGTTAAAAAATATGCAGAATATAACATCTTAGAGGAATGTGCTGAATTTGCGATCCAAACAGACCAAAATGGTCCTCCAACGGACTACAAAATTGATTATAGTGCTGATTATGAATGTTTTGCAAGTGGAGGTTTCGCTGACAATGGAGGAGTGGACGTAGGTAATACATCTGTCAACTGTAACGTCACTTGGGTATTATCCTGGTTCCCGCATGCAAATATGACGCCACTTCTCATTGATACCCCTGTTTGGTATGAAAACCCTGTAACTCTTAGTCAGGACTGTGATAACATATCGATGACGATCCCCACTCTGGATCTCATAGGTGAGCAAGACATTCCAGTGGCCGACAGCTACTGGATGTGTGGTGGTGATGTTTTAATGAATGTTTTGCCAAGTTTTTGGGTTGGGTTGTGTACGCTAGTACGTATGAAAGTTCCAGTGACTATCTTACATGAAGGTGTGAGTGAATTACTTCAGTTGGAGACTACCAATAGACGTAGGACAAAGAGGTATGATGTGTTTGATCATAAAGTGCATTTAAACGCCATAGGACTGCCAACAGGAATTCCCATAGAATTTCAAGCAAGAGATGAGGTAGTAGCTGGTTTAGAGTCAATTCTTCCTTGGATAACAATGAATAAGAATGTGAAATGGATCAACTATGTTTATTTTAATCAGCAAAGAATCTTAAATTACACAGTAAATAACCTTGGCCTCTTGGGTGAACAACTTCATGCCACAGTCAAGATGACTTTGCAGCATGACCAGGCTTTGGACTGGTTGCTGGCCGAGAAAGGTGGGCTCTGTAAGTTTCTGAACTCCAGTGGGCAAGAATGTTGCACCTACATTCCAAGTAATACGGCCCCTGATGGTGCATTTACTGAAGGAATGAGGAAATTGAAAGATTTAAAGATAGAGCTGAGGGAGAATGCAGGCAGGGAAAGCTGGTCCTTAGACTCCTTAGCCCTCAAATTGGGTCAGTGGGGAGCTATTTTGGTAAAAGCAGGAATTAGTGCAATAGTAGTACTAATTCTGATTTCTCTATTGGCATGTTGCATCCTACCTGTTGTGAGGAGACTGTGGGAGCGAACTCTGGCTGCCCAAATGAACCTTGCTGCGTCGTCTCAATACGTGCAAATGGAAATGGCCGCAATGGACTCAGCACGACACCCAATGTGCCTGAGGAACGGGACGGCTGATGAGATGGCAGTGGAGTAAGCTTTGCGTCTCATCAGAGATGTTGTTGTTGTGGTTACATGCACTCGACTAAGGAATCGGCCTCGAAGTCCTCTTCCAGCGACAAGACCCCTGCAGCAGTCATCAATGAAACTGAACTTGACTCGTGTGTTTTCTTCACGCCGTTTCTTTTTTTTCCAGCTCTGCAACTGAGACTCTGACTCCGTTCTCTATTTCGGTTGAGCAGTTGTGTTGTTACATCTAGTATATTCGTATATTCATTACATTTACTGTTGTGTTTAACTTTTTATAGGTTTAGTCACATCAACATCTCCTAGTTGTTCATTCGTATCCACGTCAATCATTTATTTCATATGAGTTTGTATTTTTGACTGCATATTCACATACAGTTACTGGTTGCAATATTGTTAAGGGTAATTAATGCACGATCGTACTCATGATTTTTTTATTCTCTGTTGGAAGGTATCATCACTTCATTTTCTCTTATGTGTGTTCTTTTGTTAATTCAATGTTACCTAATGTCTGCCATATACTTAGGCTAGACTTGTATGCTCACTCTGTGCGTTACGTGATCGTCCTGTTGGGGCAGGAGGTCAAGGGGGAATTTTCCTGTTAAGAACAGCGGACAGGTTTTTCGCCCTCTTACAGTGTGCGCATGCATTTTTGATGTATTGCTGGGGTGGTTAGAGACGTCACATTCCATGTTGTGTCTTGCAGCTGATACTTACTTTGCAGTTACTTCGTCGTTACATTTATATCTATATAGTTTGGCTGAATACTGCAGTATATTAGTCATTTTGTCATTTAACACCCATTTACTGGTCTATGTTAACATTCATTTATGTGTTATGTTATTTGTTATGTAGCCAGCTTGTTTATGGGGGTGGACACCCCCATGGGGGGGATCTGTAGGAGCCAAAAAGCAGTGTTCTGTGTACGTGCATTTTGACAAGATGTTTATCAGCCCAGCATCCTGTGTACGTGCACTTTTAACATCTTGATTGTCCAGCTGCTGCGTACGTGCTCAACAACATGTTGTTCAGTCCAGCTTATGTAACTTCCAGTAAGTATTGGCTTACTTTGACCATATTGGGTAATAAAACAGCATCCCATCATTTCCCGAAATCATGAGGGTGGGGGCCAGAAGAGTATAACCGATGCTGCGTGGTGTAGGAGAGGGGGCTTTGCAGCAGGTTTCCAGCCGAGGCATTTAGTTCGAGGCTGAAGGCTGTCCCCATGAAGTGTTGGTGATGTATTGCTGAATTGTACAAATAAAGCCCCACGCTGAGTTTGGATAAACTGTCTCTCTCTTGTTTTTGATAAGGAAAAAGAACCACACTAACCTCTCTAGGACATTCAGAAGCCAAGTTATAAGCCCACAAAGGTGTAACTGGACTGCTTCTATAAAGTGACACCAGGCCCGGTGACCTTTGGGACATGGTTTGACCCCCTTAGGAAAGTGCTATCATCATGAAACGTTCAGATCACTTACAACTCAATAGATTCTACCTTCCTGTAACGTTTCAGCCTGATTGGACCTTGTTTTCACACAAATGAACCCAGAATGATGTGAAATTGTGCTTTGTGCAGCATAATTCTGGGTGCCATTTAAAAACCATGAGTGCTAATGACTCCATTCCTTTTTGTGGTTGTAGGGGCTGTTGATTGGAGTATACTAAAACAAACCTGATCTCTCTAGGACATTCAGAAGCCAAGTTATAAGCCCACAAAGGTGTAACTGGACTACTTCTTTAAATTGACACCAGATCCGGTGACCTTTGGGACATGGTTTGACCCCCTTAGGAAAGTGCTATCATCATGAAACGTTCAGATCACTTACAACTCAATAGATTCTACCTTCCTGTAACATTTCAGCCTTATTGGACCTTGTTTTCACACAAATGAACCCAGAATGATGTGAAATTGTGCTTCGTGCAACATAATTCTGGGTGCCATTTAAAAACCATAAGTGCTAATGACTCTATTCCTTTTTGAGGTTGTAGGGGCTGTTGATTGGAGTACACTAAAACAAACCTGATCTCTCTAGGACATTCAGAAGCCAAGTTATAAGCCCTCAAAGATGTAACTGGACTACTTCTTTAAAGTGACACCAGGCCCGGTGACCTTTGGGACATGGTTTTACCCCCTATAGGATATTGGGATCATCTCGAAACGTTCAGATCACTTACAACTCAATAGATTCTACCTTCTTGTAGCGTTTCAGCCTGATTGGACCTTGTTTTCACACAAATGAACCCAGAATGATGTGAAATTGTGCTTCGTGCAACATAATTCTGGGTGCCATTTACAAACCATAAGTGCTAATGACTCCATTCCTTTTTGTGGTTGTAGGGGCTGTTGATTGGAGTACACTAAAACAAACCTGATCTCTCTAGGACATTCAGAAGCCAAGTTATAAGTCCACAAATGTGTAACTGGACTACTTCTTTAAATTGACACCAGATCCGGTGACTTTTGGGACATGGTTTGACCCCCTTAGGAAAGTGCTATCATCATGAAACGTTCAGATCACTTACAACTCAATAGATTCTACCTTCCTGTAACGTTTCAGCCTGATTGGACCTTGTTTTCACACAAATGAACCCAGAATGATGTGAAATTGTGCTTTGTGCAGCATAATTCTGGGTGCCATTTAAAAACCATGAGTGCTAATGACTCCATTCCTTTTTGAGGTTGTAGGGGATGTTGATTGGAGTACACTAAAACAAACCTGATCTCTCTAGGACATTCAGAAGCCAAGTTATAAGCCCACAAATGTGTAACTGGACTACTTCTTTAAATTGACACCAGATCCGGTGACCTTTGGGACATGGTTTGACCCCCTTAGGAAAGTGCTATCTTGATGAAATGTTCAGATCACTTACAACTCAATAGATTCTACCTTCCTGTAACGTTTCAGCCTGATTGGACCTTGTTTTCACACAAATGAACCCAGAATGATGTGAAATTTTGCTTCGTGCAACATAATTCTGGGTGCCATTTAAAAACCATAAGTGCTAATGACTCCATTCCTTTTTGTGGTTGTAGGGACTGTTGATTGGAGTACACTAAAACAAACCTGATCTCTCTAGGACATTCAGAAGCCAAGTTATAAGCCCTCAAAGGTGTAACTGGACTACTTCTTTAAAGTGACACCAGGCCCGGTGACCTTTGGGACATGGTTTGACCCCCTTAGGAAAGGGCTATCATCATGAAACGTTCAGATCACTTACAACTCAATAGATTCTACCTTCCTGTAACATTTCAGCCTGATTGGACCTTGTTTTCACACAAATGAACCCGGAATGATGTGAAATTGTGCTTCGTGCAACATAATTCTGGGTGCCATTTAAAAACCATAAGTGCTAATGACTCCATTCCTTTTTGAGGTTGTAGGGGCTGTTGATTGGAGTACACTAAAACAAACCTGATCTCTCTAGGACATTCAGAAGTCAAGTTATAAGCCCTCAAAGGTGTAACTGGACTACTTCTTTAAAGAGACACCAGGCCCGGTGACCTTTGGGATATGGTTTTACCCCCTATAGGAATGTGGGATCATCTTGAAACGTTCAGATCACTTACAACTCAATAGATTCTACCTTCTTGTAGCGTTTCAGCCTGATTGGACCTTGTTTTCACACAAATGGACCCAGAATGATGTGAAATTGTGCTTCGTGCAACATAATTCTGGGTGCCATTTACAAACCTTAAGTGCTAATGACTCCATTCCTTTTTGTGGTTGTAGGGGCTGTTGATTGGAGTACAATAAAACAAACCTAACCTCTCTAGGACATTCAGAAGCCAAGTTATAAGGTGACAAAGGTGTAACTGGACTACTTCTTTAAAGAGACACCAGGCCCGGTGACCTTTGGGATATGGTTTTACCCCCTATAGGAATGTGGGATCATCTTGAAACGTTCAGATCACTTACAACTCAATAGATTCTACCTTCTTGTAGCGTTTCAGCCTGATTGGACCTTGTTTTCACACAAATGGACCCAGAATGGTGTGAAATTGTGCTTCGTGCAACATAATTCTGGGTGCCATTTACAAACCTTAAGTGCTAATGACTCCATTCCTTTTTGTGGTTGTAGGGGCTGTTGATTGGAGTACAATAAAACAAACCTAACCTCTCTAGGACATTCAGAAGCCAAGTTATAAGCTGACAAAGGTGTAACTGGACTACTTTAAAGTAACACCAGGCCCGGTGACCTTTGGGACATGGTTTGACCCCCTTAGGAAAGTGCTATCATCATGAAAAGTTCAGATCACTTACAACTCAATAGATTCTACCTTCCTGTAACGTTTCAGCCTGATTGGACCTTGTTTTCACACAAATGAACCCTGAATGATGTGATATTGTGCTTCGTGCAACATAATTCTGGGTGCCATTTACAAACCATAAGTGCTAATGACTCCATTCCTTTTTGTAGTTGTAGGGGCTGTTGATTGGAGAACACTAAAACAAACCTAACCTCTCTAGGACATTCAGAAGCCAAGTTATAAGCCCACAAAGGTGTAATTGGACTGCTTCTTTAAAGTGACACCAGGCCCGGTGACCTTTGGGACATGGTTTGACCCCCTTAGGAAAGTGCTATCATCATGAAACGTTCAGATCACTTACAACTCAATAGATTCTACCTTCTTGTAGCGTTTCAGCCTGATTGGACCTTGTTTTCACACAAATGAACCCAGAATGATGTGAAATTGTGCTTCGTGCAACATAATTCTGGGTGCAATTTACAAACCATAAGTGCTAATGACTCCATTCCTTTTTGTGGTTGTAGGGGCTGTTGATTGGAGTACATTAAAACAAACCTGATCTCTCTAGGACATTCAGAAGCCAAGTTATAAGCCCACAAATGTGTAACTGGACTACTTCTTTAAATTGACACCAGATCCGGTGACCTTTGGGACATGGTTTGACCCCCTTAGGAAAGTGCTATCATGATGAGACGTTCAGATCACTTACAACTCAATAGATTCTACCTTCCTGTAACGTTTCAGCCTGATTGGACCTTGTTTTCACACAAATGAACCCAGAATGATGTGAAATTGTGCTTCGTGCAACATAATTCTGGGTGCCATTTAAAAACCATAAGTGCTAATGACTTCATTCCTTTTTGTGGTTGTAGGGGCTGTTGATTGGAGTATACTAAAACAAACCTGATCTCTCTAGGACATTCAGAAGCCAAGTTATAAGCCCACAAAGGTGTAACTGGACTACTTCTTTAAATTGACACCAGATCCGGTGACCTTTGGGACATGGTTTGACCCCCTTAGGAAAGTGCTATCATCATGAAACGTTCAGATCACTTACAACTCAATAGATTCTACCTTCCTGTAACATTTCAGCCTGATTGGACCTTGTTTTCACACAAATGAACCCAGAATGATGTGAAATTGTGCTTCGTGCAACATAATTCTGAGTGCCATTTAAAAACCCTAAGTGCTAATGACTCCATTCCTTTTTGAGGTTGTAGGGGCTGTTCATTGGAGTACACTAAAACAAACCTGATCTCTCTAGGACATTCAGAAGCCAAGTTACAAGCCCTCAAAGGTGTAACTGGACTACTTCTTTAAAGTGACACCAGGCCCGGTGACCTTTGGGACATGGTTTGACCCCCTTAGGAAAGAGCTATCATCATGAAACGTTCAGATCACTTACAACACAATAGATTCTACCTTCCGGTAACATTTCAGCCTGATTGGACCTTGTTTTCACACAAATGAACCCAGAATGATGTGAAATTGTGCTACGTGCAACATAATCCTGGGTGCCATTTACAAACCATAAGTGCTAATGACTCCATTCCTTTTTGTGGTTGTAGGGGCTGGTGATTGGAGAACACTAAAACAAACCTAACCTTTCTAGGACATTCAGAAGCCAAGTTATAAGCCCACAAAGGTGTAACTGGACTGCTTCTTTAAAGTGACACCAGGCCCGGTGACCTTTGGGACATGGTTTGACCCCCTATAGGAATGTGCGATCATCTTGAAACTTTCAGATCACTTACAACTCAATAGATTCTACCTTCCTGTAACATTTTAGCCTTATTGGACCTTGTTTTCACACAAATGAACCCAGAATGATGTGAAATTGTGCTTCGTGCAACATAATTCTGGGTGCCATTTAAAAACCATAAGTGCTAATGACTCCATTCTTTTTTGTGGTTGTAGGGGCTGTTGATTGGAGTATACTAAAACAAACCTGATCTCTCTAGGACATTCAGAAGCCAAGTTATAAGCCCACAAAGGTGTAACTGGACTACTTCTTTAAATTGACACCAGATCCGGTGACCTTTGTGACATGGTTTGACCCCCTTAGGAAAGCGCTATCATCATGAAACGTTCAGATCACTTACAACTCAATAGATTCTACCTTCCTGTAACATTTCATCCTGATTGGACCTTGTTTTCACACACATGAACCCAGAATGATGTGAAATAGTGCTTCGTGCAACATAATTCTGGGTGCCATTTAAAAACCCTAAGTGCTAATGACTCCATTCCTTTTTGAGGTTGTAGGGGCTGTTGATTGGAGTACACTAAAACAAACCTAACCTCTCTAGGACATTCAGAAGCCAAGTTATAAGGTGACAAAGGTGTAACTGGACTACTTCTTTAAAGAGACACCAGGCCCGGTGACCTTTGGGATATGGTTTTACCCCCTATAGGAATGTGGGATCATCTTGAAACGTTCAGATCACTTACAACTCAATAGATTCTACCTTCTTGTAGCGTTTCAGTCTGATTGGACCTTGTTTTCACACAAATGGACCCAGAATGGTGTGAAATTGTGCTTCGTGCAACATAATTCTGGGTGCCATTTACAAACAAGTGCTAATGACTCCATTCCTTTTTGTGGTTGTAGGGGCTGTTGATTGGAGTACAATAAAACAAACCTAACCTCTCTAGGACATTCAGAAGCCAAGTTATAAGCTGACAAAGGTGTAACTGGACTACTTCTTTAAAGTAACACCAGGCCCGTTGACCTTTGGGACATGGTTTGACCCCCTTAGGAAAGTGCTATCATCATGAAAAGTTCAGATCACTTACAACTCAATAGATTCTACCTTCCTGTAACGTTTCAGCCTTATTGGACCTTGTTTTGACACAAATGAACCCAGAATGATGTGATATTGTGCTTCGTGCAACATAATTCTGGGTGCCATTTACAAACCATAAGTGCCAATGACTCCATTCCTTTTTGAGGTTGTAGGGGCTGTTCATTGGAGTACACTAAAACAAACCTGATCTCTCTAGGACATTCAGAAGCCAAGTTACAAGCCCTCAAAGGTGTAACTGGACTACTTCTTTAAAGTGACACCAGGCCCGGTGACCTTTGGGACATGGTTTGACCCCCTTAGGAAAGAGCTATCATCATGAAACGTTCAGATCACTTACAACACAATAGATTCTACCTTCCGGTAACGTTTCAGCCTGATTGGACCTTGTTTTCACACAAATGAACCCAGAATGATGTGAAATTGTGCTTCGTGCAACATAATCCTGGGTGCCATTTACAAACCATAAGTGCTAATGACTCCATTCCTTTTTGTGGTTGTAGGGGCTGGTGAGTGGAGAACACTAAAACAAACCTACCCTTTCTAGGACATTCAGAAGCCAAGTTATAAGCCCACAAATGTGTAACTGGACTGCTTCTTTAAAGTGACACCAGGCCCGGTAACCTTTGGGACATGGTTTGACCCCCTATAGGAATGTGCGATCATCTTGAAACTTTCAGATCACTTACAACTCAATAGATTCTACCTTCCTGTAACATTTTAGCCTTATTGGACCTTGTTTTCACACAAATGAACCCAGAATGATGTGAAATTGTGCTTCGTGCAACATAATTCTGGGTGCCATTTAAAAACCATAAGTGCTAATGACTCCATTCTTTTTTGTGGTTGTAGGGGCTGTTGATTGGAGTATACTAAAACAAACCTGATCTCTCTAGGACATTCAGAAGCCAAGTTATAAGCCCACAAAGGTGTAACTGGACTACTTCTTTAAATTGACACCAGATCCGGTGACCTTTGGGACATGGTTTGACCCCCTTAGGAAAGCGCTATCATCATGAAACGTTCAGATCACTTACAACTCAATAGATTCTACCTTCCTGTAACATTTCATCCTGATTGGACCTTGTTTTCACACACATGAACCCAGAATGATGTGAAATAGTGCTTCGTGCAACATAATTCTGGGTGCCATTTAAAAACCCTAAGTGCTAATGACTCCATTCCTTTTTGAGGTTGTAGGGGCTGTTGATTGGAGTACACTAAAACAAACCTGATCTCTCTAGGACATTCAGAAGCCAAGTTATAAGCCCTCAAAGGTGTAACTGGACTACTTCTTTAAAGTGACACCAGGCCCGCTGACCTTTGGGACATGGTTTTACCCCCTATAGGAATGTGCGATCATCTTGAAACGTTCAGATCACTTACAACTCAATAGATTCTACCTTCTTGTAGCGTTTCAGCCTGATTGGACCTTGTTTTCACACAAATGGACCCAGAATGATGTGAAATTGTGCTCCGTGCAACATAATTCTGGGTGCCATTTACAAACCTTAAGTGCTAATGACTCCATTCCTTTTTTTGGTTGTAGGGGCTGTTGATTGGAGTACAATAAAACAAACCTAACCTCTCTAGGACATTCAGAAGCCAAGTTATAAGGTGACAAAGGTGTAACTGGACTACTTCTTTAAAGAGACACCAGGCCCGGTGACCTTTGGGATATGGTTTTACCCCCTATAGGAATGTGGGATCATCTTGAAACGTTCACATCACTTACAACTCAATAGATTCTACCTTCTTGTAGTGTTTCAGTCTGATTGGACCTTGTTTTCACACAAATGGACCCAGAATGGTGTGAAATTGTGCTTCGTGCAACATAATTCTGGGTGCCATTTACAAACCTTAAGTGCTAATGACTCCATTCCTTTTTGTGGTTGTAGGGGCTGTTGATTGGAGTACAATAAAACAAACCTAACCTCTCTAGGACATTCAGAAGCCAAGTTATAAGCTTACAAAGGTGTAACTGGACTACTTCTTTAAAGTAACACCAGGCCCGTTGACCTTTGGGACATGGTTTGACCCCCTTAGGAAAGTGCTATCATCATGAAAAGTTCAGATCACTTACAACTCAATAGATTCTACCTTCCTGTAACGTTTCAGCCTTATTGGACCTTGTTTTCACACAAATGAACCCAGAATGATGTGATATTGTGCTTCGTGCAACATAATTCTGGGTGCCATTTACAAACCATAAGTGCTAATGACTCCATTCCTTTTTGTGGTTGTAGGGGCTGGTGATTGGAGAACACTAAAACAAACCTAACCTTTCTAGGACATTCAGAAGCCAAGTTATAAGCCCACAAAGGTGTAACTGGACTGCTTCTTTAAAGTGACACCAGGCCCGGTGACCTTTGGGACATGGTTTGACCCCCTATAGGAATGTGCGATCATCTTGAAACTTTCAGATCACTTACAACTCAATAGATTCTACCTTCCTGTAACATTTTAGCCTTATTGGACCTTGTTTTCATACAAATGAACCCAGAATGATGTGAAATTGTGCTTCGTGCAACATAATTCTGGGTGCCATTTAAAAACCATAAGTGCTAATGACTCCATTCTTTTTTGTGGTTGTAGGGGCTGTTGATTGGAGTATACTAAAACAAACCTGATCTCTCTAGGACATTCAGAAGCCAAGTTATAAGCCCACAAAGGTGTAACTGGACTACTTCTTTAAATTGACACCAGATCCGGTGACCTTTGGGACATGGTTTGACCCCCTTAGGAAAGTGCTATCATCATGAAACGTTCAGATCACTTACAACTCAATAGATTCTACCTTCCTGTAACATTTCAGCCTGATTGGACCTTGTTTTCACACAAATGAACCCAGAATGATGTGAAATTGTGCTTCGTGCAACATAATTCTGGGTGCCATTTAAAAACCATAAGTGCTAATGACTCTATTCCTTTTTGAGGTTGTAGGGGCTGTTGATTGGAGTACACTAAAACAAACCTGATCTCTCTAGGACATTCAGAAGCCAAGTTATAAGCCCTCAAAGATGTAACTGGACTACTTCTTTAAAGTGACACCAGGCCCGGTGACCTTTGGGACATGGTTTTACCCCCTATAGGATTTTGGGATCATCTCGAAACGTTCAGATCACTTACAACTCAATAGATTCTACCTTCTTGTAGCGTTTCAGCCTGATTGGACCTTGTTTTCACACAAATGAACCCAGAATGATGTGAAATTGTGCTTCGTGCAACATAATTCTGGGTGCCATTTACAAACCATAAGTGCTAATGACTCCATTCCTTTTTGTGGTTGTAGGGGCTGTTGATTGGAGTACACTAAAACAAACCTGATCTCTCTAGGACATTCAGAAGCCAAGTTATAAGTCCACAAATGTGTAACTGGACTACTTCTTTAAATTGACACCAGATCCGGTGACTTTTGGGACATGGTTTGACCCCCTTAGGAAAGTGCTATCATCATGAAACGTTCAGATCACTTACAACTCAATAGATTCTACCTTCCTGTAACGTTTCAGCCTGATTGGACCTTGTTTTCACACAAATGAACCCAGAATGATGTGAAATTGTGCTTTGTGCAGCATAATTCTGGGTGCCATTTAAAAACCATGAGTGCTAATGACTCCATTCCTTTTTGAGGTTGTAGGGGATGTTGATTGGAGTACACTAAAACAAACCTGATCTCTCTAGGACATTCAGAAGCCAAGTTATAAGCCCACAAATGTCTAACTGGACTACTTCTTTAAATTGACACCAGATCCGGTGACCTTTGGGACATGGTTTGACCCCCTTAGGAAAGTGCTATCTTGATGAAATGTTCAGATCACTTACAACTCAATAGATTCTACCTTCCTGTAACGTTTCAGCCTGATTGGACCTTGTTTTCACACAAATGAACCCAGAATGATGTGAAATTTTGCTTCGTGCAACATAATTCTGGGTGCCATTTAAAAACCATAAGTGCTAATGACTCCATTCCTTTTTGTGGTTGTAGGGACTGTTGATTGGAGTACACTAAAACAAACCTGATCTCTCTAGGACATTCAGAAGCCAAGTTATAAGCCCTCAAAGGTGTAACTGGACTACTTTAAAGTGACACCAGGCCCGGTGACCTTTGGGACATGGTTTGACCCCCTTAGGAAAGGGCTATCATCATCAAACGTTCAGATCACTTACAACTCAATAGATTCTACCTTCCTGTAACGTTTCAGCCTGATTGGACCTTGTTTTCACACAAATGAACCCAGAATGATGTGAAATTGTGCTTCGTACAACATAATTCTGGGTGCCATTTAATAACCATAAGTGCTAATGACTCCATTCCTTTTTGTGGTTGTAGGGGCTGTTGATTGGAGTATACTAAAACAAACCTGATCTCTCTAGGACATTCAGAAGCCAAGTTATAAGCCCACAAAGGTGTAACTGGACTACTTCTTTAAATTGACACCAGATCCGGTGACCTTTGGGACATGGTTTGACCCCCTTAGGAAAGTGCTATCATCATGAAACGTTCAGATCACTTACAACTCAATAGATTCTACCTTCCTGTAACATTTCAGCCTGATTGGACCTTGTTTTCACACAAATGAACCCGGAATGATGTGAAATTGTGCTTCGTGCAACATAATTCTGGGTGCCATTTAAAAACCATAAGTGCTAATGACTCCATTCCTTTTTGAGGTTGTAGGGGCTGTTGATTGGAGTACACTAAAACAAACCTGATCTCTCTAGGACATTCAGAAGTCAAGTTATAAGCCCTCAAAGGTGTAACTGGACTACTTCTTTAAAGAGACACCAGGCCCGGTGACCTTTGGGATATGGTTTTACCCCCTATAGGAATGTGGGATCATCTTGAAACGTTCAGATCACTTACAACTCAATAGATTCTACCTTCTTGTAGCGTTTCAGCCTGATTGGACCTTGTTTTCACACAAATGGACCCAGAATGATGTGAAATTGTGCTTCGTGCAACATAATTCTGGGTGCCATTTACAAACCTTAAGTGCTAATGACTCCATTCCTTTTTGTGGTTGTAGGGGCTGTTGATTGGAGTACAATAAAACAAACCTAACCTCTCTAGGACATTCAGAAGCCAAGTTATAAGGTGACAAAGGTGTAACTGGACTACTTCTTTAAAGAGACACCAGGCCCGGTGACCTTTGGGATATGGTTTTACCCCCTATAGGAATGTGGGATCATCTTGAAACGTTCAGATCACTTACAACTCAATAGATTCTACCTTCTTGTAGCGTTTCAGCCTGATTGGACCTTGTTTTCACACAAATGGACCCAGAATGGTGTGAAATTGTGCTTCGTGCAACATAATTCTGGGTGCCATTTACAAACCTTAAGTGCTAATGACTCCATTCCTTTTTGTGGTTGTAGGGGCTGTTGATTGGAGTACAATAAAACAAACCTAACCTCTCTAGGACATTCAGAAGCCAAGTTATAAGCTGACAAAGGTGTAACTGGACTACTTCTTTAAAGTAACACCAGGCCCGGTGACCTTTGGGACATGGTTTGACCCCCTTAGGAAAGTGCTATCATCATGAAAAGTTCAGATCACTTACAACTCAATAGATTCTACCTTCCTGTAACGTTTCAGCCTGATTGGACCTTGTTTTCACACAAATGAACCCAGAATGATGTGAAATTGTGCTTCGTGCAACATAATTCTGGGTGCCATTTACAAACCATAAGTGCTAATGACTCCATTCCTTTTTGTAGTTGCAGGGGCTGTTGATTGGAGAACACTAAAACAAACCTAACCTCTCTAGGACATTCAGAAGCCAAGTTATAAGCCCACAAAGGTGTAATTGGACTGCTTCTTTAAAGTGACACCAGGCCCGGTGACCTTTGGGACATGGTTTGACCCCCTTAGGAAAGTGCTATCATCATGAAACGTTCAGATCACTTACAACTCAATAGATTCTACCTTCTTGTAGCGTTTCAGCCTGATTGGACCTTGTTTTCACACAAATGAACCCAGAATGATGTGAAATTGTGCTTCGTGCAACATAATTCTGGGTGCAATTTACAAACCATAAGTGCTAATGACTCCATTCCTTTTTGTGGTTGTAGGGGCTGTTGATTGGAGTACATTAAAACAAACCTGATCTCTCTAGGACATTCAGAAGCCAAGTTATAAGCCCACAAAGGTGTAACTGGACTACTTCTTTAAATTGACACCAGATCCAGTGACCTTTGGGACATGGTTTGACCCCCTTAGGAAAGTGCTATCATCATGAAACGTTCAGATCACTTACAACTCAATAGATTCTACCTTCCTGTAACATTTTAGCCTTATTGGACCTTGTTTTCACACAAATGAACCCATAATGATGTGAAATTGTGCTTCGTGCAACATAATTCTGGGTGCCATTTAAAAACCATAAGTGCTAATGACTCCATTCTTTTTTGTGGTTGTAGGGGCTGTTGATTGGAGTATACTAAAACAAACCTGATCTCTCTAGGACATTCAGAAGCCAAGTTATAAGCCCACAAAGGTGTAACTGGACTACTTCTTTAAATTGACACCAGATCCGGTGACCTTTGGGACATGGTTTGACCCCCTTAGGAAAGCGCTATCATCATGAAACGTTCAGATCACTTACAACTCAATAGATTCTACCTTCCTGTAACATTTCATCCTGATTGGACCTTGTTTTCACACACATGAACCCAGAATGATGTGAAATAGTGCTTCGTGCAACATAATTCTGGGTGCCATTTAAAAACCCTAAGTGCTAATGACTCCATTCCTTTTTGAGGTTGTAGGGGCTGTTGATTGGAGTACACTAAAACAAACCTGATCTCTCTAGGACATTCAGAAGCCAAGTTATAAGCCCTCAAAGGTGTAACTGGACTACTTCTTTAAAGTGACACCAGGCCCGCTGACCTTTGGGACATGGTTTTACCCCCTTAGGAAAGTGCTATCATCATGAAACGTTCAGATCACTTACAACTCAATAGATTCTACCTTCCGGTAACGTTTCAGCCTGATTGGACCTTGTTTTCACACAAATGAACCCAGAATGATGTGAAATTGTGCTTCGTGCAACATAATTCTGGGTGCCATTTACAAACCTTAAGTGCTAATGACTCCATTCCTTTTTGTGGTTGTAGGGGCTGTTGATTGGAGTACACTAAAACAAACCTAACCTCTCTAGGACATTCAGAAGCCAAGTTATAAGGTGACAAAGGTGTAACTGGACTACTTCTTTAAAGAGACACCAGGCCCGGTTACCTTTGGGATATGGTTTTACCCCCTATAGGAATGTGGGATCATCTTGAAACGTTCAGATCACTTACAACTCAATAGATTCTACCTTCTTGTAGCGTTTCAGTCTGATTGGACCTTGTTTTCACACAAATGGACCCAGAATGGTGTGAAATTGTGCTTCGTGCAACATTATTCTGGGTGCCATTTACAAACCTTAAGTGCTAATGACTCCATTCCTTTTTGTGGTTGTAGGGGCTGTTGATTGGAGTACAATAAAACAAACCTAACCTCTCTAGGACATTCAGAAGCCAAGTTATAAGCTGACAAAGGTGTAACTGGACTACTTCTTTAAAGTAACACCAGGCCCGTTGACCTTTGGGACATGGTTTGACCCCCTTAGGAAAGTGCTATCATCATGAAAAGTTCAGATCACTTACAACTCAATAGATTCTACCTTTCTGTAACGTTTCAGCCTTATTGGACCTTGTTTTCACACAAATGAACCCAGAATGATGTGATATTGTGCTTCGTGCAACATAATTCTGGGTGCCATTTACAAACCATAAGTGCTAATGACTCCATTCCTTTTTGTAGTTGTAGGGGCTGTTGATTGGAGAACACTAAAACAAACCTAACCTCTCTAGGACATTCAGAAGCCAAGTTATAAGCCCACAAAGGTGTAATTGGACTGCTTCTTTAAAGTGACACCAGGCCCGGTGACCTTTGGGACATGGTTTGACCCCCTTAGGAAAGTGCTATCATCATGAAACGTTCAGATCACTTACAACTCAATAGATTCTACCTTCTTGTAGCGTTTCAGCCTGATTGGACCTTGTTTTCACACAAATGAACCCAGAATGATGTGAAATTGTGCTTCGTGCAACATAATTCTGGGTGCAATTTACAAACCATAAGTGCTAATGACTTCATTCCTTTTCGTGGTTGTAGGGGCTGTTGATTGGAGTATACTAAAACAAACCTGATCTCTCTAGGACATTCAGAAGCCAAGTTATAAGCCCACAAAGGTGTAACTGGACCACTTCTTTAAATTGACACCAGATCCGGTGACCTTTGGGACATGGTTTGACCCCCTTAGGAAAGTGCTATCATCATGAAACGTTCAGATCACTTAAAACTCAATAGATTCTACCTTCCTGTAACATTTCAGCCTGATTGGACCTTGTTTTCACACAAATGAACCCAGAATGATGTGAAATTGTGCTTCGTGCAACATAATTCTGGGTGCCATTTAAAAACCCTAAGTGCTAATGACTCCAGTCCTTTTTGAGGTTGTAGGGGCTGTTCATTGGAGTACACTAAAACAAACCTGATCTCTCTAGGACATTCAGAAGCCAAGTTACAAGCCCTCAAAGGTGTAACTGGACTACTTCTTTAAAGTGACACCAGGCCCGGTGACCTTTGGGACATGGTTTTACCCCCTATAGGAATGTGCGATCATCTTGAAACGTTCAGATCACTTACAACTCAATAGATTCTACCTTCTTGTAGCGTTTCAGCCTGATTGGACCTTGTTTTCACACAAATGGACCCAGAATGATGTGAAATTGTGCTTCGTGCAACATAACTCTGGGTGCCATTTACAAACCTTAAGTGCTAATGACTCCATTCCTTTTTGAGGTTGTAGGGGCTGTTGATTGGAGTACACTAAAACAAACCTAACCTCTCTAGGACATTCAGAAGCCAAGTTATAAGCCCACAAAGGTGTAACTGGACTACTTCTTTAAAGTGACACCAGGCCCGGTGACCTTTGGGACATGGTTTGACCCCCTTAGGAAAGTGCTATCATCATGAAACGTTCAGATCACTTACAACTCAATAGATTCTACCTTCCGGTAACGTTTCAGCCTGATTGGACCTTGTTTTCACACAAATGAACCCAGAATGATGTGAAATTGTGCTTCGTGCAACATAATTCTGGGTGCCATTTACAAACCATAAGTGCTAATGACTCCATTCCTTTTTGTGGTTGTAGGGGCTGGTGATTGGAGAACACTAAAACAAACCTAACCTTTCTAGGACATTCAGAAGCCAAGTTATAAGCCCACAAAGGTGTAACTGGACTGCTTCTTTAAAGTGACACCAGGCCCGGTGACCTTTGGGACATGGTTTGACCCCCTATAGGAATGTGCAATCATCATGAAACGTTCAGATCACTTAAAACTCAATAGATTCTACCTTCCTGTAACATTTCAGCCTGATTGGACCTTGTTTTCACACAAATGAACCCAGAATGATGTGAAATTGTGCTTCGTGCAACATAATTCTGGGTGCCATTTAAAAACCCTAAGTGCTAATGACTCCAGTCCTTTTTGAGGTTGTAGGGGCTGTTGATTGGAGTACAATAAAACCAACCTAACCTCTCTAGGACATTCAGAAGCCAAGTTATAAGGTGACAAAGGTGTAACTGGACTACTTCTTTAAAGAGACACCAGGCCCGGTGACCTTTGGGATATGGTTTTACCCCCTATAGGAATGTGGGATCATCTTGAAACGTTCAGATCACTTACAACTCAATAGATTCTACTTTCTTCTAGCGTTTCAGTCTGATTGGACCTTGTTTTCACACAAATGGACCCAGAATGGTGTGAAATTGTGCTTCGTGCAACATAATTCTGGGTGCCATTTACAAACCTTAAGTGCTAATGACTCCATTCCTTTTTGTGGTTGTAGGGGCTGTTGATTGGAGTACAATAAAACAAACCTAACCTCTCTAGGACATTCAGAAGCCAAGTTATAAGCTGACAAAGGTGTAACTGGACTACTTCTTTAAAGTAACACCAGGCCCGTTGACCTTTGGGACATGGTTTGACCCCCTTAGGAAAGTGCTATCATCATGAAAAGTTCAGATCACTTACAACTCAATAGATTCTACCTTCCTGTAACGTTTCAGCCTGATTGGACCTTGTTTTCACACAAATGAACCCAGAATGATGTGATATTGTGCTTCGTGCAACATAATTCTGGGTGCCATTTACAAACCATAAGTGCTAATGACTCCATTCCTTTTTGTAGTTGTAGGGGCTGTTGATTGGAGAACACTTAAACAAACCTAACGTCTCTAGGACATTCAGAAACCAAGTTATAAGCCCACAAAGGTGTAATTGGACTGCTTCTTTAAAGTGACACCAGGCCCGGTGACCTTTGGGACATGGTTTGACCCCCTTAGGAAAGTGCTATCATCATGAAACGTTCAGATCACTTACAACTCAATAGATTCTACCTTCTTGTAGCGTTTCAGCATGATTGGACCTTGTTTTCACACAAATGAACCCAGAATGATGTGAAATTGTGCTTCGTACAACATAATTCTGGGTGCCATTTAAAAACCATAAGTGCTAATGACTTCATTCCTTTTTGTGGTTGTAGGGGCTGTTGATTGGAGTATACTAAAACAAACCTGATCTCTCTAGGACATTCAGAAGCCAAGTTATAAGCCCACAAAAGTGTAACTGGACTACTTCTTTAAATTGACACCAGATCCGGTGACCTTTGGGACATGGTTTGACCCCCTTAGGAAAGTGCTATCATCATGAAACGTTCAGATCACTTACAACTCAATAGATTCTACCTTCCTGTAACATTTCAGCCAGATTGGACCTTGTTTTCACACAAATGAACCCAGAATGATGTGAAATTGTGCTTCGTGCAACATAATTCTGGGTGCCATTTAAAAACCCTAAGTGCTAATGACTCCATTCCTTTTTGAGGTTGTAGGGGCTGTTCTTTGGAGTACACTAAAACAAACCTGATCTCTCTAGGACATTCAGAAGCCAAGTTACAAGCCCTCAAAGGTGTAACTGGACTACTTCTTTAAAGTGACACCAGGCCCGGTGACCTTTGGGACATGGTTTTACCCCCTATAGGAATGTGCGATCATCTTGAAACGTTCAGATCACTTACAACTCAATAGATTCTACCTTCTTGTAGCGTTTCAGCCTGATTGGACCTTGTTTTCACACAAATGGACCCAGAATGATGTGAAATTGTGCTTCGTGCAACATAATTCTGGGTGCCATTTACAAACCATAAGTGCTAATGACTCCATTCCTTTTTGTGGTTGTAGGGGCTGGTGATTGGAGAACATTAAAACAAACCTAACCTTTCTAGGACATTCAGAAGCCAAGTTATAAGCCCACAAAGGTGTAACTGGACTGCTTCTTTAAAGTGACACCAGGCCCGGTGACCTTTGGGACATGGTTTGACCCCCTATAGGAATGTGCGATCATCTTGAAACTTTCAGATCACTTACAACTCAATAGATTCTACCTTTCTGTAACATTTTAGCCTTATTGGACCTTGTTTTCACACAAATGAACCCAGAATGATGTGAAATTGTGCTTCGTGCAACATAATTCTGGGTAACATTTAAAAACCATAAGTGCTAATGACTCCATTCTTTTTTGTGGTTGTAGGGGCTGTTGATTGGAGTATACTAAAACAAACCTGATCTCTCTAGGACATTCAGAAGCCAAGTTATAAGCCCACAAAGGTGTAACTGGACTACTTCTTTAAATTGACACCAGATCCGGTGACCTTTGGGACATGGTTTGACCCCCTTAGGAAAGCGCTAACATCATGAAACGTTCAGATCACTTACAACTCAATAGATTCTACCTTCCTGTAACATTTCATCCTGATTGGACCTTGTTTTCACACACATGAACCCAGAATGATGTGAAATAGTGCTTCGTGCAAAATAATTCTGGGTGCCATTTAAAAACCATAAGTGCTAATGACTCCATTCCTTTTTGTGGTTGTAGGGGCTGTTGATTGGAGTACAATAAAACAAACCTAACCTCTCTAGGACATTCAGAAGCCAAGTTATAAGCTGACAAAGGTGTAACTGGACTACTTCTTTAAAGTAACACCAGGCCCGTTGACCTTTGGGACATGGTTTGACCCCCTTAGGAAAGTGCTATCATCATGAAAAGTTCAGATCACTTACAACTCAATAGATTCTACCTTCCTGTAACGTTTCAGCCTGATTGGACCTTGTTTTCACACAAATGAACCCAGAATGATGTGATATTGTGCTTCGTGCAACATAATTCTGGGTGCCATTTACAAACCATAAGTGCTAATGACTCCATTCCTTTTTGTAGTTGTAGGGGCTGTTGATTGGAGAACACTAAAACAAACCTAACCTCTCTAGGACATTCAGAAACCAAGTTATAAGCCCACAAAGGTGTAATTGGACTGCTTCTTTAAAGTGACACCAGGCCCGGTGACCTTTGGGACATGGTTTGACCCCCTTAGGAAAGTGCTATCATCATGAAACGTTCAGATCACTTACAACTCAATAGATTCTACCTTCTTGTAGCGTTTCAGCATGATTGGACCTTGTTTTCACACAAATGAACCCAGAATGATGTGAAATTGTGCTTCGTACAACATAATTCTGGGTGCAATTTACAAACCATAAGTGCTAATGACTCCATTCCTTTTTGTGGTTGTAGGGGCTGTTGATTGGAGTACATTAAAACAAACCTGATCTCTCTAGGACATTCAGAAGCCAAGTTATAAGCCCACAAATGTGTAACTGGACTACTTCTTTAAATTGACACCAGATACGGTGACCTTTGGGACATGGTTTGACCCCCTTAGGAAAGTGCTATCATGATGAGACGTTCAGATCACTTACAACTCAATAGATTCTACCTTCCTGTAACGTTTCAGCCTGATTGGACCTTGTTTTCACACAAATGAACCCAGAATGATGTGAAATTTTGCTTCGTGCAACATAATTCTGGGTGCCATTTAAAAACCATAAGTGCTAATGACTTCATTCCTTTTTGTGGTTGTAGGGGCTGTTGATTGGAGTATACTAAAACAAACCTGATCTCTCTAGGACATTCAGAAGCCAAGTTATAAGCCCACAAAAGTGTAACTGGACTACTTCTTTAAATTGACACCAGATCCGGTGACCTTTGGGACATGGTTTGACCCCCTTAGGAAAGTGCTATCATCATGAAACGTTCAGATCACTTACAACTCAATAGATTCTACCTTCCTGTAACATTTCAGCCTGATTGGACCTTGTTTTCACACAAATGAACCCAGAATGATGTGAAATTGTGCTTCGTGCAACATAATTCTGGGTGCCATTTAAAAACCCTAAGTGCTAATGACTCCATTCCTTTTTGAGGTTGTAGGGGCTGTTCTTTGGAGTACACTAAAACAAACCTGATCTCTCTAGGACATTCAGAAGCCAAGTTACAAGCCCTCAAAGGTGTAACTGGACTACTTCTTTAAAGTGACACCAGGCCCGGTGACCTTTGGGACATGGTTTTACCCCCTATAGGAATGTGCGATCATCTTGAAACGTTCAGATCACTTACAACTCAATAGATTCTACCTTCTTGTAGCGTTTCAGCCTGATTGGACCTTGTTTTCACACAAATGGACCCAGAATGATGTGAAATTGTGCTTCGTGCAACATAATTCTGGGTGCCATTTACAAACCATAAGTGCTAATGACTCCATTCCTTTTTGTGGTTGTAGGGGCTGGTGATTGGAGAACATTAAAACAAACCTAACCTTTCTAGGACATTCAGAAGCCAAGTTATAAGCCCACAAAGGTGTAACTGGACTGCTTCTTTAAAGTGACACCAGGCCCGGTGACCTTTGGGACATGGTTTGACCCCCTATAGGAATGTGCGATCATCTTGAAACTTTCAGATCACTTACAACTCAATAGATTCTACCTTCCTGTAACATTTTAGCCTTATTGGACCTTGTTTTCACACAAATGAACCCAGAATGATGTGAAATTGTGCTTCGTGCAACATAATTCTGGGTAACATTTAAAAACCATAAGTGCTAATGACTCCATTCTTTTTTGTGGTTGTAGGGGCTGTTGATTGGAGTATACTAAAACAAACCTGATCTCTCTAGGACATTCAGAAGCCAAGTTATAAGCCCACAAAGGTGTAACTGGACTACTTCTTTAAATTGACACCAGATCCGGTGACCTTTGGGACATGGTTTGACCCCCTTAGGAAAGCGTTAACATCATGAAACGTTCAGATCACTTACAACTCAATAGATTCTACCTTCCTGTAACATTTCATCCTGATTGGACCTTGTTTTCACACACATGAACCCAGAATGATGTGAAATAGTGCTTCGTGCAACATAATTCTGGGTGCCATTTAAAAACCATAAGTGCTAATGACTCCATTCCTTTTTGAGATTGTAGGGGCTGTTGATTGGAGTACACTAAAACAAACCTGATCTCTCTAGGACATTCAGAAGCCAAGTTATAAGCACTCAAAGGTGTAACTGGACTACTTCTTTAAAGTGACACCAGGCCCGCTGACCTTTGGGACATGGTTTTACCCCCTATAGGAATGTGCGATCATCTTGAAACCTTCAGATCACTTACAACTCAATAGATTCTACCTTTTTGTAGCTTTTCAGCCTGATTGGACCTTGTTTTCACACAAATGGACCCAGAATGATGTGAAATTGTGCTTCGTGCAACATAATTCTGGGTGCCATTTACAAACCTTAAGTGCTAATGACTCCATTCCTTTTAGTGGTTGTAGGGGCTGTTGATTGGAGTACACTAAAACAAACCTAACCTCTCTAGGACATTCAGAAGCCAAGTTATAAGCCCACAAAGGTGTAACTGGACTACTTCTTTAAAGTGACACCAGGCCCGGTGACCTTTGGGACATGGTTTGACCCCCTTAGGAAAGTGCTATCATCATGAAACGTTCAGATCACTTACAACTCAATAGATTCTACCTTCCTGTAACGTTTCAGCCTGATTGGACCTTGTTTTCACACAAATGAACCCAGAATGATGTGAAATTGTGCTTAGTGCAACATAATTCTGGGTGCCATTTAAAAACCATAAGTGCTAATGACTCCATTCCTTTTTGTGGTTGTAGGGGCTGTTGATTGGAGTATACTAAAACAAACCTGATCTCTCTAGGACATTCAGAAGCCAAGTTATAAGCCCACAAAGGTGTAACTGGACTACTTCTTTAAATTGACACCAGATCCGGTGACCTTTGGGACATGGTTTTACCCCCTATAGGAATGTGGGATCATCTTGAAACGTTCAGATCACAACTCAATAGATTCTACCTTCTTGTAGCGTTTCAGCCTGATTGGACCTTTTTTTCACACAAATGAACCCAAAATGATGTGAAATTGTGCTTCGTGCAACATAATTCTGGGTGCCATTTACAAACCATAAGTGCTAATGACTCCATTCCTTTTTGTGGTTGTAGGGGCTGTTGATTGGAGTACATTAAAACAAACCTGATCTCTCTAGGACATTCAGAAGCCAAGTTATAAGCCCACAAATGTGTAACTGGACTACTTCTTTAAATTGACACCAGATCCGGTGACCTTTGGGACATGGTTTGACCCCCTTAGGAAAGTGCTATCATGATGAAACGTTCAGATCACTTACAACTCAATAGATTCTACCTTCCTGTAACTTATCAGCCGGATTGGACCTTGTTTTCACACAAATGAACCCAGAATGATGTGAAATTGTGCTTCGTGCAACATAATTCTGGGTGCCATTTAAAAACCATAAGTGCTAATGACTCCAGTCCTTTTTGTGGTTGTAGGGGCTGTTGATTGGAGTATACTAAAACAAACCTGATCTCTCTAGGACATTCAGAAGCCAAGTTATAAGCCCTCAAAGGTGTAACTGGACTACTTCTTTAAAGTGACACCAGGCCCGCTGACCTTTGGGACATGGTTTTACCCCCTATAGGAATGTGCGATCATCTTGAAACGTTCAGATCACTTACAACTCAATAGATTCTACCTTCTTGTAGCGTTTCAGCCTGATTGGACCTTGTTTTCACACAAATGGACCCAGAATGATGTGAAATTGTGCTTCGTGCAACATAATTCTGGGTGCCATTTACAAACCTTAAGTGCTAATGACTCCATTCCTTTTTGTGGTTGTAGGGGCTGTTGATTGGAGTACACTAAAACAAACCTAACCTCTCTAGGACATTCAGAAGCCAAGTTATAAGCCCACAAAGGTGTAACTGGACTGCTTCTTTAAAGTGACACCAGGCCCGGTGACCTTTGGGACATGGTTTGACCCCCTATAGGAATGTGCGATCATCTTGAAACGTTCAGATCACTTACAACTCAATAGATTCTACCTTCCTGTAACGTTTCAGCCTGATTGGACCTTGTTTTCACACAAATGAACCCAGAATGATGTGAAATTGTGCTTCGTGCAACATAATTCTGGGTGCCATTTAAAAACCATAAGTGCTAATGACTCCATTCCTTTTTGAGGTTGTAGGGGCTGTTGATTGGAGTACACTAAAACAAACCTGATCTCTCTAGGACATTCAGAAGCCAAGTTATAAGACCTCAAAGGTGTAACTGGACTACTTCTTTAAAGAGGCACCAGGCCCGGTGACCTTTGGGACATGGTTTGACCCCCTATAGGAATGTGTGATCATCATGAAACGTTGAGATCACTTACAACTCAATAGATTCTACCTTCTTGTAGCGTTTCAGCCTGATTGGACCTTGTTTTCACACAAATGGACCCAGAATGATGTGAAATTGTGATTCGTGCAACATAATTCTGGGTGCCATTTACAAACCATAAGTGCTAATGACTCCATTCCTTTTTGTGGTTGTAGGGGCTGTTGATTGGAGTACATTAAAACAAACCTGGTCTCTCTAGGACATTCAGAAGCCAAGTTATAAGCCCACAAATGTGTAACTGGACTACTTCTTTAAATTGACACCAGATCCGGTGACCTTTGGGACATGGTTTGACGCCCTTAGGAAAGTGCTATCATGATGAGACGTTCAGATCACTTACAACTCAATAGATTCTACCTTCCTGTAACGTTTCAGCCTGATTGGACCTTGTTTTCACACAAATGGACCCAGAATGATGTGAAATTGTGCTTCGTGCAACATAATTCTGGGTGCCATTTAAAAACCAAAAGTGCTAATGACTCCATTCCTTTTTGTGGTTGTAGGGGATGTTGATTGGAGTATACTAAAACAAACCTGATCTATCTAGGACATTCAGAAGCCAAGTTATAAGCCCACAAATGTGTAACTGGACTACTTCTTTAAATTGACACCAGATCCGGTGACCTTTGGGACATGGTTTGACCCCCTTAGGAAAGTGCTATCATCATGAAACTTTCAGATCACTTACAACTGAATAGATTCTACCTTTCTGTAACATTTCAGCCTGATTGGACCTTGTTTTCACACAAATGAACCCAGAATGATGTGAAATTGTGCTTCGTGCAACATAATTCTGGGTGCCATTTAAAAACCCTAAGTGCTAATGACTCCATTCCTTTTTTTGGTTGAAGGGGCTGTTGATTGGAGTCCACTAAAACAAACCTAACCTCTCTAGGACATTCAGAAGCCAAGTTATTAGCCCACAAAGGTGTAACTGGACTGCTTCTTTAAAGTGACACCAGGCCCGGTGACCTTTGGGACATAGTTTGACCCCCTATAGGAATGTCCGATCATCTTAAAACGTTCAGATCACTTACAACTCAATAGATTCTACCTTCCTGTAACGTTTCAGCCGGATTGGACCTTGTTTTCACACAAATGAACCCAGAATGATGTGAAATTGTGCTTCGTGCAACATAATTCTGGGTGCCATTTAAAAACCATAAGTGCTAATGACTCCAGTCCTTCTTGTGGTTGTAGGGGCTGTTGATTGGAGTATACTAAAACAAACCTGATCTCTCTAGGACATTCAGAAGCCAAGTTATAAGCCCTCAAAGGTGTAACTGGACTACTTCTTTAAAGTGACACCAGGCCCGGTGACCTTTGGTACATGGTTTTACCACCTATAGGAATGTGCGATCATCTTGAAACGTTCAGATCACTTACAACTCAATAGATTCTACCTTCTTGTAGCGTTTCAGCCTGATTGGACCTTGTTTTCACACAAATGGACCCAGAATGATGTGAAATTGTGCTTCGTGCAACATAATTCTGGGTGCCATTTACAAACCTTAAGTGCTAATGACTCCATTCCTTTTTGTGGTTGTAGGGGCTTTTGATTGGAGTACACTAAAACAAACCTTACCTCTCTAGGACATTCAGAAGCCAAGTTATAAGCCCACAAAGGTGTAACTGGACTGCTTCTTTAAAGTGACACCAGGCCCGGTGACCTTTGGGACATAGTTTGACCCCCTATAGGAATGTCCGATCATCTTAAAACGTTCAGATCACTTACAACTCAATAGATTCTACCTTCCTGTAACGTTTCAGCCAGATTGGACCTTGTTTTCACACAAATGGACCCAGAATGATGTGAAATTGTGATTCGTGCAACATAATTCTGGGTGCCATTTACAAACCATAAGTGCTAATGACTCCATTCCTTTTTGTGGTTGTAGGGGCTGTTGATTGGAGTACATTAAAACAAACCTGGTCTCTCTAGGACATTCAGAAGCCAAGTTATAAGCCCACAAATGTGTAACTGGACTACTTCTTTAAATTGACACCAGATCCGGTGACCTTTGGGACATGGTTTGACGCCCTTAGGAAAGTGCTATCATGATGAGACGTTCAGATCACTTACAACTCAATAGATTCTACCTTCCTGTAACGTTTCAGCCTGATTGGACCTTGTTTTCACACAAATGGACCCAGAATGATGTGAAATTGTGCTTCGTGCAACATAATTCTGGGTGCCATTTAAAAACCAAAAGTGCTAATGACTCCATTCCTTTTTGTGGTTGTAGGGGATGTTGATTGGAGTATACTAAAACAAACCTGATCTATCTAGGACATTCAGAAGCCAAGTTATAAGCCCACAAATGTGTAACTGGACTACTTCTTTAAATTGACACCAGATCCGGTGACCTTTGGGACATGGTTTGACCCCCTTAGGAAAGTGCTATCATCATGAAACTTTCAGATCACTTACAACTGAATAGATTCTACCTTTCTGTAACATTTCAGCCTGATTGGACCTTGTTTTCACACAAATGAACTCAGAATGATGTGAAATTGTGCTTCGTGCAACATAATTCTGGGTGCCATTTAAAAACCCTAAGTGCTAATGACTCCATTCCTTTTTTTGGTTGAAGGGGCTGTTGATTGGAGTCCACTAAAACAAACCTAACCTCTCTAGGACATTCAGAAGCCAAGTTATTAGCCCACAAAGGTGTAACTGGACTGCTTCTTTAAAGTGACACCAGGCCCGGTGACCTTTGGGACATAGTTTGACCCCCTATAGGAATGTCCGATCATCTTAAAACGTTCAGATCACTTACAACTCAATAGATTCTACCTTCCTGTAACGTTTCAGCCGGATTGGACCTTGTTTTCACACAAATGAACCCAGAATGATGTGAAATTGTGCTTCGTGCAACATAATTCTGGGTGCCATTTAAAAACCATAAGTGCTAATGACTCCAGTCCTTCTTGTGGTTGTAGGGGCTGTTGATTGGAGTATACTAAAACAAACCTGATCTCTCTAGGACATTCAGAAGCCAAGTTATAAGCCCTCAAAGGTGTAACTGGACTACTTCTTTAAAGTGACACCAGGCCCGGTGACCTTTGGTACATGGTTTTACCACCTATAGGAATGTGCGATCATCTTGAAACGTTCAGATCACTTACAACTCAATAGATTCTACCTTCTTGTAGCGTTTCAGCCTGATTGGACCTTGTTTTCACACAAATGGACCCAGAATGATGTGAAATTGTGCTTCGTGCAACATAATTCTGGGTGCCATTTACAAACCTTAAGTGCTAATGACTCCATTCCTTTTTGTGGTTGTAGGGGCTTTTGATTGGAGTACACTAAAACAAACCTTACCTCTCTAGGACATTCAGAAGCCAAGTTATAAGCCCACAAAGGTGTAACTGGACTGCTTCTTTAAAGTGACACCAGGCTCGGTGACCTTTGGGACATAGTTTGACCCCCTATAGGAATGTCCGATCATCTTAAAACGTTCAGATCACTTACAACTCAATAGATTCTACCTTCCTGTAACGTTTCAGCCAGATTGGACCTTGTTTTCACACAAATGAACCCAGAATGATGTGAAATTGTGCTTCGTGCAACATAATTCTGGGTGCCATTTAAAAACCATAAGTGCTAATGACTCCAGTCCTTTTTGTGGTTGTAGGGGCTGTTGATTGGAGTATACTAAAACAAACCTGATCTCTCTAGGACATTCAGAAGCCAAGTTATAAGACCTCAAAGGTGTAACTGGACTACTTCTTTAAAGTGACACCAGGCCCGGTGACCTTTGGGACATGGTTTTACCCCCTATCGGAATGTGTGATCATCTTGAAACGTTCAGATCACTTACAACTCAATAGATTCTACCTTCTTGTAGCGTTTCAGCCTGATTGGACCTTGTTTTCACACAAATGGACCCAGAATGATGTGAAATTGTGCTTCGTGCAACATAATTCTGGGTGCCATTTACAAACCTTAAGTGCTAATGACTCCATTCCTTTTTGTGGTTGTAGGGGCTGTTGATTGGAGTACACTAAAACAAACCTAACCTCTCTAGGACATTCAGAAGCCAAGTTATAAGCCCACAAAGGTGTAACTGGACTGCTTCTTTAAAGTGACACCAGGCCCGGTGACCTTTGGGACATGGTTTGACCCCCTATAGGAATGTGCAATCATCTTGAAACGTTCAGATCTCTTACAACTCAATAGATTCTACCTTCCTGTAACGTTTCAGCCTGATTGGACCTTGTTTTCACACAAATGAACCCAGAATGATGTGAAATTGTGCTTCGTGCAACATAATTCTGGGTGCCATTTAAAAACCATAAGTGCTAATGACTCCATTCCTTTTGAGGTTGTAGGGGCTGTTGATTGGAGTACACTAAAACAAACCTGATCTCTCTAGGACATTCAGAAGCCAAGTTATAAGCCCTCAAAGGTGTAACTGGACTACTTCTTTAAAGTGACACCAGGCCCGGTGACCTTTGGGACATGGTTTGACCCCCTTAGGAAATTGCTATCATCATGAAACGTTCAGATCACTTACAACTCAATATATTCTACCTTCTTGTAGCGTTTCAGCCTGATTGGACCTTGTTTTCACACAAATGAACCCAGAATGATGTGAAATTGTGCTTCGTGCAACATAATTCTGGGTGCCATTTACAAACCATAAGTGCTAATGACTCCATTCCTTTTTGTGGTTGTAGGGGCTGTTGATTTGAGTACTTTAAAACAAACCAGATCTCTCTAGGACATTCAGAAGCCAAGTTATAAGCCCACAAATGTGTAACTGGACTACTTCTTTAAATTGACACCAGATCCGGTGACCTTTGGGACATGGTTTGACCCCCTTAGGAAAGTGCTATCATGATGAAATGTTCAGATCACTTACAACTCAATAGATTCTACCTTCCTGTAACGTTTCAGCCTGATTGGACCTTGTTTTCACACAAATGAACCCAGAATGATGTGAAATTGTGCTTCGTGCAACATAATTCTGGGTGCCATTTAAAAACCCTAAGTGCTAATGACTCCATTCCTTTTTTTGGTTGTAGGGGCTGTTGATTGGAGTCCACTAAAACAAACCTAACCTCTCTAGGACATTCAGAAGCCAAGTTATTAGCCCACAAAGGTGTAACTGGACTGCTTCTTTAAAGTGACACCAGGCCCGGTGACCTTTGGGACATAGTTTGACCCCCTATAGGAATGTCCGATCATCTTAAAACGTTCAGATCACTTACAACTCAATAGATTCTACCTTCCTGTAACGTTTCAGCCGGATTGGACCTTGTTTTCACACAAATGAACCCAGAATGATGTGAAATTGTGCTTCGTGCAACATAATTCTGGGTGCCATTTAAAAACCATAAGTGCTAATGACTCCAGTCCTTCTTGTGGTTGTAGGGGCTGTTGATTGGAGTATACTAAAACAAACCTGATCTCTCTAGGACATTCAGAAGCCAAGTTATAAGCCCTCAAAGGTGTAACTGGACTACTTCTTTAAAGTGACACCAGGCCCGGTGACCTTTGGTACATGGTTTTACCACCTATAGGAATGTGCGATCATCTTGAAACGTTCAGATCACTTACAACTCAATAGATTCTACCTTCTTGTAGCGTTTCAGCCTGATTGGACCTTGTTTTCACACAAATGGACCCAGAATGATGTGAAATTGTGCTTCGTGCAACATAATTCTGGGTGCCATTTACAAACCTTAAGTGCTAATGACTCCATTCCTTTTTGTGGTTGTAGGGGCTTTTGATTGGAGTACACTAAAACAAACCTTACCTCTCTAGGACATTCAGAAGCCAAGTTATAAGCCCACAAAGGTGTAACTGGACTGCTTCTTTAAAGTGACACCAGGCCCGGTGACCTTTGGGACATAGTTTGACCCCCTATAGGAATGTCCGATCATCTTAAAACGTTCAGATCACTTACAACTCAATAGATTCTACCTTCCTGTAACGTTTCAGCCAGATTGGACCTTGTTTTCACACAAATGAACCCAGAATGATGTGAAATTGTGCTTCGTGCAACATAATTCTGGGTGCCATTTAAAAACCATAAGTGCTAATGACTCCAGTCCTTTTTGTGGTTGTAGGGGCTGTTGATTGGAGTATACTAAAACAAACCTGATCTCTCTAGGACATTCAGAAGCCAAGTTATAAGACCTCAAAGGTGTAACTGGACTACTTCTTTAAAGTGACACCAGGCCCGGTGACCTTTGGGACATGGTTTTACCCCCTATCGGAATGTGTGATCATCTTGAAACGTTCAGATCACTTACAACTCAATAGATTCTACCTTCTTGTAGCGTTTCAGCCTGATTGGACCTTGTTTTCACACAAATGGACCCAGAATGATGTGAAATTGTGCTTCGTGCAACATAATTCTGGGTGCCATTTACAAACCTTAAGTGCTAATGACTCCATTCCTTTTTGTGGTTGTAGGGGCTGTTGATTGGAGTACACTAAAACAAACCTAACCTCTCTAGGACATTCAGAAGCCAAGTTATAAGCCCACAAAGGTGTAACTGGACTGCTTCTTTAAAGTGACACCAGGCCCGGTGACCTTTGGGACATGGTTTGACCCCCTATAGGAATGTGCAATCATCTTGAAACGTTCAGATCTCTTACAACTCAATAGATTCTACCTTCCTGTAACGTTTCAGCCTGATTGGACCTTGTTTTCACACAAATGAACCCAGAATGATGTGAAATTGTGCTTCGTGCAACATAATTCTGGGTGCCATTTAAAAACCATAAGTGCTAATGACTCCATTCCTTTTGAGGTTGTAGGGGCTGTTGATTGGAGTACACTAAAACAAACCTGATCTCTCTAGGACATTCAGAAGCCAAGTTATAAGCCCTCAAAGGTGTAACTGGACTACTTCTTTAAAGTGACACCAGGCCCGGTGACCTTTGGGACATGGTTTGACCCCCTTAGGAAATTGCTATCATCATGAAACGTTCAGATCACTTACAACTCAATATATTCTACCTTCTTGTAGCGTTTCAGCCTGATTGGACCTTGTTTTCACACAAATGAACCCAGAATGATGTGAAATTGTGCTTCGTGCAACATAATTCTGGGTGCCATTTACAAACCATAAGTGCTAATGACTCCATTCCTTTTTGTGGTTGTAGGGGCTGTTGATTTGAGTACTTTAAAACAAACCAGATCTCTCTAGGACATTCAGAAGCCAAGTTATAAGCCCACAAATGTGTAACTGGACTACTTCTTTAAATTGACACCAGATCCGGTGACCTTTGGGACATGGTTTGACCCCCTTAGGAAAGTGCTATCATGATGAAATGTTCAGATCACTTACAACTCAATAGATTCTACCTTCCTGTAACGTTTCAGCCTGATTGGACCTTGTTTTCACACAAATGAACCCAGAATGATGTGAAATTGTGCTTCGTGCAACATAATTCTGGGTGCCATTTAAAAACCATAAGTGCTAATGACTCCATTCCTTTTTGTGGTTGTAGGGACTGTTGATTGGAGTACACTAAAACAAACCTGATCTCTCTAGGACATTCAGAAGCCAAGTTATAAGCCCTCAAAGGTGTAACTGGACTACTTCTTTAAAGTGACACCAGGCCCAGTGACCTTTGGGACATGGTTTTACCCCCTATAGGAATGTGCGATCATCTTGAAACGTTCAGATCACTTACAACTCAATAGATTCTACCTTCTTGTAGCGTTTAAGCCTGATTGGACCTTGTTTTCACACAAATGGACCCAGAATGATGTGAAATTGTGCTTTGTGCAACATAATTCTGGGTGCCATTTACAAACCTTAAGTGCTAATGACTCCATTCCTTTTTGTGGTTGTAGGGGCTGTTGATTGGAGTACACTAAAACAAACCTAACCTCTCTAGGACATTCAGAAGCCAAGTTATAAGCCCACAAATGTGTAACTGGACTACTTCTTTAAAGTGACACCAGGCCCGGTGACCTTTGGGACATGGTTTGACCCCCTTAGGAAAGGGCTATCATCATGAAACGTTCAGATCACTTAAAACTCAATAGATTCTACCTTCCTGTAACGTTTCAGCCTCATTGGACCTTGTTTTCACACAAATGAACCCAGAATGATGTGAAATTGTGCTTCGTGCAACATAATTCTGGGTGCCATTTAAAAACCATAAGGGCTAATGACTCCATTCCTTTTTGTTGTTGTAGGGGCTGTTGATTGGAGTATACTAAAACAAACCTGATCTCTCTAGGACATTCAGAAGCCAAGTTATAAGCCCACAAAGGTGTAACTGGACTACTTCTTTAAATTGACACCATATCCGGTGACCTTTGGGACATGGTTTGACCCCCTTAGGAAAGTGCTATCATCATGAAACGTTCAGATCACTTACAACTCAATAGATTCTACCTTCCTGTAACATTTCAGCCTGATTGGACCTTGTTTTCACACAAATGGACCCAGAATGATGTGAAATTGTGCTTCGTGCAACATAATTCTGGGTGCCATTTACAAACAATAGTGCTAATGACTCCATTCCTTTTTGTGGCTGTAGGGGCTGTTGGTTGGAGTACATTAAAACAAACCTGATCTCTCTGGGACATTCAGAAGCCAAGTTATAAGTCTACAAATGTGTAACTGGACTACTTCTTTAAAATGACACCAGATCCGGTGACCTTTGGGACATGGTTTGGCCCAATTAGGAAAGTGCTATCATCATGAAACATTCAGATCACTTACAACTCAATAGATTCTACCTTCCTGTAACGTTTCAGCCTGATTGGACCTTGTTTTCACACAAATGAACCCAGAATGATGTGAAATTGTGCTTCGTGCAACATAATTCTGGATGCCATTTAAAAACCATAAGTGCTAATGACTCCATTCCTTTTTGTGGTTGTAGGGGCTGTTGATTGGAGTATACTAAAACAAACCTGATCTCTCTAGGACATTCAGAAGCCAAGTTAAAAGCCCACAAAGGTGTAACTGGACTACTTCTTCAAATTGACACCAGATCCGGTGAGCTTTGGGACATGGTTTGACCCCCTTAGGAAAGTGCTATCATCATGAAACGTTCAGATCACTTACAACTCAATAGATTCTACCTTCCTGTAACGTTTCAGCCTGATTGGACCTTGTTTTCATACAAATGGACCCAGAATGATGTGAAATTGTGCTTCGTGCAACATAATTCTGGGTACCATTTACAAACCATAAGTGCTAATGACTCCATTCCATTTTGTGGTTGTAGGGGCTGTTGATTGGAGTACACTAAAACAAACCTGATCTCTCTAGGGCATTCAGAAGCCAAGTTATAAGCCGTCAAATGTGTAACTGGACTACTTCTTTAAATTGACACCAGATCCGGTGACCTTTGGGACATGGTTTGACCCCCTTAGGAAAGTGCTATCATCATGAAACGTTCAGATCACTTACAACTCAATAGATTCTACCTTCTTGTAACGGTTCAGCCTGATTGGACCTTGTTTTCACACAAATGAACCCAGAATGATGTGAAATTGTGCTTAGTGCAGCATAATTCTGGGTGCCATTTACAAACCATAAGTGCTAATGACTCCATCCCTATTTGTGGTTGTAGGGGCTGTTGGTTGGAGTACATTAAAACAAACCTGATCTCTCTAGGACATTCAGAAGCCAAGTTATAAACCCACAAATGTGTAACTGGACTACTTCTTTAAATTGACACCAGATCCAGTGACCTTTGGGACATGGTTTGACCCCCTTAGGAAAGTGCTATCATCATGAAACGTTCAGATCGCTTACAACTCAATAGATTCTACCATCCTGTAACGTTTCAGCCTGATTGGACCTTGTTTTCACACAAATGAACCCAGAATGGTGTGAAATTGTGCTTCGTGCAACATAATTCTGGGTGCCATTTACAAACCATAAGTGCTAATGACTCCATTCCTTTTTGTGGTTGTAGGGGCTGTTGATTGGAGAACTCTAAACAAACCTAACCTCTCTAGGACATTCAGAAGCCAAGTTATAAGCCCACAAAGGTGTAATTGGACTGCTTCTTTAAAGTGACACCAGGCCCGGTGACCTTTGGGACATGGTTTGACCCCCTATAGGAATGTGCGATCATCTTGAAACGTTCAGATCATTTACAACTCAATAGATTATACCTTCCTGTAACGTTTCAGCCTGATTGGACCTTGTTTTAACACAAATGAACCCAGAATGATGTGAAATTGTGCTTCGTGCAACATAATTCTGGGTGCCATTTAAAAACCATAAGTGCTAATGACTCCATTCCTTTTTGTGGTTGTAGGGGCTGTTGATTGGAGTATACTAAAACAAACCTGATCTCTCTAGGACATTCAGAAGCCAAGTTATAAGCCCACAAAGGTGTAACTGGACTACTTCTTTAAATTGACACCAGATCCTGTGACCTTTGGGACATGGTTTGACCCCCTTAGGAAAGTGCTATCATCATGAAACGTTCAGATCACTTACAACTCAATAGATTCTACCTTCCTGTAACATTTCAGCCTGATTGGACCTTGTTTTCACACAAATGAATCCAGAATGATGTGAAATTGTGCTTCGTGCAACATAATTCTGGGTGCCATTTAAAAGCCATAAGTGCTAATGACTCCATTCCTTTTTGAGGTTGTAGGGGCTGTTGATTGGAGTACACTAAAACAAACCTGATCTCTCTAGGATATCCAGAAGCCAAGTTATAAGCCCTCAAATGTGTAACTGGACTACTTCTTTAAAGTTACACCAGGCCTGGTTACCTTTGGTACATGGTTTGACCCCCTATAGGAATGTGCGATCATCATGAAACGTTCAGATCACTTACAACTCAATAGATTCTACCTTCCTGTAACGTTTCAGCCTGATTGGACCTTGTTTTCACACAAATGAACCCAGAATGATGTGAAATTGTGCTTCGTGCAACATAATTCTGGGTGCCATTTACAAACCATAAGTGCTAATGACTCCATTCCTTTTTGTGGTTGTAGGGGCTGTTGATTGGAGTACATTAAAACAAACCTGATCTCTCTAGGACATTCAGAAGCCAAGTTATAAAACCACAAAGGTGTAACTGGACTACTTCTTTAAAGTGACACCAGGCCCCGGTAACCTTTGGGACATGGTTTGACCCCCTTAGGAAAGTGCTATCATCATGAAACGTTCAGATCACTTACAACTCAATAGATTCTACCTTCTTGTAGCGTTTCAGCCTGATTGGACCTTGTTTTCACACAAATGAACCCAGAATGATGTGAAATTGTGCTTCGTGCAACATAATTCTGGGTGCCATTTACAAACCATAAGTGCTAATGACTCCATTCCTTTTTGTGGTTGTAGGGGCTGTTGATTGGAGTACATTAAAACAAACCAGATCTCTCTAGGACATTCAGAAGCCAAGTTATAAGCCCACAAATTTGTAACTGGACTACTTCTTTAAATTGACACCAGATCCGGTGACCTTTGGGACATGGTTTGACCCCCTTAGGAAAGTGCTATCATGATGAAATGTTCAGATAACTTACAACTCAATAGATTCTACCTTCCTGTAACGTTTCAGCCTGATTGGACCTTGTTTTCACACAAATGAACCCAAAATGATGTGAAATTGTGCTTCGTGCAACATAATTCTGGGTGCCATTTAAAAACCATAAGTGCTAATGACTCCATTCCTTTTTGTGGTTGTAGGGACTGTTGATTGGAGTACACTAAAACAAACCTGATCTCTCTAGGACATTCAGAAGCCAAGTTATAAGCCCTCAAAGGTGTAACTGGACTACTTCTTTAAAGTGACACCAGGCCCGGTGACCTTTGGGACATGGTTTTACCCCCTATAGGAATGTGCGATCATCTTGAAACCTTCAGATCACTTACAACTCAATAGATTCTACCTTCTTGTAGCGTTTCAGCCTGATTGGACCTTGTTTTCACACAAATGGACCCAGAATGATGTGAAATTGTGCTTCGTGCAACATAATTCTGGGTGCCATTTACAAACCTTAAGTGCTAATGACTCCATTCCTTTTTGTGGTTGTAGGGGCTGTTGATTGGAGTACACTAAAACAAACCTAACCTCTCTAGGACATTCAGAAGCCAAGTTATAAGCCCACAAAGGTGTAACTGGACTACTTCTTTAAAGTGACACCAGGCCCGGTGACTTTTGGGACATGGTTTGACCCCCTTAGGAAAGTGCTATCATCATGAAACGTTCAGATCACTTAAAACTTAATAGATTCTACCTTCCTGTAACGTTTCAGCCTGATTGGACCTTTTTTTTACACAAATGAACCCAGAATGATGTGAAATTGTGCTTAGTGCAGCATAATTCTGGGTGCCATTTACAAACCATAAGTGCTAATGACTCCATTCCTTTTTGTGGTTGTAGGGGCTGTTGGTTGGAGTACATTAAAACAAACCTGATCTCTCTGGGACATTCAGAAGCCAAGTTATAAGCCCACAAAGGTGTAACTGGACTACTTCTTTAAATTGACACCAGATCCGGTGACATTTGGGACATGGTTTGACCCCCTTAGGAAAGTGCTATCATCATGAAACGTTCAGATCGCTTACAACTCAATAGATTCTACCATCCTGTAACGTTTCAGCCTGATTGGACCTTGTTTTCACAGAAATGAACCCAGAATGGTGTGAAATTGTGCTTCGTGCAACATAATTCTGGGTGCCATTTACAAACCATAAGTGCTAATGACTCCATTCCTTTTTGTGGTTGTAGGGGCTGTTGATTGGAGAACTCTAAACAAACCTAACCTCTCTAGGACATTCAGAAGCCAAGTTATAAGCCCTCAAAGGTGTAACTGGACTACTTCTTTAAAGTGACACCAGGCCCTGTGACCTTTGGGACATGGTTTGACCCCCTATAGGAATGTGCGATCATCATGAAACGTTCAGATCACTTACAACTCAATAGATTCTACCTTCTTGTAATGTTTCAGCCTGATTGGACCTTGTTTTCACACAAATGGACCCAGAATGATGTGAAATTGTGCTTCGTGCAACATAATTCTGGGTGCCATTTACAAACCATAAGTGCTAATGACTCCATTCCTTTTTGTGGTTGTAGGGGCTGTTGATTGGAGTACATTAAAACAAACCTGATCTCTCTAGGACATTCAGAAGCCAAGTTATAAGCCCACAAAGGTGTAACTGGACTACTTCTTTAAAGTGACACCAGGCCCGGTGACCTTTGGGACATGGTTTGACCCCCTTAGGAAAGTGCTATCATCATGAAACGTTCAGATCACTTACAACTCAATATATTCTACCTTCTTGTAGCGTTTCAGCCTGATTGGACCTTGTTTTCACACAAATGAACCCAGAATGATGTGAAATTGTGCTTCGTGCAACATAATTCTGGGTGCCATTTACAAACCATAAGTGCTAATGACTCCATTCCTTTTTGTGGTTGTAGGGGCTGTTGATTTGAGTACTTTAAAACAAACCAGATCTCTCTAGGACATTCAGAAGCCAAGTTATAAGCCCACAAATGTGTAACTGGACTACTTCTTTAAATTGACACCAGATCCGGTGACCTTTGGGACATGGTTTGACCCCCTTAGGAAAGTGCTATCATGATGAAATGTTCAGATCACTTACAACTCAATAGATTCTACCTTCCTGTAACGTTTCAGCCTGATTGGACCTTGTTTTCACACAAATGAACCCAGAATGATGTGAAATTGTGCTTCGTGCAACATAATTCTGGGTGCCATTTAAAAACCATAAGTGCTAATGACTCCATTCCTTTTTGTGGTTGTAGGGACTGTTGATTGGAGTACACTAAAACAAACCTGATCTCTCTAGGACATTCAGAAGCCAAGTTATAAGCCCTCAAAGGTGTAACTGGACTACTTCTTTAAAGAGACACCAGGCCCGGTGACCTTTGGGACATGGTTTTACCCCCTATAGGAATGTGCGATCATCTTGAAACGTTCAGATCACTTACAACTCAATAGATTCTACCTTCTTGTAGCGTTTAAGCCTGATTGGACCTTGTTTTCACACAAATGGACCCAGAATGATGTGAAATTGTGCTTCGTGCAACATAATTCTGGGTGCCATTTACAAACCTTAAGTGCTAATGACTCCATTCCTTTTTGTGGTTGTAGGGGCTGTTGATTGGAGTACACTAAAACAAACCTAACCTCTCTAGGACATTCAGAAGCCAAGTTATAAGCCCACAAATGTGTAACTGGACTACTTCTTTAAAGTGACACCAGGCCCGGTGACCTTTGGGACATGGTTTGACCCCCTTAGGAAAGGGCTATCATCATGAAACGTTCAGATCACTTAAAACTCAATAGATTCTACCTTCCTGTAACGTTTCAGCCTCATTGGACCTTGTTTTCACACAAATGAACCCAGAATGATGTGAAATTGTGCTTCGTGCAACATAATTCTGGGTGCCATTTAAAAACCATAAGGGCTAATGACTCCATTCCTTTTTGTGGTTGTAGGGGCTGTTGATTGGAGTATACTAAAACAAACCTGATCTCTCTAGGACATTCAGAAGCCAAGTTATAAGCCCACAAAGGTGTAACTGGACTACTTCTTTAAATTGACACCAGATCCGGTGACCTTTGGGACATGGTTTGACCCCCTTAGGAAAGTGCTATCATCATGAAACGTTCAGATCACTTACAACTCAATAGATTCTACCTTCCTGTAACGTTTTAGCCTGATTGGACCTTGTTTTCACACAAATGAACCCAGAATGATGTGAAATTGTGCTTCGTGCAACATAATTCTGGGTGCCATTTACAAACCATAAGTGCTAATGACTCTATTCCTTTTTGTGGTTGTAGGGGCTGTTGATTGGAGAACACTAAAACAAACTTAACCTCTCTAGGACATTCAGAAGCCAAGTTATAAGCCCACAAAGGTGTAACTGGTCTACTTCTTTAAAGTCACACCAGGCCCGGTGACCTTTGGGACATGGTTTGACCCCCTATAGGAATGTGCAATCATCTTGAAACGTTCAGATCACTTACAACTCAATAGATTCTACCTTCCTGTAACGTTTCAGCCTGATTGGACCTTGTTTTCACACAAATGAACCCAGAATGATGTGAAATTGTGCTTCGTGCAACATAATTCTGGGTGCCATTTAAAAACCATAAGTGCTAATGACTCCAGTCCTTTTTGTGGTTGTAGGGGCTGTAGATTGGAGTATACTAAAACAAACCTGATCTCTCTAGGACATTCAGAAGCCAAGTTATAAGCCCTCAAAGGTGTAACTGGACTACTTCTTTAAAGTGACACCAGGCCCGGTGACCTTTGGGACATGGTTTTACCCCCTATAGGAATGTGCGATCATCTTGAAACGTTCAGATCACTTACAACTCAATAGATTCTACCTTCTTGTAGCGTTTCAGCCTGATTGGACCTTGTTTTCACACAAATGGACCCAGAATGATGTGAAATTGTGCTTCGTGCAACATAATTCTGGGTGCAATTTACAAACCTTAAGTGCTAATGACTCCATTCCTTTTTGTGGTTGTAGGGGCTGTTGATTGGAGTACACTAAAACAAACCTAACCTCTCTAGGACATTCAGAAGCCAAGTTATAAGCCCACAAAGGTGTAACTGGACTGCTTCTTTAAAGTGACACCAGGCCCGGTGACCTTTGGGACATAGTTTGACCCCCTATAGGAATGTCCGATCATCTTAAAACGTTCAGATCACTTACAACTCAATAGATTCTACCTTCCTGTAACGTTTCAGCCTGATTGGACCTTGTTTTCACAGAAATGAACCCAGAATGGTGTGAAATTGTGCTTCGTGCAACATAATTCTGGGTGCCATTTACAAACCATAAGTGCTAATGACTCCATTCCTTTTTGTGGTTGTAGGGGCTGTTGATTGGAGAACTCTAAACAAACCTGATCTCTCTAGGACATTCAGAAGCCAAGTTATAAGCCCTCAAAGGTGTAACTGGACTACTTCTTTAAAGTGACACCAGGCCCGGTGACCTTTGGGACATGGTTTTACCCCCTATCGGAATGTGCGATCATCATGAAACGTTCAGATCACTTACAACTCAATAGATTCTACCTTCTTGTAATGTTTCAGCCTGATTGGACCTTGTTTTCACACAAATGGACCCAGAATGATGTGAAATTGTGCTTCGTGCAACATAATTCTGGGTGCCATTTACAAACCATAAGTGCTAATGACTCCATTCCTTTTTGTGGTTGTAGGGGCTGTTGATTGGAGTACATTAAAACAAACCTGATCTCTCTAGGACATTCAGAAGCCAAGTTATAAGCCCACAAAGGTGTAACTGGACTACTTCTTTAAAGTGACACCAGGCCCGGTGACCTTTGGGACATGGTTTGACCCCCTTAGGAAAGTGCTATCATCATGAAACGTTCAGATCACTTACAACTCAATATATTCTACCTTCTTGTAGCGTTTCAGCCTGATTGGACCTTGTTTTCACACAAATGAACCCAGAATGATGTGAAATTGTGCTTCGTGCAACATAATTCTGGGTGCCATTTACAAACCATAAGTGCTAATGACTCCATTCCTTTTTGTGGTTGTAGGGGCTGTTGATTTGAGTACTTTAAAACAAACCAGATCTCTCTAGGACATTCAGAAGCCAAGTTATAAGCCCACAAATGTGTAACTGGACTACTTCTTTAAATTGACACCAGATCCGGTGACCTTTGGGACATGGTTTGACCCCCTTAGGAAAGTGCTATCATGATGAAATGTTCAGATCACTTACAACTCAATAGATTCTACCTTCCTGTAACGTTTCAGCCTGATTGGACCTTGTTTTCACACAAATGAACCCAGAATGATGTGAAATTGTGCTTCGTGCAACATAATTCTGGGTGCCATTTAAAAACCATAAGTGCTAATGACTCCATTCCTTTTTGTGGTTGTAGGGACTGTTGATTGGAGTACACTAAAACAAACCTGATCTCTCTAGGACATTCAGAAGCCAAGTTATAAGCCCTCAAAGGTGTAACTGGACTACTTCTTTAAAGTGACACCAGGCCCGGTGACCTTTGGGACATGGTTTTACCCCCTATAGGAATGTGCGATCATCTTGAAACGTTCAGATCACTTACAACTCAATAGATTCTACCTTCTTGTAGCGTTTAAGCCTGATTGGACCTTGTTTTCACACAAATGGACCCAGAATGATGTGAAATTGTGCTTCGTGCAACATAATTCTGGGTGCCATTTACAAACCTTAAGTGCTAATGACTCCATTCCTTTTTGTGGTTGTAGGGGCTGTTGATTGGAGTACACTAAAACAAACCTAACCTCTCTAGGACATTCAGAAGCCAAGTTATAAGCCCACAAATGTGTAACTGGACTACTTCTTTAAAGTGACACCAGGCCCGGTGACCTTTGGGACATGGTTTGACCCCCTTAGGAAAGGGCTATCATCATGAAACGTTCAGATCACTTAAAACTCAATAGATTCTACCTTCCTGTAACGTTTCAGCCTCATTGGACCTTGTTTTCACACAAATGAACCCAGAATGATGTGAAATTGTGCTTCGTGCAACATAATTCTGGGTGCCATTTAAAAACCATAAGGGCTAATGACTCCATTCCTTTTTGTGGTTGTAGTGGCTGTTGATTGGAGTATACTAAAACAAACCTGATCTCTCTAGGACATTCAGAAGCCAAGTTATAAGCCCACAAAGGTGTAACTGGACTACTTCTTTAAATTGACACCAGATCCGGTGACCTTTGGGACATGGTTTGACCCCCTTAGGAAAGTGCTATCATCATGAAACGTTCAGATCACTTACAACTCAATAGATTCTACCTTCCTGTAACGTTTCAGCCTGATTGGACCTTGTTTTCACACAAATGAACCCAGAATGATGTGAAATTGTGCTTCGTGCAACATAATTCTGGGTGCCATTTACAAACCATAAGTGCTAATGACTCTATTCCTTTTTGTGGTTGTAGGGGCTGTTGATTGGAGAACACTAAAACAAACTTAACCTCTCTAGGACATTCAGAAGCCAAGTTATAAGCCCACAAAGGTGTAACTGGACTACTTCTTTAAAGTGACACCAGGCCCGGTGACCTTTGGGACATGGTTTGACCCCCTATAGGAATGTGCAATCATCTTGAAACGTTCAGATCACTTACAACTCAATAGATTCTACCTTCCTGTAACGTTTCAGCCTGATTGGACCTTGTTTTCACACAAATGAACCCAGAATGATGTGAAATTGTGCTTCGTGCAACATAATTCTGGGTGCCATTTAAAAACCATAAGTGCTAATGACTCCAGTCCTTTTTGTGGTTGTAGGGGCTGTAGATTGGAGTATACTAAAACAAACCTGATCTCTCTAGGACATTCAGAAGCCAAGTTATAAGCCCTCAAAGGTGTAACTGGACTACTTCTTTAAAGTGACACCAGGCCCGGTGACCTTTGGGACATGGTTTTACCCCCTATAGGAATGTGCGATCATCTTGAAACGTTCAGATCACTTACAACTCAATAGATTCTACCTTCTTGTAGCGTTTCAGCCTGATTGGACCTTGTTTTCACACAAATGGACCCAGAATGATGTGAAATTGTGCTTCGTGCAACATAATTCTGGGTGCCATTTACAAACCATGAGTGCTAATGACTCCATTCCTTTTTGTGGTTGTAGGGGCTGTTGATTGGAGTACACTAAAACAAACCTAACCTCTCTAGGACATTCAGAAGCCAAGTTATAAGCCCACAAAGGTGTAACTGGACTGCTTCTTTAAAGTGACACCAGGCCCGGTGACCTTTGGGACATAGTTTGACCCCCTATAGGAATGTCCGATCATCTTAAAACGTTCAGATCACTTAGAACTCAATAGATTCTACCTTCCTGTAACGTTTCAGCCGGATTGGACCTTGTTTTCACACAAATGAACCCAGAATGATGTGAAATTGTGCTTCGTGCAACATAATTCTGGGTGCCATTTAAAAACCATAAGTGCTAATGACTCCATTCCTTTTTGTGGTTGTAGGGGCTGTTGATTGGAGTATACTAAAACAAACCTGATCTCTCTAGGACATTCAGAAGCCAAGTTATAAGCCCACAAAGGTGTAACTGGACTACTTCTTTAAATTGACACCAGATCCGGTGACCTTTGGGACATGGTTTGACCCCCTTAGGAAAGTGCTATCATCATGAAACGTTCAGATCACTTACAACTCAATAGATTCTACCTTCCTGTAACATTTCAGCCTGATTGGACCTTGTTTTCACACAAATGAACCCAGAATGATGTGAAATTGTGCTTCGTGCAACATAATTCTGGGTGCCATTTAAAAACCATAAGTGCTAATGACTCCATTCCTTTTTGAGGTTGTAGGGGCTGTTGATTGGAGTACACTAAAACAAACCTGATCTCTCTAGGACATTCAGAAGCCAAGTTATAAGCCCTCAAAGATGTAACTGGACTACTTCTTTAAAGTGACACCAGGCCCGGTGACCTTTGGGACATGGTTTTACCCCCTATAGGAATGTGGGATCATCTTGAAACGTTCAGATCACTTACAACTCAATAGATTCTACCTTCTTGTAACGTTTCAGCCTGATTGGACCTTGTTTTCACACAAATGAACCCAGAATGATGTGAAATTGTGCTTCGTGCAACATAATTCTGGGTGCCATTTACAAACCATAAGTGCTAATGACTCCATTCCTTTTTGTGGTTGTAGGGGCTGTTGATTGGAGAACACTAAAACAAACCTAACCTCTCTAGGACATTCAGAAGCCAAGTTATAAGCCCACAAAGGTGTAACTGGACTGCTTCTTTAAAGTGACACCAGGCCCGGTGACCTTTGGGACATGGTTTGACCCCTTTAGGAAAGTGCTATCATCATGAAACGTTCAGATCACTTACAACTCAATAGATTCTACCTTCTTGTAGCGTTTCAGCCTGATTGGACCTTGTTTTCACACAAATGAACACAGAATGATGTGAAATTGTGCTTCGTGCAACATAATTCTGGGTGCCATTTACAAACCATAAGTGCTAATGACTCCATTCCTTTTTGTGGTTGTAGGGGCTGTTGATTGGAGTACATTAAAACAAACCTGATCTCTCTAGGACATTCAGAAGCCAAGTTATAAGCCCACAAATGTGTAACTGGACTACTTCTTTAAATTGACACCAGATCCAGTGACCTTTGGGACATGGTTTGACCCCCTTAGGAAAGTGCTATCATCATGAAACGTTCAGATCACTTACAACTCAATAGATTCTACCTTCCTGTAACATTTAAGCCTTATTGGACCTTGTTTTCACACAAATGAACCCAGAATGATGTGAAATTGTGCTTCCTGCAACATAATTCTGGGTGCCATTTAAAAACCATAAGTGCTAATGACTCCATTCCTTTTTGAGGTTGTAGGGGCTGTTGATTGGAGTACACTAAAACAAACCTGATCTCTCTAGGACATTCAGAAGCCAAGTTATAAGACCTAGAAGGTGTAACTGGACTACTTCTTTAAAGAGACACCAGGCCCGGTGACCTTTGGGACATGGTTTGACCCCCTTAGGAAAGAGCTATCATCATGAAACGTTCAGATCACTTACAACTCAATAGATTATACCTTCCTGTAACGTTTCAGCCTGATTGGACCTTGTTTTCACACAATTGGACCCAGAATGAAGTGAAATTGTGCTTCGTGCAACATAATTCTGGGTGCCATTTACAAACCATAAGTGCCAATGACTCCATTCCTTTTTGTGGTTGTAGGGGCTGTTGATTGGAGAACACTAAAACAAACCTAACCTCTCTAGGACATTCAGAATCCAAGTTATAAGCCCACAAATGTGTAACTGGATTACTTCTTTAAATTGACACCAGATCCGGTGACCTTTGGGACATGTTTTGATCCCCTTAGGAATGTGCGATCATCATGAAACGTTCAGATCACTTACAACTCAATATATTCTACCTTCCTGTAACGTTTCAGCCTGAGTGGACCTTGTTTTCAAACAAATGGACCCAGAATGATGTGAAATTGTGCTTCGTGCAACATAATTCTGGTTGCCATTTACAAACCATAAGTGCTAATGACTCCATTCCTTTTTGTGGTTGTAGGGGCTGTTGATTGGAATACACTAAAACAAACCTAACCTCTCTAGGACATTCAGAAGCCAAGTTATAAGCCCACAAAGGTGTAACTGGACTACTTCTTTAAAGAGACACCAGGCCCGGTGACCTTTGGGACATGGTTTTACCCCCTATAGGAATGTGCGATCATCTTGAAACGTTCAGATCACTTACAACTAAATAGGTTCTACCTTCTTGTAGCGTTTCAGCCTGATTGGACCTTGTTTTCACACAAATGGACCCAGAATGATGTGAAATTGTGCTTCAGGCAACATAATTCTGGGTGCCATTTACAAACCTTAAGTGCTAATGACTCCATTCCTTTTTGTGGTGGTAGGGGCTGTTGATTGGAGTACACGAAAACAAACCTGATCTCTCTAGGACATTCAGAAGCCAAGTTATAAGCCCACAAAGGTGTAACTGGACTACTTCTTTAAAGAGACACCAGGCCCGGTGACCTTTGGGACATGGTTTGACCCCCTTAGGAAAGTGCTTTCATGATGAAACGTTCAGATCACTTACAACTCAATAGATTCTACCTTCCTGTAACGTTTCAGCCTGATTGGACCTTGTTTTCACACAAATGAACCCAGAATGATGTGAAATTGTGCTTCGTGCAACATAATTCCGGGTGCCATTTACAAACCATAAGTGCCAATGACTCCATTCCTTTTTGTGGTTGTAGGGGCTGTTGATTGGAGAACACTAAAACAAACCTAACTTCTCTAGGACATTCAGAAGCCAAGTTATTAGCCAACAAAGGTGTAACTGGACTACTTCTTTAAAGTGACACCAGGCCCGGTGACCTTTGGGACATGGTTTTACCCCCTATAGGAATGTGCGATCTTCTTGAAACGTTCAGATCACTTACAACTCAATAGATTCTACCTTCTTGTAGCGTTTCAGCCTGATTGGACCTTGTTTTCACACAAATGGACCCAGAATGATGTGAAATTGTGCTTCCTGCAACATAATTCTGGGTGCCATTTACAAAACTTAAGTGCTAATGACTCCATTCCTTTTTGTGGTTGTAGGGGCTGTTGATTGGAGTACACTAAAACAAACCTGATCTCTCTAGGACATTCAGAAGCCAAGTTATAAGCCCACAAAGGTGTAACTGGACTACTTCTTTAAATTGACACCAGATCCGGTGACCTTTGGGACATGGTTTGACCCCCTTAGGAAAGTGCTATCATCATGAAACGTTCAGATCACTTACAACTCAATAGATTCTACCTTTCTGTAACGTTTCAGCCTGATTGGACCTTGTTTTCACACAAATGGACCCAGAATGATGTGAAATTGTGCTTTGTGCAACATAATTCTGGGTGCCATTTACAAACCATAAGTGCTAATGACTCCATTCCTTTTTGTGGTTGTAGGGGCTGTTGGTTGGAGTACATTAAAACAAACCTGATCTCTCTAGGACATTCAGAAGCCAAGTTATAAGCCCACAAATGTGTAACTGGACTACTTCTTTAAATTGACACCAGATCCGGTGACATTTGGGACATGGTTTTACCCCCTTAGGAAAGTGCTATCATCATGAAACGTTCAGATCACTTACAACTCAATAGATTCTACCTTCCTGTAACGTTTCAGCCTGATTGGACCTTGTTTTCACACAAATGAACCCAGAATGATGTGAAATTGTGCTTAGTGCAGCATAATTCTGGGTGCCATTTAAAAACTATAAGTGCTAATGACTCCATTCCTTTTTGAGGTTGTAGGGGATGTTGATTGGAGTACACTAAAACAAACCTGACCTCTCTAGGATATTCAGAAGCCAAGTTATAAGCCCACAAATGTGTAACTGGACTACTTCTTTAAATTGACACCAGATCCGGTGACCTTTGGGACATGGTTTGACCCCCTTAGGAAAGTGCTATCATCATGAAACGTTCGGATCACTTACAACTCAATAGATTCTACCTTCTTGTAGCGTTTCAGCCTGATTGGACCTTGTTTTCACACAAATCGACCCAGAATGATGTGAAATTGTGCTTCGTGCAACATAATTCTGGGTGCCATTTACAAACCATAAGTGCTAATGACTCCATTCCTTTTTGTGGTTGTAGGGGCTGTTGATTGGAGTACATTAATACAAACCTGATCTCTCTAGGACATTCAGAAGCCAATTTATAAGCCCACAAATGTGTAACTGGACTACTTCTTTAAATTGACACCAGATCCGGTGACCTTTGGGACATGGTTTGACCCTCTTAGGAAAGTGCTATCATCATGAAACGTTCAGATCACTTACAACTCAATAGATTCTACCTTCCTGTAAAGTTTCAGCCTGATTGGACCTTGTTTTCACACAAATGAACCCAGAATGATGTGAAATTGTGCTTCGTGCAACATAATTCTGGGTGCCATTTAAAAACCATAAGTGCTAATGACTCCATTCCTTTTTGTGGTTGTAGGGGCTGTTGATTGGAGTACACTAAAACAAACCTGATCTCTCTAGGACATTCAGAAGCCAAGTTATATGCCCACAAAGGTGTAACTGGACTACTTCTTTAAATTGACACCACATCCGGTGACCTTTGGGACATGGTTTGACCCCCTTAGGAAAGTGCTATCATCATGAAACGTTCAGATCACTTACAACTCAATAGATTCTACCGTCCTGTAACATTTCAGCCTGATTGGACCTTGTTTTCACACAAATGAACCCAGAATGATGTGAAATTGTGCTTCGTGCAACATAATTCTGGGTGCCATTTAAAAACCATAAGTGCTAATGACTCCATTCCTTTTTGAGGTTGTAGGGGCTGTTGATTGGAGTACACTAAAACAAACCTGATCTCTCTAGGACATTCAGAAGCCAAGTTATAAGCCCTCAAAGATGTAACTGGACTACTTCTTTAAAGTGACACCAGGCCCGGTGACCTTTGGGACATGGTTTTACCCCCTATAGGAATGTGGGATCATCTTGAAACGTTCAGATCACTTACAACTCAATAGATTCTACCTTCTTGTAGCGTTTCAGCCTGATTGGACCTTGTTTTCACACAAATGAACCCAGAATGATGTGAAATTGTGCTTCGTGCAACATAATTCTGGGTGCCATTTACAAACCATAAGTGCTAATGACCCCATTCCTTTTTGTGGTTGTAGGGGCTGTTGATTGGAGAACACTAAAACAAACCTTACCTCTCTAGGACATTCAGAAGCCAAGTTATAAGCCCACAAAGGTGTAACTGGACTACTTCTTTAAAATGACACCAGATCCGGTGACATTTGGGACATGGTTTTACCCCCTTAGGAAAGTGCTATCATCATGAAACGTTCGGATCACTTACAACGCAATACATTCTACCTTCTTGTAGCGTTTCAGCCTGATTGGACCTTGTTTTCACACAAATGGACCCAGAATAATGTGAAATTGTGCTTCGTGCAACATAATTCTGGGTGCCATTTACAAACCATAAGTGCTAATGACTCCATTCCTTTTTGTGGTTGTAGGGGCTGTTGATTGGAGTACATTAAAACAAACCTGATCTCTCTAGGACATTCAGAAGCCAAGTTATAAGCCCACAAATGTGTAACTGGACTACTTCTTTAAATTGACACCAGATCCGGTGACCTTTGGGACATGGTTTGACCCTCTTAGGAAAGTGCTATCATCATGAAACGTTCAGATCACTTACAACTCAATAGATTCTACCTTCCTGTAACGTTTCAGCCTGATTGGACCTTGTTTTCACACAAATGAACCCAGAATGATGTGAAATTGTGCTTCGTGCAACATAATTCTGGGTGCCATTTAAAAACCATAAGTGCTAATGACTCCATTCCTTTTTGTGGTTGTAGGGGCTGTTGATTGGAGTATACTAAAACAAACCTGATCTCTCTAGGACATTCAGAAGCCAAGTTATAAGCCCACAAAGGTGTAACTGGACTACTTCTTTAAATTGACACCAGATCCGGTGACCTTTGGGACATGGTTTGACCCCCTTAGGAAAGTGCTATCATCATGAAACGTTCAGATCACTTACAACTCAATAGATTCTACCTTCCTTTAACATTTCAGCCTGATTGGACCTTGTTTTCACACAAATGTACCCAGAATGATGTGAAATTGTGCTTCGTGCAACATAATTCTGGGTGCCATTTAAAAACCATAAGTGCTAATGACTCCATTCCTTTTTGTGGTTGTAGGGGCTGTTGATTGGAGTACATTAACACAAACCTGATCTCTCTAGGACATTCAGAAGCCAAGTTATAAGCCCACAAATGTGTAACTGGACTACTTCTTTAAATTGACACCAGATCCGGTGACCTTTGGGACATGGTTTGACCCTCTTAGGAAAGTGCTATCATCATGAAACGTTCAGATCACTTACAACTCAATAGATTCTACCTTCCTGTAACGCTTCAGCCTGATTGGACCTTGTTTTCACACAAATGAACCCAGAATGATGTGAAATTGTGCTTCGTGCAACATAATTCTGGGTGCCATTTAAAAACCATAAGTGCTAATGACTCCATTCCTTTTTGTGGTTGTAGGGGCTGTTGATTGGAGTACACTAAAACAAACCTGATCTCTCTAGGACATTCAGAAGCCAAGTTATATGCCCACAAAGGTGTAACTGGACTACTTCTATAAATTGACACCACATCCGGTGACCTTTGGGACATGGTTTGACCCCCTTAGGAAAGTGCTATCATCATGAAACGTTCAGATCACTTACAACTCAATAGATTCTACCTTCCTGTAACATTTCAGCCTGATTGGACCTTGTTTTCACACAAATGAACCCAGAATGATGTGAAATTGTGCTTCGTGCAACATAATTCTGGGTGCCATTTAAAAACCATAAGTGCTAATGACTCCATTCCTTTTTGAGGTTGTAGGGGCTGTTGATTGGAGTACACTAAAACAAACCTGATCTCTCTAGGACATTCAGAAGCCAAGTTATAAGCCCTCAAAGATGTAACTGGACCACTTCTTTAAAGTGACACCAGGCCCGGTGACCTTTGGGACATGGTTTTACCCCCTATCGGAATGTGGGATCATCTTGAAACGTTCAGATCACTTACAACTCAATAGATTCTACCTTCTTGTAGCGTTTCAGCCTGATTGGACCTTGTTTTCACACAAATGAACCCAGAATGATGTGAAATTGTGCTTCGTGCAACATAATTCTGGGTGCCATTTAAAAACCATAAGTGCTAATGACTCCATTCCTTTTTGAGGTTGTAGGGGCTGTTGATTGGAGTACACTAAAACAAACCTGATCTCTCTAGGACATTCAGAAGCCAAGTTATAAGCCCTCAAAGATGTAACTGGACTACTTCTTTAAAGTGACACCAGGCCCGGTGACCTTTGGGACATGGTTTTACCCCCTATAGGAATGTGGGATCATCTTGAAACGTTCAGATCACTTACAACTCAATAGATTCTACCTTCTTGTAGCGTTTCAGCCTGATTGGACCTTGTTTTCACACAAATGAACCCAGAATGATGTGAAATTGTGCTTCGTGCAACATAATTCTGGGTGCCATTTACAAACCATAAGTGCTAATGACCCCATTCCTTTTTGTGGTTGTAGGGGCTGTTGATTGGAGAACACTAAAACAAACCTAACCTCTCTAGGACATTCAGAAGCCAAGTTATAAGCCCACAAATGTGTAACTGGACTACTTCTTTAAATTGACACCAGATCCGGTGACCTTTGGGACATGGTTTGACCCTCTTAGGAAAGTGCTATCATCATGAAACGTTCAGATCACTTACAACTCAATAGATTCTACCTTCCTGTAACGTTTCAGCCTGATTGGACCTTGTTTTCACACAAATGAACCCAGAATGATGTGAAATTGTGCTTCGTGCAACATAATTCTGGGTGCCATTTAAAAACCATAAGTGCTAATGACTCCATTCCTTTTTGTGGTTGTAGGGGCTGTTGATTGGAGTATACTAAAACAAACCTGATCTCTCTAGGACATTCAGAAGCCAAGTTATAAGCCCACAAAGGTGTAACTGGACTACTTCTTTAAATTGACACCAGATCCGGTGACCTTTGGGACATGGTTTGACCCCCTTAGGAAAGTGCTATCATCATGAAACGTTCAGATCACTTACAACTCAATAGATTCTACCTTCCTTTAACATTTCAGCCTGATTGGACCTTGTTTTCACACAAATGTACCCAGAATGATGTGAAATTGTGCTTCGTGCAACATAATTCTGGGTGCCATTTAAAAACCATAAGTGCTAATGACTCCATTCCTTTTTGTGGTTGTAGGGGCTGTTGATTGGAGTACATTAACACAAACCTGATCTCTCTAGGACATTCAGAAGCCAAGTTATAAGCCCACAAATGTGTAACTGGACTACTTCTTTAAATTGACACCAGATCCGGTGACCTTTGGGACATGGTTTGACCCTCTTAGGAAAGTGCTATCATCATGAAACGTTCAGATCACTTACAACTCAATAGATTCTACCTTCCTGTAACGCTTCAGCCTGATTGGACCTTGTTTTCACACAAATGAACCCAGAATGATGTGAAATTGTGCTTCGTGCAACATAATTCTGGGTGCCATTTAAAAACCATAAGTGCTAATGACTCCATTCCTTTTTGTGGTTGTAGGGGCTGTTGATTGGAGTACACTAAAACAAACCTGATCTCTCTAGGACATTCAGAAGCCAAGTTATATGCCCACAAAGGTGTAACTGGACTACTTCTTTAAATTGACACCACATCCGGTGACCTTTGGGACATGGTTTGACCCCCTTAGGAAAGTGCTATCATCATGAAACGTTCAGATCACTTACAACTCAATAGATTCTACCTTCCTGTAACATTTCAGCCTGATTGGACCTTGTTTTCACACAAATGAACCCAGAATGATGTGAAATTGTGCTTCGTGCAACATAATTCTGGGTGCCATTTAAAAACCATAAGTGCTAATGACTCCATTCCTTTTTGAGGTTGTAGGGGCTGTTGACTGGAGTACACTAAAACAAACCTGATCTCTCTAGGACATTCAGAAGCCAAGTTATAAGCCCTCAAAGATGTAACAGGACTACTTCTTTAAAGTGACACCAGGCCCGGTGACCTTTGGGACATGGTTTTACCCCCTATAGGAATGTGGGATCATCTTGAAACATTCAGATCACTTACAACTCAATAGATTCTACCTTCTTGTAGCGTTTCAGCCTGATTGGACCTTGTTTTCACACAAATGAACCCAGAATGATGTGAAATTGTGCTTCGTGCAACATAATTCCTGGTGCCATTTACAAACCATAAGTGCTAATGAACCCATTCCTTTTTGTGGTTGTAGGGACTGTTGATTGGAGATACCTAAAACAAACCTAACCTCTCTAGGACATTCAGAAGCCAAGTTATAAGCCCACAAAGGTGTAACTGGACTACTTCTTTAAATTGACACCAGATCCGGTGACATTTGGGACATGGTTTTACCCCCTTAGGAAAGTGCTATCATCATGAAACGTTCAGATCACTTACAACTCAATAGATTCTACCTTCCTGTAACGTTTCAGCCTGATTGGACCTTGTTTTTACACAAATGAACCCAGAATGATGTGAAATTGTGCTTAGTGCAGCATAATTCTGGGTGCCATTTAAAAACCATAAGTGCTAATGACTCCATTCTTTTTTGAGGTTTTAGGGGATGTTGATTGGAGTACACTAAAACAAACCTGATCTCTCTAGGATATTCAGAAGCCAAGTTATAAGCCCACAAATGTGTAACTGGACTACTTCTTTAAATTGACACCAGATCCGGTGACCTTTGGGACATGGTTTGACCCCCTTAGGAAAGTGCTATCATCATGAAACGTTCGGATCACTTACAACTCAATAGATTCTACCTTCTTGTAGCGTTTCAGCCTGATTGGACCTTGTTTTCACACAAATGGATCCAGAATGATGTGAAATTGTGCTTCGTGCAACATAATTCTGGGTGCCATTTACAAACCATAAGTGCTAATGACTCCATTCCTTTTTGTGGTTGTAGGGGCTGTTGATTGGAGTACATTAACACAAACCTGATCTCTCTAGGACATTCAGAAGCCAAGTAATAAGCCCACAAATGTGTAACTGGACTACTTCTTTAAATTGACACCAGATCCGGTGACCTTTGGGACATGGTTTGACCCTCTTAGGAAAGTGCTATCATCATGAAACGTTCAGATCACTTACAACTCAATAGATTCTACCTTCCTGTAACGTTTCAGCCTGATTGGACCTTGTTTTCACACAAATGAACCCAGAATGATGTGAAATTGTGCTTCGTGCAACATAATTCTGGGTGCCATTTAAAAACCATAAGTGCTAATGACTCCATTCCTTTTTGTGGTTGTAGGGGCTGTTGATTGAAGTATACTAAAACAAACCTGATCTCTCTAGGACATTCAGAAGCCAAGTTATAAGCCCACAAAGGTGTAACTGGACTACTTCTTTAAATTGACACCAGATCCGGTGACCTTTGGGACATGGTTTGACCCCCTTAGGAAAGTGCTATCATCATGAAACGTTCAGATCACTTACAACTCAATATATTCTACCTTCCTGTAACATTTCAGCCCGATTGGACCTTGTTTTCACACAAATGAACCCAGAATGATGTGAAATTGTGCTTCGTGCAACATAATTCTGGGTGCCATTTAAAAACCATAAGTGCTAATGACTCCATTCCTTTTTGAGGTTGTAGGGGCTGTTGATTGGAGTACACTAAAACAAACCTGATCTCTATAGGACATTCAGAAGCCAAGTTATAAGCCCTCAAAGATGTAACTGGACTACTTCTTTAAAGTGACACCAGGCCAGGTGACCTTTGGGACATGGTTTTACCCCCTATAGGAATGTGGGATCATCTTGAAACGTTCAGATCACTTACAACTCAATAGATTCTACCTTCTTGTAGCGTTTCACCCTGATTGGACCTTGTTTTCACACAAATGAACCCAGAATGATGTGAAATTGTGCTTCGTGCAACATAATTCTGGGTGCCATTTACAAACCATAAGTGCTAATGACTCCATTCCTTTTTGTGGTTGTAGGGGCTGTTGATTGGAGAACACTAAAACAAACCTAACCTCTCTAGGACATTCAGAAGCCAAGTTATAAGCCCACAAAGGTGTAACTGGACTACTTCTTTAAATGGACACCAGATCCGGTGACCTTTGGGACATGGTTTGACCCCCTTAGGAAAGTGCTATCATCATGAAACGTTCGGATCACTTACAACTCAATAGATTCTACCTTCTTGTAGCGTTTCAGCCTGATTGGACCTTGTTTTCACACAAATGGACCCAGAATGATGTGAAATTGTGCTTCGTGCAACATAATTCTGGGTGCCATTTACAAACCATAAGTGCTAATGACTCCATTCCTTTTTGTGGTTGTAGGGGCTGTTGATTGGAGTACATTAACACAAACTTGATCTCTCTAGGACATTCAGAAGCCAAGTTATAAGCCCACAAATGTGTAACTGGACTACTTCTTTAAATTGACACCAGATCCGGTGACCTTTGGGACATGGTTTGACCCTCTTAGGAAAGTGCTATCATCATGAAACGTTCAGATCACTTACAACTCAATAGATTCTACCTTCCTGTAACGCTTCAGCCTGATTGGACCTTGTTTTCACACAAATGAACCCAGAATGATGTGAAATTGTGCTTCGTGCAACATAATTCTGGGTGCCATTTAAAAACCATAAGTGCTAATGACTCCATTCCTTTTTGAGGTTGTAGGGGCTGTTGATTGGAGTACACTAAAACAAACCTGATCTCTATAAGACATTCAGAAGCCAAGTTATAAGCCCTCAAAGATGTAACTGGACTACTTCTTTAAAGTGACACCAGGCCCGGTGACCTTTGGGACATGGTTTTACCCCCTATAGGAATGTGGGATCATCTTGAAACGTTCAGATCACTTACAACTCAATAGATTCTACCTTCTTGTAGCGTTTCACCCTGATTGGACCTTGTTTTCACACAAATGAACCCAGAATGATGTGAAATTGTGCTTCGTGCAACATAATTCTGGGTGCCATTTACAAACCATAAGTGCTAATGACTCCATTCCTTTTTGTGGTTGTAGGGGCTGTTGATTGGAGAACACTAAAACAAACCTAACCTCTCTAGGACATTCAGAAGCCAAGTTATAAGCCCACAAAGGTGTAACTGGACTACTTCTTTAAATTGACACCAGATCCGGTGACATTTGGGACATGGTTTTACCCCCTTAGGAAAGTGCTATCATCATGAAACGTTCAGATCACTTACAACTCAATAGATTCTACCTTCCTGTAACGTTTCAGCCTGATTGGACCTTGTTTTTACACAAATGAACCCAGAATGATGTGAAATTGTGCTTAGTGCAGCATAATTCTGGGTGCCATTTAAAAACCATAAGTGCTAATGACTCCATTCCTTTTTGAGGTTGTAGGGGATGTTGATTGGAGTACACTAAAACAAACCTGATCTCTCTAGGATATTCAGAAGCCAAGTTATAAGCCCACAAATGTGTAACTGGACTACTTCTTTAAATTGACACCAGATCCGGTGACCTTTGGGACATGGTTTGACCCCCTTAGGAAAGTGCTATCATCATGAAACGTTCGGATCACTTACAACTCAATAGATTCTACCTTCTTGTAGCGTTTCAGCCTGATTGGACCTTGTTTTCACACTAATGGACCCAGAATGATGTGAAATTGTGCTTCGTGCAACATAATTCTGGGTGCCATTTACAAACCATAAGTGCTAATGACTCCATTCCTTTTTGTGGTTGTAGGGGCTGTTGATTGGAGTACATTAACACACACCTGATCTCTCTAGGACATTCAGAAGCCAAGTTATGAGCCCACAAATGTGTAACTGGACTACTTCTTTAAATTGAAACCAGATCCGGTGACCTTTGGGACATTTTTTGACCCTCTTAGGAAAGTGCTATCATCATGAAACGTTCAGATCACTTACAACTCAATAGATTCTACCTTCCTGTAACGCTTCAGCCTGATTGGACCTTGTTTTCACACAAATGAACCCAGAATGATGTGAAATTGTGCTTCGTGCAACATAATTCTGGGTGCCATTTAAAAACCATAAGTGCTAATGACTCCATTCCTTTTTGTGGTTGTAGGGGCTGTTGATTGGAGAACACTAAAACAAACCTGATCTCTCTAGGACATTCAGAAGCCAAGTTATATGCCCACAAAGGTGTAACTGGACTATTTCTTTAAATTGACACCAGATCCGGTGACCTTTGGGACATGGTTTGACCCCCTTAGGAAAGTGCTATCATCATGAAACGTTCAGATCACTTACAACTCAATAGATTCTACCTTCCTGTAACATTTCAGCCTGATTGGACCTTGTTTTCACACAAATGAACCCAGAATGATGTGAAATTGTGCTTCGTGCAACATAATTCTGGGTGCCATTTAAAAACCATAAGTGCTAATGACTCCATTCCTTTTTGAGGTTGTAGGGGCTGTTGATTGGAGTACACTAAAACAAACCTGATCTCTCTAGGACATTCAGAAGCCAAGTTATAAGCCCTCAAAGATGTAACTGGACTACTTCTTTAAAGTGACACCAGGCCCGGTGACCTTTGGGACATGGTTTTACCCCCTATAGGAATGTGGGATCATCTTGAAACGTTCAGATCACTTACAACTCAATAGATTCTACCTTCTTGTAGCGTTTCAGCCTGATTGGACCTTGTTTTCACACAAATGAACCCAGAATGATGTGAAATTGTGCTTCGTGCAACATAATTCTGGGTGCCATTTACAAACCATAAGTTCTAATGACCCCATTCCTTTTTGTGGTTGTAGGGGCTGTTGATTGGAGAACAATAAAACAAACCTAACCTCTCTAGGACATTCAGAAGCCAAGTTATAAGCCCACAAAGGTGTAACTGGACTACTTTAAATTGACACCAGATCCGGTGACATTTGGGACATGGTTTTACCCCCTTAGGAAAGTGCTATCATTATGAAACGTTCAGATCACTTACAACTCAATAGATTCTACCTTCCTGTAACGTTTCAGCCTGATTGGACCTTGTTTTTACACAAATGAACCCAGAATGATGTGAAATTGTGCTTAGTGCAGCATAATTCTGGGTGCCATTTAAAAACCATAAGTGCTAATGACTCCATTCCTTTTTGAGGTTGTAGGGGATGTTGATTGGAGTACACTAAAACAAACCTGATCTCTCTAGGATTTTCAGAAGCCAAGTTATAAGCCCACAAATGTGTAACTGGACTACTTCTTTAAATTGACACCAGATCCGGTGACCTTTGGGACATGGTTTGACCCCCTTAGGAAAGTGCTATCATCATGAAACGTTCGGATCACTTACAATTCAATAGATTCTACCTTCTTGTAGCGTTTCAGCCTGATTGGACCTTGTTTTCACACAAATGGACCCAGAATGATGTGAAATTGTGCTTCGTGCAACATAATTCTGGGTGCCATTTACAAACCATAAGTGCTAATGACTCCATTCCTTTTTGTGGTTGTAGGGGCTGTTGATTGGAGTACATTAACACAAACCTGATCTCTCTAGGACATTCAGAAGCCAAGTTATAAGCCCACAAATGTGTAACTGGACTACTTCTTTAAATTGACACCAGATCCGGTGACCTTTGGGACATGGTTTGACCCTCTTAGGAAAGTGCTATCATCATGAAACGTTCAGATCACTTACAACTCAATAGATTCTACCTTCCTGTAACGCTTCAGCCTGATTGGACCTTGTTTTCACACAAATGAACCCAGAATGATGTGAAATTGTGCTTCGTGCAACATAATTCTGGGTGCCATTTAAAAACCATAAGTGCTAATGACTCCATTCCTTTTTGTGGTTGTAGGGGCTGTTGATTGGAGTACACTAAAACAAACTTGATCTCTCTAGGACATTCAGAAGCCAAGTTATATGCCCACAAAGGTGTAACTGGACTACTTCTTTAAATTGACACCAGATCCGGTGACCTTTGGGACATGGTTTGACCCCCTTAGGAAAGTGCTATCATCATGAAACGTTCAGATCACTTACAACTCAATAGATTCTACCTTCCTGTAACATTTCAGCCTGATTGGACCTTGTTTTCACACAAATGAACCCAGAATGATGTGAAATTGTGCTTCGTGCAACATAATTCTGGGTGCCATTTAAAAACCATAAGTGCTAATGACTCCATTCCTTTTTGAGGTTGTAGGGGCTGTTGATTGGAGTACACTAAAACAAACCTGATCTCTCTAGGACATTCAGAAGCCAAGTTATAAGCCCTCAAAGATGTAACTGGACTACTTCTTTAAAGTGACACCAGGCCCGGTGACCTTTGGGACATGGTTTTACCCCCTATAGGAATGTGGGATCATCTTGAAACGTTCAGATCACTTACAACTCAATAGATTCTACCTTCTTGTAGCGTTTCAGCCTGATTGGACCTTGTTTTCACACAAATGAACCCAGAATGATGTGAAATTGTGCTTCGTGCAACATAATTCTGGGTGCCATTTACAAACCATAAGTGCTAATGACTCCATTCCTTTTTGTGGTTGTAGGGGCTGTTGATTGGAGTACATTAAAACAAACCTGATCTCTCTAGGACATTCAGAAGCCAAGTTATAAGCCCACAAATGTGTAACTGGACTACTTCTTTAAAGTGACACCAGGCCCGGTGACCTTTGGGACATGGTTTTACCCCCTATAGGAATGTGGGATCATCTTGAAACGTTCAGATCACTTACAACTCAATAGATTCTACCTTCTTGTAGCGTTTCAGCCTGATTGGACCTTGTTTTCACACAAATGAACCCAGAATGATGTGAAATTGTGCTTCGTGCAACATAATTCTGGGTGCCATTTACAAACCATAAGTTCTAATGACCCCATTCCTTTTTGTGGTTGTAGGGGCTGTTGATTGGAGAACAATAAAACAAACCTAACCTCTCTAGGACATTCAGAAGCCAAGTTATAAGCCCACAAAGGTGTAACTGGACTACTTTAAATTGACACCAGATCCGGTGACATTTGGGACATGGTTTTACCCCCTTAGGAAAGTGCTATCATTATGAAACGTTCAGATCACTTACAACTCAATAGATTCTACCTTCCTGTAACGTTTCAGCCTGATTGGACCTTGTTTTTACACAAATGAACCCAGAATGATGTGAAATTGTGCTTAGTGCAGCATAATTCTGGGTGCCATTTAAAAACCATAAGTGCTAATGACTCCATTCCTTTTTGAGGTTGTAGGGGATGTTGATTGGAGTACACTAAAACAAACCTGATCTCTCTAGGATTTTCAGAAGCCAAGTTATAAGCCCACAAATGTGTAACTGGACTACTTCTTTAAATTGACACCAGATCCGGTGACCTTTGGGACATGGTTTGACCCCCTTAGGAAAGTGCTATCATCATGAAACGTTCGGATCACTTACAATTCAATAGATTCTACCTTCTTGTAGCGTTTCAGCCTGATTGGACCTTGTTTTCACACAAATGGACCCAGAATGATGTGAAATTGTGCTTCGTGCAACATAATTCTGGGTGCCATTTACAAACCATAAGTGCTAATGACTCCATTCCTTTTTGTGGTTGTAGGGGCTGTTGATTGGAGTACATTAACACAAACCTGATCTCTCTAGGACATTCAGAAGCCAAGTTATAAGCCCACAAATGTGTAACTGGACTACTTCTTTAAATTGACACCAGATCCGGTGACCTTTGGGACATGGTTTGACCCTCTTAGGAAAGTGCTATCATCATGAAACGTTCAGATCACTTACAACTCAATAGATTCTACCTTCCTGTAACGCTTCAGCCTGATTGGACCTTGTTTTCACACAAATGAACCCAGAATGATGTGAAATTGTGCTTCGTGCAACATAATTCTGGGTGCCATTTAAAAACCATAAGTGCTAATGACTCCATTCCTTTTTGTGGTTGTAGGGGCTGTTGATTGGAGTACACTAAAACAAACTTGATCTCTCTAGGACATTCAGAAGCCAAGTTATATGCCCACAAAGGTGTAACTGGACTACTTCTTTAAATTGACACCAGATCCGGTGACCTTTGGGACATGGTTTGACCCCCTTAGGAAAGTGCTATCATCATGAAACGTTCAGATCACTTACAACTCAATAGATTCTACCTTCCTGTAACATTTCAGCCTGATTGGACCTTGTTTTCACACAAATGAACCCAGAATGATGTGAAATTGTGCTTCGTGCAACATAATTCTGGGTGCCATTTAAAAACCATAAGTGCTAATGACTCCATTCCTTTTTGAGGTTGTAGGGGCTGTTGATTGGAGTACACTAAAACAAACCTGATCTCTCTAGGACATTCAGAAGCCAAGTTATAAGCCCTCAAAGATGTAACTGGACTACTTCTTTAAAGTGACACCAGGCCCGGTGACCTTTGGGACATGGTTTTACCCCCTATAGGAATGTGGGATCATCTTGAAACGTTCAGATCACTTACAACTCAATAGATTCTACCTTCTTGTAGCGTTTCAGCCTGATTGGACCTTGTTTTCACACAAATGAACCCAGAATGATGTGAAATTGTGCTTCGTGCAACATAATTCTGGGTGCCATTTACAAACCATAAGTGCTAATGACTCCATTCCTTTTTGTGGTTGTAGGGGCTGTTGATTGGAGAACACAAAAGCCCCTTTCAGACAGGCCATGAAAAACGGAAATTTGCTGGAATTTGTCCGTAAGACCTTTCTGTCTGAATACAAACATCCGGATAACGTGCTCCGGAATTTCTCCGGACGAAGCCCCTAGTAACAGGTCCGGACTTGTTACGGACAGGGTGGCTGCTTTCAGACTCGTGAGGTAAATTTCCGGACAAGGGGGAGGGGGGAGGAGGGGACCGGGGGACGCTGTGCGCACCTAGATAACGTATATGTCACGTGACCGGGAAGGTATACCACGTGATGTCCCGAGTCCTGAGCACAAACACACAGAGGAAAGAAGGCGAACATCTGAACAGCATCTCCAACATGTCGACCAATTGGACAGATTCAGAGATTCGAGACCTACTCACGGTGAGGGGTGACATGGTCATTATGAAAAGTATTCAAGGTACAGCGCGAGACTCTGTCACCTACGACCGCCTAATAACGAAGTTGCGTGATCTGGGAACGCACCGGAGCAAACAACAGGCCATATCGAAGCTCAAGGCCTTAAAGCGTCGATACCACGAGGTATGTGACCACAATAGGAGAAGTGGTAACGACCGGATGGAGTGGGGCTACTTCGACTTATGTGAAGCTATATGGGGTGCTCAAAAAACCACAAACCCTGTTGTGGTGTGTGGAAGCATGGCGGCGGCTTCCAACCGACCAGAGGACTGCTCTGAGGCCAGCTGCAGCTCCCTTGAGAGGGCCCAAGAAGACGCAACGGACGGCAGCGAGAACCACAGGCCCCAAGTCGCGTCGGACAGTGACTGCTCTTCCATAACAGGTAAATATTCACGTTAGCAAGCAGATGATGTTTTAAGACTGGGTGTGCAGATGTACAGCTTATAGCTCTAAAAACGTTAATTGCAGACAACTGCGACCTAAACAGCAGGCTTTTAACTTCTGGGATCTAAACTGCTCCAACTGAGCACGTGATGAGAAAAGCGCTGGGTGACGTGTTTGAATTACGTGCACATTGGGGGTTACAGTTATTGGAAAACTCACCAAAAAATGGAGGACATACATTACGTGTCCCATTTTGAACATGTATTTTGTTACTATATCTGAGTTGAGTTTAAATGTTTGTCTTTGTGGTAAACCTGTAGTGCACCATATTCAGATAATCACCACACTGCACAAAATACATTGAAACACTACAGCATATATGTGACACTAATGTCTGCCTTTTTCAATAGGGCCATCATGCAGCACCCCATCGCAGGCGGCATCCAGCACTCCAAGGCAAAGAAAGAGGAAGAGAGACAAGTCTTCCTACACAGAATGGAGCGAGGCTTTGGAACGCATGGATGAGAGAAGCCATCAGCATGACAGAGAATTAATGCAGGAGCAGAGGGAGTTTGAACAGCAATATATGCGTGAATACTTAGCGGTCAGGCGACAAGAAGCGGCTACATTCCAGGCTATAACATCTTTGATGCGTCAACTTAACAGGTTGACTCATCCACAGCAGGAATGGATGCCGGGTCCAAACTACCACAATTTGTAGTTCATTGTCCCTCCACCTTCACTGGCTGATGTAACATTCTGACCTGCAGAGCTCCATCAGTGCAGACTGCTGCACCCCACATTCTCCATCTGTAGACAGTTTCATTTCAGTATTAATTTTCAGTTTTTATTTGTTACACTTTATGTAAACTTTTGCCATTTATACAATCTACTAAAATAAGTTGTTTTTTTGTGTTTTTTTTTAATACAAGCCTCGTCTCGTCTCGTCTTCCTCCGCTTATCCGGGTCCGGGTCGCGGGGGCAGCATCCCAACTAGGGAGCTCCAGGCCGTCCTCTCCCCGGCCTTGTCCACCAGCTCCTCCGGCAGGACCCCAAGGCGTTCCCGGACCAGATTGGAGATGTAACTTCTCCAACGTGTCCTGGGTCGACCCGGGGGCCTTCTGCCGGCAGGACATGCCCGAAACACCTCCCCAGGGAGGCGTCCAGGAGGCATCCTGACCAGATGCCCAAACCACCTCAACTGGCTCCTTTCGATCCGGAGGAGCAGCGGTTCTACTCCGAGTCCCTCCCGAATGTCCGAGCTCCTCACCCTATATCTAAGTCTGAGCCCGGCCACCCTACGGAGGAAACTCATTGCGGCCGCTTGTATCCGCGATCTCGTTCTTTCGGTCATTACCCAAAGCTCATGACCATAGGTGAGGATTGGGACGTAGATCGACCGGTAAATCGAGAGCCTGGCTTTCTGGCTCAGCTCCCTCTTCCCCACGACAGATCGGCTCAGCGTCCGCATCACTGCAGACGCCGAACCAATCCGCCTGTCGATCTCCCGATCCCTCCTACCCTCACTCGTGAACAAGACCCCGAGATACTTAAACTCCTCCACTTGAGGTAGGACCTCTCCCCCGACCCGGAGGTGGCAAGCCACCCTTTTCCGGTCGAGAACCATGGTCTCAGATTTGGAGGTGCTGATCCTCATCCCAGCCGCTTCACATTCGGCCGCGAACCTACCCAGCAAGAGCTGAAGGTCAGAGCTGGATGAAGCTAGGAGGACCACATCATCCGCAAAAAGCAGAGACGAGATTCTCCTGCCACCAAACTCGACACACTCCACACCACGGCTGCGTCTAGAAATTCTGTCCATAAATGTGATGAACAGAACCGGTGACAAAGGGCAGCCCTGGCGGAGTCCAACCCTCACTGGGAACAGGTCCGACTTACTACCGGCTATGCGGACCAAACTCACGCTCCTCTGGTAAAGGGACTGAATGGCCCTTAACAGAAAGCCACCCACCCCATACTCCTGGAGCGTCCCCCACAGGGTGCCCCTGGGGACACGGTCATAAGCCTTCTCCAAATCCACAAAGCACATGTGGATTGGTTGGGCAAACTCCCATGCCCCCTCCATCACCCTTGCAAGGGTATAGAGCTGGTCCACAGTTCCACGGCCAGGACGAAAACCACATTGCTCCTCCTCTATCTGAGATTCAACTATCGATCGGACCCTCCTCTCCAGTACCTTGGAGTAGACCTTTCCAGGGAGGCTGAGGAGTGTGATCCCCCTATAGTTGGAACACACCCTCAGGTCACCCTTCTTAAAGATGGGGACCACCACCCCGGTCTGCCACTCCCTAGGAACTGCCCCCGATGACCACGCAATGTTGTAGAGACGTGTCAACCATGACAGCCCTACAACATCCATAGCCTTGAGATACCCAGGACGAACCTCATCTGCCCCCGGGGCTCCGCCGCTGTGTAGTTGTTTGACTACCTCAGCAACTTCTGTGTTAATACAAGCCTTTCATGGCAAACCTTTAGTCTCGATTAAATTGGGGGGGGGGGGGGGGGGGGTATTGAGTTTAATTTTTTTGGACAAGTTTTGCACATTTTAATTAAATGTCTTTTACTTGAAGTGACAGATTTTGCACAACACAACTTATACCTCTGTTTGCAGTGTCTATTTTACTTTTTTTGCCTGGCAAATAAAAACCTTTTTGGGTGAAACTATGAATACATTCTCATCTATGTGAAGAATGGTTAACACTGTTAAAAGTTTTCTTTTTAATTAGGGGAAGCTGACATAGTTACAGTCCCAAAATGTACAACGCAGTTTTGGACAAGAAGCACAATCAATTTGAAATGCAGTTAAAGTACTGACATGATTGCCCCTCGAATTTGCTGTGCCCCTCCAACTGGAGGGGCATACACAGCTTCTGCATTAGGTTCAGGTAGTTCAGTGGCATCAGTATTCCATTCAGCAAGGTAATTGTCTTTGTTGATCTCGCAGACATTGTGAAGAATGCAACAAGCAATCACAATGTCCGGCATAATGTGAATGTCCACATCACAACGCTTGGCCAGACACTACCAGCGGCCCTTAAGCCGCCCAAATGCATTTTCAACAACCATCCGAGCAGAGCTTAAACGATAGTTGAAGGTGCTTTGTTCAGGCGTCAGACGATGGTGTTGTGTGAACCCCTTCATCAGCCACTTCTTCAGTGGATATGCCGCATCCCCAATCAGATGAACGGGAACCTCTACACCATTGATGTCTCTGGACATCTAGAAGGACAGAAAACCAAGATTAGAGGTGTAGGGGTGTGTGTGTGTGTGTGTGCGCGCGCGCAGATTTAGATGTTAAGGCATACCTCACGGGGGAACAGGTAGCCATCTTGTTGTTCGGCTTTGATGAAGATGGTAGAGTTGCTGAGTACTCTGGCGTCATGCGTTCGACCAGGCCAACCAACATAAACATCTGTGAAACTGAACAAAGCATTTCGTTAGTGCTGCAACATAACAGCCCCAAACAACAAAGGGATGCATAAAATGTAAATTTGCTCTTGACAACAACATAGAAATTCATGCTCTCACAAAA